>NW_024739542.1:4652261-4847261 GCF_018991925.1 Homarus americanus | reverse complement strand
GTTGTGGACTCCATTAAGCTCCTCGGCGTCACTATAGATAACAAACAAGATTGGAAAGCGCTCGTCGGTACAATTGACAAATCTTCCAGTTTTCGTCTCTACCTCCTCCGTTATCTCAGTTCCCACGCCCGAGCTTCTCAGTGCTTACTCAACATGCATAATTCCCAGGCTCACCTATTCTTCAGCTGCCACACAACGAACACCTAGAAATAGCTCAGACGAGGGCTTGCAATATTTTTCTCTCCCCCTCCTACTCCACATATCAAGAAGCTCTCAACACACTGACCCTCTCGGCTCTCTCTGATTAATTATCACCACAACCTCATCTGCAAATTTGGTGAGAAGCTTCTGCACCATCCTTCATACCAGCTCCTGCTTCCACCCGAGATCTCTCGTCCGCGAATTTGCTGTTCAACCCCACAACCGCATCCAGCCCATTCGACCACGTACTGATCGCTATAAGAACAGACCAGTCCCAACTATTATAAAACTAATCAGCAACTCGTAGTTAACCAGTGTGTTCACTCCCAGCCAATCTTGCTTTTGCAATGTTACTTTGTTGAAAACCCCTATTGAATGACCCCCTCCCCTTGTTGTTCCTGTATATATCATATTTGTATCACGTATGTTACTTTATATTTTTTGTCAAACAAGTCACCCATTTCCGCATTATGTAACCATATATTTTCAGCCTTTTGGCTACTATGCTCTTTCAATAGACCGATTATTATTATTATTATTATTATTATTATTATTATTATTAACAGTACACACGTACTACCCAATCCTCCCCCCCACACACACATGCCCCCCAATGCACAAAAACAGTTAAAAACTCTAACTCTTTTTTCTGAAAGTCACAGGTGAACTAAACAACTTAAACTTTTGAAACAGCTTCACTAAATGAATAAAAAAAAACTCACCTACAACTACAAGTTCCTGAGAGTGAAAGTTTGTTTTTTGTTTTTGTTTCTGCAAGTAGATTAAAAAAAATAAGCCATTTGCAAAGTCAATTAAGTCGTATTCTGGGTAACGGAGTGAAGTGTACTGTAGAGAACCTTAAATAATATCTAAATTTGGATCTAAAACTATTAAACATGCTAGGGTTTATTCGGATGATAATTTTGTATATGTTTTTCTATTTTTCTTTAATTATTTTCGCAATGTTTTTCCTTATAATTATTTCCTCTTCAATATCCAGAAGTACTTGACATTTCATTTATATAAAATCTTTGTACAGTATATTTAGGTTAGGTTAGGTTAGGTTTGGTTAGGTTAAGTTTAAGACGAGTATAAGAAGTTGACCCTTGACTTTTGTGAAGAAAGAAAGAAAGAAAGAAAGAAAGAAAGAAAGAAAGAAAGAAAGAAAGAAAGAAGAAAGAAAGAAGAAAGAAAGAAAGAAAGAAGAAAGGAAGAAAGAAAGAAAGAAAGAAAGAAAGAAAGAAAGAAGAAAGAAAGAAAGAAAGAAAGAAAGAAGAAAGAAAGAAAGAAAGAAGAAAGGAAGAAAGAAAGAAGGAAGAAGAAGACAGTAATTGGGCTATTTAGGAGCAACTCACTTCATTAAGATTTTCTTCTCCCTCTGAGGTTCTCCTTTAGTCCAATCTTCATGGCCAATTTCTCTCTTTTCTTCATTTATTATCCTCCTTTGATTACCCACTCTCACCACTTCATTCACCCTTCCCCTCTTCACCCACCCTCACCCTCTTCACCCACCCTTCACCACTTCATCCACCCTTCCCCTCTTCATCCACCCTCACCACTTCACCCACCCTTCCCCTCTTCACCCACCCTTCACCACTTCATCCACCTCACCTCTTCACCCACCTCACCCTCTTCACCCACCCTCTCACCACCTCACCCACCCTCACCCTCTTCACCCACTCTCACCACTTCATCCACCCTTCCCTCTTCACCCACCCTCACCCTCTTCACCCACCTCACCACTTCACCCACCCTCACCCACTTCACCCACCCTTCCCCTCTTCACCCACCCTCACCCTCTTCACCCACCTAAGGGGGGACTCTCAGCTCACAACTCTTCAACAATTATTTTTGGTGTGTGTAGTTTTACGAGTATCTTTTTCAAGCTCTCGTTAGTTTTCCCCTCATCCGTAGTTTGTTGACAGAGACGACGCTGGCTAACCTTTGGGGAGCCCTGGGATAGTAAGTTGTGTGTGTGTGTGTGTGAGTACTTTATAATCTCCCACAAGCTGCTAAGATTGTCAACTCTCTCTCTCCTACCTACGCCATCATCCCACAACCAATCTCCTAACAGCCACCACCGTCCCCATTACAACCACACAGTCAATATATAAGGCAAGAGTCCAATAAGGAACAGCAAATCAAATTATTGTCTCTCTTCGTCAGGGATCATCCTTAACTTGAAACGAATCAGAACTAAGGAAAAAAAATTAAGTTGTACACGGACTCGGATTACTCGTAACTTGAACTGAGATGATGTGGTCCACTTAGCCTTGGGAGTAGGGAAGAAGAGTGCGTGCAAAATAACAGCGGCATGGGTCGACTTCTATACAGGTGTGGTAAACTGCTGATTGAAATTATACATATATATATATATATATATATATATATATATATATATATATATATATATATATATATATATATATATATATATATATATATATATATATATATATATATATATATATATATATATATATTTGGTCTCTAAATTGTTCTAGTGTGGTATTTTATCTTTCTTTCTTTCTCTCTCTTTCTTTCACAGACCGCACCTGCAATTAACCAGCTCTGGAAAGTTAACCTGTACTGAATCACGGTGTCCAGCATGAAGGTTCGATCAAGGAGCCTACACAACTCAGAAATGGTAAGTCACACACACACACACACACACACACACACACACACACACACACACACACACACACACACAGACACACACACACACACACACACACACACACACACACACAGACACACACACACAGACACACACACACACACACACACACACACACACACACACATATGATTATATTTGGCTTTGAAGTGTTAAAATATAAAATTACCCATTATCAGTCCAACACATTTTAGACAAGTATTTCATAATCACTTAGCGGATGATACACGCTAATGACCTTCAATTAAATCGTTTAGTGACACTTAACACACCAAAAGGTCATTATTAATGGTAGAGCAATCAACATAACAACAGGTAATTCCAATTTACTTGTGGGTGTGGCGTATGTATGTCAGGTACTGAGTGTTGATGTACGGCAGGTGAGTGGATATATAGCACTTAACTCCTGTTCCAAGGCTCGCTGGTTCTCTTAGTCTACCTTGTTGTGGATGGATACCTAAAGTTACAGTCTTGGATGTGGCGGTACAATTCCAGCGTTTATGCTATTTTTTCCATCCCTCTCATTTCCCTCTCCCACTTCCTCTTCATCTTCCCATTCTCCTTCTCTTCCTTCTCGTCTTCCCCTTCTTCTCCTCCTCTCCCCTTCCTCCTCCTCCTCCCCTGTGTCACTTCATTCCGTGCCTCATTTGTTTGTAAATGTAAATCGGTAAACAAAATTTAAATTCTAAACAAATACTCAACTGTGTCGTTCATTTACTCTACTTTCCTTTCTCAATAACACTCAATTTATTCTCCTTTACTCACGTTAGACAGAGGAGCATAAGTGAGTAAATCCGATTGTAATTATATTTCCATTTTAAGTTCGCGCTCCAGGTACTGTAGATTGACATCACACCAACAGAAACTGGGACTGTGACTCAGGGAAAAAATGCAATATATGTCACTTACATATTCCGGCCATGATGGTAAACACGAGAGGTTGCCATACACCTCCACCGTCAACACTATCTCACAGCTTGCCATACACCTCCACCGTCAACACTATCTCCAAGACATTAAGAACCTTGTAATATATTCTTGTTTATTAAGTTATGGGATTTATTGTGACAAAACTTAGACAGATTTCGTTTATACTGGATAGAGTTGATACAGCCAGTAACTTGACTTCTAAGTTGGTACAATGATAATTAAATGAAACGAAATTTTACAGAATAAATAAATAAACACTTTGAAACAATCTACCTATTTGTGTCATCTGTGTCGTCTATGATATGAGTGTCGTGTGGTGACCTCTAGTCATACGCCGAGGTTGTTATGATCAGTTAATTACCTGTACATAAAGCTTCAGGTGAGTGAGCGCTAATAGGAGGAGAACAGTCAGGTGCTACCAGGTATTGCTTGCAACGACACATTTTCCTCTTCGTAGAATTGGATATTAAACAAGAGTCAGAAACCACCCTGTGGCCTGACAGCGTGAGGAGACTTACCCTAGCACATCTGGAAACAAGTATGACGACATTCAATTCAGTTTTCTTTTAACACATATATTTCTCTATTATGAAACATTTCAATTATTTCCTCTTATTCATTAATTATTGTAATAACACATTGAGTACGAAGGGTTTATTCATAAATTACAAAAGGAATACTTTTAGCATAAAATATAAAAATTCAATCATCCCAATGGTCGACCTTCAGTGATGTCAGGATCCTCACTGAATCAGATGAGTGTGAATCCAACGCGGAAATAATACCATTTATTATAGGTAAATAAATAAACACAAACTTTCCGAGGTTGAATAAAGACAAGATTATTTTTTAGTTGCCATAGTGACCGATGGTGTCTAAACAATATAGAGTACACCATATAGAGTAAACCACGCCCATATAGTGTAAACCACGCCCATGTAGTTTAAACCACGCCTACATAGTGTACACCAAGCCCACAACAACATAATACACACTGTACACCACGCCCACAACAATTATTTTTTACTAGAGAAGCACTTTGATGTTTCCTTCATGTAGTTCAGTAGTAGAAAAATCCCTTCACGACTTAGAAGATATTACGTGTGTGTATATATATCCCTGTAGCTTTATGGTCATTGTTAACACTTGTGGGTCAGCCATGGTTACGTGGTGGCCTCGGTACCTGGTTGCCGTCCTGTATTTAATAAGCAAGATTTACGGCTGGATGCCCTTCCTACCACCAACCTACTTCTACAATTAGTATAGTAACACGGCATTATGTGTAAGACTTCAAAGTAGCCCGACAAGGCAAAGACGATACCCCCTGAGGAGATCAAATATCACCCTCCTACCTGCTTCCTATACAGCTTAAGTATCAAAGGAGAAATATATATTACGTAAAAAGATCAAGGGGCCTGGTGGTCGAGTAGAGACAGCGCTCGTCTCATGTCTCGGGGGTCGGCGGTTTGATTTCCGGGCCCTCCCAGTTTACCCAGCTGTAAATGGGTACCTAAGTTGACAATTTGGGTAAGTGTAGGTGGTAGAGAGCATCACCGGCCATACTGTAAAAATATGTATCATCCTTGTGTGCTGCAGGTTAAGTATACAGTGTACTATATCCACACCGTCCCTAACGAGCGGTCATGCCTATGGGATCCATTTTCACCTCTTATTATTTTTTTTTTTTTACCGGATCAAGAAGTTTCCTGGAACATAAGATGAGGAAAATATTTAGGTGGTCGTCGTGATGGTGGTGGTGGTGGTGTTGTGGTGAGCCTTAGTCAATTTATCACTGGTACGAGGAGAACCTAACCTAACCTAGCCTAACGTAACCTAACCTGACCTGACCTGACCTGACCTGACCTGACCAGACCAGACCTGACCTGACCTGACCTAATCCACTCACCAACTGATTTGTCGATTCCATTAGGTCTAAAACTACGGCCTCGGGTACAAGCTCTCTCTCTCTACGTACACCAGTTCACTAACAAGAACACCTGTAATGACCCACTCCACAGTCTAATGAATCATGGATACCTATATGTCTGTCTGTCTATCTGTTTATCCTTAGGTAGAGAGTCCACTCATGGTCTACCAAAGACGCCATTAAGGTGACCTGGTGAGATGTATCTATATATAGTCACGATGGATGGATGGATGGATGGATGGATGGATGGATGGATGGAGGGATGGATGGATGGATGGATGGATGGATGGATGGATGGAGGGATGGATGGTCATATTTCATCTGAATGAGTGTAATGGAAGAGGATATCTTTTTCTCTTTGAACATTCTTCCTAGCTCTTCCTCCTTCCCTCCTTTCCTTCTCCCGCTACTCTCTCTCTCTCTCTCTCTCTCTCTCTCTCTCTCTCTCTCTCCCTTCCCTCACGTTGTCCCACCTAACAAGGAAACTGGAACGTGGGAGGAATTGTTACTTTCTATGAAGGTAAAAACACCGTGTTGACCCAGTACACGGTCATCTTAACACACGTGAAAGGGGAAAAATTGTGTCCTGCACACCTGAGTACTCGTTAGCGACAGCATGGATACAAGATGTTGAAGCGTGTTCTATATCTGTTTACAAGTGGGTGGATCTCTTAACTGCTGGGTGAATCCAGACTAATGGAAGGAGTCAACAAACTGCTGGATCGTGTACCTTCAAACTCCTGAAACGAGTCAACGAGCTGCTTAGAACGAGTCTCTGAACTGGCACTACAAGTTTATCATTCCTTTGGATTCGGTACAGTGTCGAATAGAAGTGTCAAGAATTATTTGTTGCTAGTTGCACACTGTTGATATTTTGGGTCAATTTGTTAACAATTTGCTATAACTAACATGGTGCAAATTCAATCACAAAAAAACCTTATATATATTTCTGTGTTGTAATTGAATATAGTTTTAGGAAGATTATTTACTTAGAATAATAAGTAGTAAATTATTATCATTACATAACATACAGACTGATTGTGTGATAAAAGTCTAATACAGTAATCAATAATACCATTTAACAGTATATATTAGGCATCAGCAATTCTCCCTCGGCTCTCACTATAGCTCGCCAGTCCAATATTGTTGTCACAGTACAGTAAACTTTGTATCTGCATTTTCCTGGCCAAATAAACTGTTTTAACACCAATAACAATTTCAACATCAACGGATTACATAGCAAGACGAAATATTCAATAATAATAATAATAATATCAGTCGTGTAACTCACCAGAATGATGCTTGACAGTCCCAACACGAGGAAGATGTTACCCAAAGATGTGATATATATATATTTTTTTTTTAATAGAGGAAGTGATGGCACCTTGAGAGATCTGTCACTCGTACCTCGCCTTGAAGAGATACACACAGAGAGAAACAAACAGACAGATTGAGATTTAGACAGGAAAAGAGAGAGAGAGAGAGAGAGAGAGAGAGAGAGAGAGAGAGAGAGAGAGAGAGAGAGAGAGAGAGAGAGAGAGAGAGAGAGAGAACCAAAGTGATAAAGGCAGCCATAACAAAATACAGACAGGTATAAAGAAAGGAAGAGAGCAAGGAGGAGGAGGAGGAGGAGGAGGAGGAGGAGGAGGAGAGAAAGTATATGAGAAAAAAAGATAAAAATGAGATAGAAATGAAGATAGACAGGCAGACAGACAAATTACACGAGCTGTCGGATGTGGATGGTGATTGACAGTTCCTCCTTACCCTCTTCCTCCTGTTCCTTCTCCCTGCTCCTCCTCCTCTTGCTCCTTTTGTTGCTTCCCTCCTTTATTCCTCCTCCTCCTCTTTCCTCCTCCTCCTCTTCCTTTCTCTTCCTCTTCCCCTTTCCATCTCCTCTACTTCCAATCCAGGTGAGCCTTACACAGGTGACTAGCAGCATCATTTAGGAGACCTCACCTGGACCTTATATATAAAATAATTTAGGAGGTAATCAAGGGTAAGGCCCGCATAGAGATCCAACCATCCAATCACCCTCCCAGCAACCCAGCCTCCCAACCACCCAACCAACCACCTAGCCACCAAACCAACCACCCAACCAACCACCCAACCACCCAACCAACCACCCAGCCACCCAACCAACTATCCAGGCATCCCAACTACGCGTCTATTCGTCTCCAGCAACCAGACTCATTCACTCCAGTGTCAAACAGGTGAGCATCGTCGTCTGGAAGTCCTCACCTGTCTCTGATAGGTGAATAAAGGAAGCAATCATGACGGCCCACCTACTCACTCACTCGCCCACCCAACCTGTCGCTTCAGCAATCACCATCATAAAACACCACCTTCCTTCCTGATTGACTGACGATTATGATATATGATGGATATAGGTGAACATTTTTCTCTCCTGTTATGAAGAACATCGAGTGTTATTTATGTGGAGGGGGGGGGGGTATTTATATTTTGAGCGTTGTAGTCTTGTTCTTGTTCTTCATTATTTGTCTTATTATTTTCTTTGTTATTTTTCTTTATGTTATAGAGGATGAAAATCGTCTTCTCCTTCTTCTTCTTCTTCCATGGATAACGAACGTATTTGATTAATGGTCTTGTAAGTCTTCTTTAAATCATCATACTCAAGGGGTTAAGTCATCATACTCAAGGGGTTAAGTCATCATACTCAGTGGTTAAGTCATCATACTCAGTGGTCAAGTCATCATACTCAAGGGGTTAAGTCATCATACTCAGTGGTTAAGTCATCATACTCAGTGGTTAAGTCATCATACTCAGTGGTTAAGTCACATCAGTGGTTAAGTCATCATACTCAAGGGGTTAAGTCATCATACTCAGTGGTTAAGTCATCATACTCAGTCATACTCAATGGTTAAGTCATCATACTCAGTGGTTAAGTCATCATACTCAGTGGTTAAGTCATCATACTCAAGTGGTTAAGTCATCATACTCAGTGGTTAAGTCATCATACTCAATGGTTAGGTCATCATACTCAGTGGTTAAGTCATCATACTCAATGGTTAAGTCATCATACTCAATGGTTAAGTCATCATACTCAGTGGTTAAGTCATCATACTCAATGGTTAAGTCATCATACTCAGTGGTTAAGTCATCATACTCAGTGGTTAAGTCATCATACTCAAGTGGTTGCTCACACTAAGGTTGCTTCATCACAATTCAATGGTTAGGCTCATAATTAAAGTGCTGCTCACTACACTCAATGGTTAAGTCATCATACTCAATGGTTAAGTCATCATACTCAGTGGTTAAGTCATCATACTCAATGGTTAAGTCATCATACTCAGTGGTTAAGTCATCATACTCAGTGGTTAAGTCATCATACTCAAGTGGTTAAGTCATCATACTCAATGGTTAGGTCATCATACTCAATGGTTAAGTCATCATACTCAATGGTTAAGTCATCATACTCAGTGGTTATGTCATCATACTCAATGGTTAAGTCATCATACTCAGTGGTTAAGTCATCATACTCAGTGGTTAAGTCATCGTAGTCACGTGTTAATAGTTGACTACTAATAAATTTTGGTTAATTAATCCGACTAACTCAATTACCCGGAAGGACCTAGTATGCATTAACAATTAGTGTTGTTGTTGAAGACTGGTGATTACAGATGATATGTTGTGATTAGCGTAAGGTGTAGCTTGTTGAGGAATTAGGAAGTTAGTTGTTATTCAGATTAGAATATAATAATCTTGTTGTTCAGAGTAAATTGAGGGGACGTTATTAAGTTAGAACACACACACACACACACACACACACACACACACACACACACACACACACACACACATATTTATATCTGTACCAGGTCTTCCTTACACAGAAAATAGACAGAGTATTTCACTTATGATCTCTCCTTCAATAACACTTAAGATATATTTGGTGACAGACATCCTCCATACCACAAGGACATATATCTCTCTGGGTATAACAAGATAACACCTGGACAATATTGTTTCGATGCTTACAAAGACAAAATGATATTCGATGATGAATCCAATGGTCCACTTCTTTAATAGCATTTTGTAATACACTTGTAAATCATCTCAAGGGCTCGACTCTTCCTATTAAAGTTTAGTATGAATAAAAAATTCGTGTGTGAAATTCTGACACTCTGGACGATATGTTACCAGATGATTTATTCCACGCATGTAAATAATGGTATATACTGTGGTAATACTCTTGGTTGACTGTACCAACACTGTTCACAAAAACACCAACCACATCGAGCCCACTACCACCACCACCACAACCACAACCATCACCACAACCACCACTACCCCCACCACCACTACCACAACTCTCACCACAACCACCACTACCCCCACCACCACAACCACTACCCTCACCACAACCACCACTACCCCCACCACCACAACCACAACCATCACCACAACCACCACTACCACCACCACCACTACCACCACCCTCACCACAACCACCACATAAGTGCATAGCCTAATTGACTTAATAAGGCAGACGGGGTGACATAATAGATGGAATGGAACAACAACACGAGGCTACATATATATCTCGGGTCTCCTCACTAGATTCGGTATAATATTACTCCGACCACATAGTTGTCACCCTGAAAAGGCTTTGTGTGGAGTATAACAAAGCCTAATATCCCGTTTATTGTCCTTGTGGCGCGGTGGTAGCGATCCCTGTTCACACGCAGAGGTCCAAGGTTCGATTCCCAACTAATGAGGTAATCTTTTGACATGTATTTGACACACATAAGCCCTTCAGTAAACCTCCACCTGGGTCCCTTTGGTAAGATGTAGATTAATTATCATTCCAGAGTCTCTTCAATCCGGGTCTTATCTCTATGATGCTATTCACCTTTATCGTATACACCTTGTCCTTAACGTAGCCGTAGTCGTGATGTCCAGGGAACGAGGAGGCCACGGAATGGGACCATCACGTCCGATCCAACGAGTAGGAGATTTTTCAGTGACGAAATCGCGCACTTGTAATCCCCGTATCAAAAGATTACCTGAGTTGTTTTATTAATCTGGTGTTCATCTGAGTGAGCTGAGTGAGTAACCTGAATAATAATGCTGAGTGAATAAGCTGAGTGAGTAAGCTGAATGAGTAAACTGAGTGAGTGAGCAGAATCAGCTGAGTACACTGATTAATTAGCCTCAGTAAATATTAAACTGAGTAAAGTATTAAACTGAGTGAGTTAACTGAGTAAGTAAGCTGAGTGAGTAATATGAGTGAATAAACGGAGTAAGCTGAGTAAGTAAGCTGAGTGAGTGAGCCGGTAGGAATAACAGTGTGACAATATTGCCTTACTCTCACAGTGGTCAAAAATATATGGTGAAAATATATAAAGGATATAAATACCTTATACCTTTGTCCCCCCCCCAACTGTGTACACCACCTGACTGTGTATACCAGGTGACTGTGTGTACCAGGTGACTGTGTACACCACTTGACTGTGTGTACAATGTAACTGTATACCACGTGAAGGTTCCAAGTGTTCCCTGAAGAAGGCAGTGATGGGTAGGGAAACACCGGGTAACACTGAAGTCCATTTATTAACGAATAGGAGAAACACAAGTGGTGACTAGCGTGTGCCATGCACGGCCCACAGAGTCAGACTGAGACTGCCTTGCCATATGGCAGCCTCGGGGCAATGTTGCCACATAACACGTGCAGTGTTGCCACGTAATTATATACATAGATGCTACTCGGCACAGTAGCTTATTTACAAGGTTGCTACTTGGCACAGTAGCTTAGATACATAACCTACATCTCCCTCCCCCCTCCAAGCCTTTTTCCTCCTCTCTTCATATCTCCTCCCTCTGGAATTCCATCTCTCTGCGTCTCTCGTCCCTGTCGTCCATCCACCTCAGAATTGTGGCAATGTCCGTCGCTGGAGGTGGAGGATGAGAGTCTGCGCCCGGTGGAGGGGAAGGAGGTGGGGAGTCGTGTCTCCCATCTTGACGTTGCCCCTTCTTACAGCCCATCTTAGTATGCTTGAACTGCGCTGTTTAGTATATAAAGTGGCGCCTCATCAGCTCAAACCACATATATATGACATAAACAGCGCAGAAATAACGCATAGAGTCCACTGTTCTGTCCGTGAGTGCGTGCGTGCGTGTGTGCGTGCGTGCATGCGTGTGTGTGTGTGTGTCTCAGAGAGCAGATCGTGGTGGCCGCCGCGGAGGCAAGAACGTCAGTGTCTCCCCGGATGTCACATGAGAAGGGTGTACGCCTGCGTGCTCCGTGGGTACCACAAAAGACAGGCCAATGCTCAACTCTCAGCTCTAGACACACTAATATACTGACACTACCACTGCCACCGTCACTAAAACGCACTGTGACGGCGCAACACTGCACGTCGCGGCGAAACACAATGCAACACAACACAACACACTAAGAGTCGACGCGCACATCGGCGCACATCGCCGGCAGTCGCACATCGCACATCGCCGGCTAACTGTCCATTGTTCACACACTTGTAAGTCCACAGATCCTACTCACTGCGCCATGAAGGTTCCAAGTGTTCCCCGAAGAAGGCAGTGATGGGTAGGGAAACACCGGGTAACACTGAAGTCCATTTATTAACGGATAGGAGAAATACAAGTGGTGACTAGCGTGTGCCTTGCACGGCCCACAGAGTCAGACTGAGACTGCCTTGCCATATGGCAGCCTCGGGGCAATGTTGCCACATAACACGTGCAGTGTTGCCACGTAATTATATACATAGATGCTACTCGGCACAGTAGCTTATATACAAGGTTGCTACTTGGCACAGTAGCTTAGATACATAACCTACACCACGAAACTGCCACCGTGTGACCTGACTGGTGAGTGCTTGGTTGTCAGATTCAGTCGCTTTTCTTTGATGGGTGAGGTTGACTTATTGTTTCTAAGTAGCCAATAAGCGTGAAGTTTGTCAGAGAGGTTCTTCTCTCTGATTGGTTGCCTCGACAGTTTGCAATTAGGATGACATCATGGTTAATTGTATGTGTATGTATATGTATATTAGGGTGTGTATGTGTATTCATGAATATGTATGTATGTATATATGACAAAAAATGACATACAAAATTGAACAATATAAAACAGAGTAACAATGACAGCTCTCCACTTTCAACATTTAACAGAATACAATGTACCAATATATATCGTTGTATGTACATTAAGTCACCCTTCACTAATGATTTACTTAATAATGTATGACACGTTATTTGTATTCTGAATTAATTATTTCCCCCCCCCCCGGATACAAATGCCTGTAATTAATCCCATCACTCTAATTATATAAAAACCTGTAATTAATTCCATATGTACCATTATATAAATACCTGTAATCAACTCCTATCATAATTTTGTAAACGGTGATAGAGAAGTCACTGTGCACCTAATTATACGTAAATAAGGTTCGTGAATATATTGTTAAGTATGACAGGTGCACAGTGACTTTTCGATCACTATATATTTCGTAGTTTATCCTGTAATGGGAAATGTTTATAACTAAAAATAAAGGTATTTAATTCATTTATGTAAGAGACAGACAGACAGACAGACAGACAGACAGACAGGACAGACAGGGCGATACAAACATACACGTAGACAAAGACAGAGATAAACAAAAGTTAAAAAATAAATAGAATATAAAAATGTTGAAAAAAAAATATAAAACAAAGAAGAAATCAATAAATGAAAGAGAAAGAAGAGAAGGAAAAAAAAGAAGGGAAAATAAAAGAGGGAAAACAGGAATGCAGTGCGAAGATGGAAAGAGGGGAGAAGGGAAAGAGGATAACAAAAGAGAAGAAAAGAAGGAAGAGGAGGAGGATAGCTTAACATAGAGGAAGAAAAATAGGAGGAGGGGGAGGATGAATTAGCAGATAAGAAGAAGAGGAGGGAGATAGATTAACAGAGAGAAAATGGAGACAAGGAGGACGAATAGGAGTAGGAAGAAGGGGGTGGGAAAAGAGGAGGAAGACAACAGAGTGGTGACAGGCCAGGTGAGCCTCCAAACAGTAATGACCAAGTTTCTTACTAACTCTCCTTGAGGTGGCCAGGATAGTGTTACGGCTCAGTAATTGGTCCGTTGTGGTGGTACTCAGCAGGAGCGTCACACAGAGGTCAGCAACAGCGTCACACAGAGGTCAGCAGGAGCGTCACACATAGGTCAGCAGTTACGCCACACACACACACACACACACACACACACACACACACACACACATATACAGCAAGAGGGGGTAGAAGTATCATATATTTGGGAACCTTATCATGGTAGGGGAGAATCAGAGCTGAACACATCTGTCACAGCAGTAAGAAAGATTGAATAACAACGAATGCAGGGAGAGAGAGAGAGAGAGAGAGAGAGAGATAACATATATGTGTGTGTGTGTGTATTTACTTTCTAATCTCCCACAAGCGGCACAGTAGATAAAATTATCAACTCTCTCTCTCTCTCTCTTTCTCTCTCTCTCTCTCTCTCTCTCTCTCTCTCTCTCACTTAATTTCCACAGCCTGAGTATATATTTCACGCACGAGAGATATTTCACCTGAATGATATATACACACTATATTTCTTGAGGGAATTCTTGCTGGCTCTCTCTCTCTCTCTCCTCCTCCTCCTTTTCCAACTCCTCTTCCTCTTCCTCCTCCTCCTCCTCCTCTTCCTCTTCGTCAATATATGAATGTTCACCTCGTATAACAAACAGTCATAACTCACACGCTAATTGCCATAAAATACATACAGACACCAGGTAACAGAATATATAGACGCTTCCTCAATAACCATATACCAAGACGGTGCTCTGGTCTCTCTCATCCCTTATGCTGTGGAGAGGGAGTATGTTGCTGTGGAGAGGGAGTATGTTGCTGTGGAAAGGGAGTATGTTGCTGTGGAGAGGGAGTATGTTGCTGTGGAGAGGGAGTATGTTGCTGTGGAGAGGGAGTATGTTGCTGTGGAGAGGGAGTATGTTGCTGTGGAGAGAGAGTATGTTGCTGTGGAGAAGGAGTATGTTGCTGTTTAGAGTGGAAGACTGTGGTCACCAACCCTCAGATATGCGAACGGTACTCTGATTAGATTGATCTCTCAAATTAGATGTTTTTGTGTGTCTGCATGTCTAGTAATACACATGTCTGTTTATATGTCTGTCTGTCTATCTGTCTGTTCAATTAGACTTATTTTATATCTGTCTGTATGTATTTACTTCGCTTGTCTGTCTGTGGGTCTGTTAACATCCTGTAGCTAAACGAGATAGTGTGTTATATTTCCCCTTCATAAGAGATTGATTTAGGTTAGGTTTAGGTTAGGTGAGAAAGGGAGTGAGGTAAATCAGCATTAATCAGAAGCGATGAAGTAAGTCTTAGTTTAGAGGAGAGGAAACGAGTAAAACTTCTTATGACTTTATCTTTAAGTTCAAGAAAGAAATTATTGTAGTATTACTTTTTTTTTTTACTTTTTGCTGGAGAATTGACTTTTGTTGAGCTGAGGATCAAGAACGTGTAATGGAAGCGTCACTTTAGCTTTTTAGCATTTTCTTGTCTCCAGGAGATCGTCCAGAGAATAGGATTACCTGTTAAGCTATACATCACACCCGAGGCAGCTAAGGTCTTCATGAAACGCTAATCACTGGAGGAGGAGGAGGAGGAGGAGGAGGAAGAAGAGTAAAGAGGTGAAGAAGAGCAGGAAAAGAAAGAAGGAGAGGAAGACGAGGAGGAGGAGTAGGAGAAGGAAGAAGAAGAGGAAGTGGAGGAGGAAAACAAGGAGGAAGAGGAAAGAATAAAGAGGAGGAAGAGGAAAGGAGGAAAAGGGTGAAGAAAGGGAGGAGGGAGGAGGAACAAAAAGGGGAAGTGGAGGGTGGAGACGAGAAGGAAGACGAATGTGATGAGGAAAAGAAGAAATGTGATGAGGAAAAGAAGGAAGGGGAAGAGAAGGAGGTGTTACGCTACCGTCTTGACAGGAAGGAGAGGACAAGGGGTTTAATGGTATAGGGGAAATGCATTAACAGACAGACAGACAGACAGACAAAGACACACAGACAGACAGACACAAACAAAGAGAGAGAGAAAACTAAAAAACAGACACACACACAGACAGACAAATAATGCCAGACAAAGAAAGAAAGATAGAAAGAAAGAAATATGGGAGGAAGAGATTACCACAAACAGAGAGAGGGGGAAAACAGGGATTAAAACAGAGACTAAGTGAAAGAGAGATAGAGAGATAGAGAAAGAAGCTATTTATCCACTAGTCTGTTCCCCAGGTATCTTTTTCATTGGTCTCAGGTAATAATAATAATAATAATAATAATAATAATAATAATAATAATAATAATAATAATAATAATAATAATAATAATAATAATAATAATAATAATAATAATAATAATAATAATAATAATAACAACAACTCAGCGAAAACGTTATGAGTTGGTATGGAAGGCAAGATGCAATATTGTCTACGGTACAAATTGACGATACGAAACATGGCAGTATTTGAGGAGATATTTCTACATCTTGTCCCAGATATTTTCTTTCATTTTCATTTCTTGTTTTGTTTCTCTTTCCTTTGATATTTCTGTCCCCCTCTTCTCTTTTGATTCGCCCCACAGAAAAAATAAATAAATGTTGGAGAAAGAGAAATAGAGAAAATAGGTATATAAACGAAAGCTTTTACTAAAACACAGATTTTATAAACATAAATTGGCTGTTCCATGGATGACTCCCCCCTCCTCACAACCTCCCTTCCACTCTACCCCCAACCTCCCAAACCTCAACCCCTCTAGGCTGCCATTGGTCATGTGTGTGTGTGTGTGTGTGTGTGTGTGAAAGGGGTAGCAGGGGGTCAAAGGTCAGGTAGGCCGGGGGGGGTTACTCTACATTTAAAACCTACCACAGTTCATTTGGTACATTACATCACTTCGTACTTGAACAAAATCAAACACTTGCCTGATACATTGGACTGTATGTTAAGAATTGTATCTCTCTATTACGTACACAAACACACACACACACACATCATTTTTATCTGTGTGTGTGTGTGTGTGTGTGTGTGTGTATTAAGGTGTATTACGTTTCTTGTGTGCTTTCATACTGTACACACACACACACACACACACATACAAACACATACACAGGAGGGACAACACATTCCAACATTACATCTCATATATGAGTTTATCCTCCCCAAGCTGAGGAAGGGGAGAGAAAGATGGGGAGGGGAGATGGGAAGGGGAGCGTAAAAGGTGAAGATCTCTGATGGGGTGGATAGAAAGATGAAGTAGGAAGGGATGAGAGGAGGAGGAGGTAGGGGGTAGGGGGGAGGGAGTGGGAAAGAGGAGGATAAAGAGGAGGAAGAGGTAGGGGAGGTAGTGAAGAGGGCGGGGAGGAGATGTTGGTAGGGTGAAAGAGAAAGTTTCTACCATTGTGTACCTTTCCATCAACATCTCTCTCTCTCTCTCTCTCTCTCTCTCTCTCTCTCTCTCTCTCTTGATTATTCAGCTTTTTTCCTCTTCCTCTTTTTGTCTCCCATCTTTATCAATTACTTCCCTCTCCCTCGCACGGCCCTATTTCTCTCTCTCTCTCTACTTCCTTTCTTCATTCTTTGTATTGCTATTTTATCCCTTACGTTATCCACCAATTCTTCTCTATTTCCCCTCTTTCGCCATGCTCTCCACCCTTCCCTTCATCCTAGTCTTTTATTATCTCCTTCCTTTCTCCTTCCTCCCCTCTTCTTCTCTCTCCTTTTCAACTTTCTTCCTATTCTCTTTCACCTTTCCTGCATTTTTTTCTACTGATTCATACGCACTGTTTCTCTATTCTATTCTCCCTCCTCTGTCTCCTTCATATTTCTCTGTTTCTCTCATTTACACCTGTTCTCTTCATTCTTTATCCCCCGTTCTTCTTATTTTGATTACTCCTTTTCTTCTTTTCTCCATCTACTTGTTCCCTTTTTTCGATTCATTTTTCCCTTTCTTCTTCTGTTTCACCTCCTCCTCCTCCTCCTCCTCCTCCTCCTCCTCCTCCACCTACCTCCTCTACCTCCTTCTTTATCGCATCCTCGTCTTCCTCTCCTCCTCCTAACATGTACACCCGCACCGAGATCAACGTCTGTACGCTTGAGGTGAAAGAATTATGCAAGAAAAATGTTAAAATGACAGCTTCTTGCAGCAACCCACACATTCACTCGAGGATTAACAACAACATGGGAATGAAACTAAGCGTTAACTTGTAAAGGAGTTCGTATGTTTTACCTGACATAATAAAAAAGATAACATTAGTTTACCCTGAAATAAGACAAATGAGTATTAGTTTACTGTTAAATAAGATAAAGTTTATCTTTAATGGGGAAATATATTCATTTACCTTGGATTAAGAAAAATACATTTCTTTGTCCTGAAATACGACAAATACATTAGTTTACTGTAATAATAAATTTCATGAATTAAAGTAATTATACTCGTAAATATCGGACAATTTGTAATAGAAAATTGTCTAATTTTAACTGTTGACAGACTCAGTGTAATTACTAAATATATTACACGCTTAAAGGCCTTAGTTGCTGAAGCAAGGCTGTGTCGATTAGCAGTGCCCGGCAACCCATACGTGCCTGGACTAGTGGCTGATCAAGATATTTTGAGAGGAAAATATCCAAACAGGATTTTGTCAAGTTAAACCCGTACACCTTTAACCAGAGAGGTGACGTGTGTGTGTGTGTGTGTGTGTGTGTGTGTGTGTGTGTGTGTGTGTGTGTGTGTGTGTGTGTGTGTGTGTGTGTGTGTGTGTGTGTGTGTGTGTGTGTGTGTGTGTGTGTGTGTGTGTGTGTGTGTGTGTGTGTGTGTGTGTGTGTGTGTGTGTGTGTGTGTGTGTGTGTGTGTGTGTGTGTGTGTGTGTGTGTGTGTGTGTGTGTGTGTGTGTGTGTGTGTGTGTGTGTGTGTGTGTGTGTGTGTGTGTGTGTGTGTGTGTGTGTGTGTGTGTGTGTGTGTGTGTGTGTGTGTGTGTGTGTGTGTTGTGTGTGTGTGTGTGTGTGTGTGTGTGTGTGTGTGTGTGTGTGTGTGTGTGTGTGTGTGTGTGTGTGTGTGTGTGTGTGTGTGTGTGTGTGTGTGTGTGTGTGTGTGTGTGTGTGTGTGTGTGTGTGTGTGTGTGTGTGTGTGTGTGTGTGTGTGTGTGTGTGTGTGTGTGTGTGTGTGTGTGTGTGTGTGTGTGTGTGTGTGTGTGTGTGTGTGTGTGTGTGTGTGTGTGTGTGTGTGTGTGTGTGTGTGTGTGTGTGTGTGTGTGTGTGTGTGTGTGTGTGTGTGTGTGTGTGTGTGTGTGTGTGTGTGTGTGTGTGTGTGTGTGTGTGTGTGTGTGTGTGTGTGTGTGTGTGTGTGTGTGTGTGTGTGTGTGTGTGTGTGTGTGTGTGTGTGTGTGTGCTGACGCTAAGCCTTGACGTCATAGCTGGGCTGATCCTTGTCTTCTTTGTACCCTCAGTGACCAAATCTAAAAAAGTCCAGACACGTACAACACAGCCTCAGGCAACCACAGCTGCTCCCTCTAATTGTGCTATTGAACGATTCCCACTATTACCTGACCTGAAAACTAGTAGAAAAATGATACGAATAAATATTCCCACTAATTGAAGTGAAAACATCAACATGAATAAGAAACATGGAAACCGATATTCTTCCAACGCCAGTAATGGAGAGGAGTGAAGATAAAAGGCATTTACGCAGGTGCCTAAAAAATGCTTCCTGGAATAAAAAAAAGAAAAATGCAAATTAGTTGTCATGTGATATATAAATTTTCCCTAAACTTATGAAGAAAAAATTTCTATTTTTTTTTTTTTATTAATAGAGAAAATAAATACAAAATAAATAAATCTTCCCATAAACATGAAAAGTTAGTTGAATAATGTTATGTATTTGACTTTATTATTATTGCAACTGTGGCATAAAATCAGCGAGGAACAGAGAAGAAAAATAAACTAAGATTAAATGGGATAGAAAAAGCACTTCACTTTTCAGGAAGAAGTTTTATGGTTGAGAAAATTCCCCCAAAACGCCCACGTCCTTAAACCGGGCACCTCCTTAAACCGAAAACCTCCTTAAACCAGAAACCTCCTTAAACCGGACACCTCCTTAAACCGGAAACCTCCTTAAACTGAAAACCTCCTTAAACCGGGCACCTCCATAAACCACACCAATTTATCAGAAAAATTAGCCTGGAATGCTCTCACGTTTTGCCCCAGGCTAACGTGGGCCCTGCTCGCTCATGGATGACGGTATGTAGATGTGTTTTAGGGAAGAGCAACACAGAAATATGTAAATTAGGTTAGGTTAGGTTAGGTTAGGTCAGGTCAGGTCAGGTTAGGTTAGGTTAGGTTAGGTCAGGACAGGACAGGATATTAATGAAGAAACGAAAGAATACGTATGATGTCAAGAACTGAGTTTAGTCGTGTATGTTAATGAACGATCAAGTATATAATTCTTAAATACTGACACATATATACTGTATGTAGGTATAGTTCTCAATTTCGTAAAACAACAGAATATTAATGAAATTTTGTCTATAGGAGCGAAATGACGCCTCTCTCTCTCTCTCTCTCTCTCTCTCTCTCTCTCTCTCAACAATATTTTAGTATCTCAACCTTTAAAAACATAAATACAATAAGAAAATTTAAGACTTTTTCCTCAGGTTTAATTTCCATACGTGAGTTCCACCTGTCTCGTACTGTTTACCATGACCATATAAGGCGTGCAAACATTACTTCCGTGTTCCCTATAATACACCTGTGGCCTTGGCTAATTAACATTCTTCCCTACTCACCTGGGATTTTTCCACCCCTCATTCCCATCACTCTTCTCTAACTAATAACTTCATCAACTTGACTCAACCACCCTCCCTACCCTATTTTCCCCCCTCCCCTAGCCCATTCCCCTCAAACAACCTCCCTCCCTTCCCTCAGTCCTCACACATCATTATAGATTTCCTTTGTTTTACCGACGTCAATAACTAGGGTGAGGTGGGTCGGAGGGGCGGGCAGGAGGCGGGAGACAGAGGGTGGGGATTGGTTGGGACGAGGTTAGAGGGGAGGAGGGGGAGGGGCGGGGCGGGGCGAGGAGGTGCGAGGCGAGGCGAGGAGGTGTGTTAAGCGTGTTGTGTGTGAGATTCATTTATAGGAGACTAATGGAGGTGGACTAAGCTGGAGATACATCAACTGTTTGTCCTCACAGTGACACACTTGGCTTCAACCTAGCCTAGCCTAACCTAACCTAACCTAACCTAACCTAACCCTTCTTATCAATGGATCAGTCATCAATTTATACCCCCAACTAAAGGATATGTGTGTGTGTGTGTGTGTGTGTGTGTGTGTGTGTGTGTGTGTGTGTGTGTGTGTGTGTGTGTGTGTGTGTGTGTGTGTGGGTAAGTGTGTTTTGCGCTTGACTGACTGAGGAAGAGCTTTTACCAGGATAGTTAGGAGAGGAAAGAAAGAGAGAGGAGAGAAGAAGAAGAGAGAAAGAAGAGAGGAAAGAAGAGAAAAGAAGAAGAAGAAGAGGAGAAGAAGTAGGAGAAGGCAGGAAAGGTGTGTGGGAGGGGAAGGAAGGGGAATGAGGAACAGGAGGAGAAACGAGGGAGAGAAATAGGAAGGGGAGGGAGAGGGAGGTAAGGAGGGGAAGGGGAGGGGGGAGGAGGTGGAGTGGAGGGGAAGGGGAGGGAGAGGAGGTGGAGTGGAGGGGAAGGGGAGGGGAGGAGGTGGAGGAGGGGAAGGGGAGGAGAGAGGTGGAGTGAGGGGAAGGGAGGGGAGGTTGCTTTGAGACCAATCTTTCACTGCCAAAACCGGCGGCTAATTTATTGTGCACCCCATACTCATCCTGTGGGCTGTAGCGCAATAAGATTATATAGTAAGAGGACAAAGAGTCTGTATAACTAACCCCCGTGAGTACAGGAAAGGAGGCATGTCTGGCGAGGGAGGGAGGAGGGGAGTAGAAATATGAATGGAAGAAGAGAGGAGAGGATGGAGGAAGAGAATAAAGACACAGGAGGGGAGAGAGTGAGTGAGGAGAAAGATTGGAACAGTATTATAGTTATGACTGAGGGGATAGATGGAGGAGGGAGGAGGGGAGTGCCCTTGTCAAGTCAAGAGAAATTCTTTGATATCTCTCTCTCTCTCTCTCACTCTCTCTCTCTCTCTCTCCTCCGTTTCCTCCTCCTCACCTTTGTCTCTTCTTCTCTCCTCTCCTGCCCTCTTCTCTCCTCACCTCTCTTCCCTCCACCCCTCTTCTGTTCCGGACACAGATAATTGGTCATCCACCTGGGAATACTTTTATGAGACGTTGTGGTGCAGAATTCTATGAGTATGTAATCTTCACCGCTGCCACACTTGGTATTCCAACAGTTTCACTCTTGATTCTGTTTGTCGTAGATATTTGTGTTTATCGGAGTGTTAATGCTCTAAGTATAAACGGTTAGAACTTTTTTTTTCTATTTATTATAAAAATATCACAATCTGTTGGGTTTATGTACGGGTTAACTTACACAGGGATTACGGAATGGTGTAGAGTAGGTTAAGGGCAGGGCCGTCAGTCACACGTCTAGTCGGTGTGCTGGCTATTATTAGTCTGGTTCTCTCGCCGGTGAGTTAAATGGTTACTCTGCAGGTTTTACCGGGGCGTGAAGGTATTCTGAATGTGACCTACCAACTTGACAGGAAAGGCTGATTCAAACCTATGAATTCCTGTGTTGAACATAACAGGATAAGACGATATTTGGATCAGTGCCCCTGTGTTGCTGAATCCGGGTAGTTGTACATAAACACAATATGTAAATAGCCCGAATTTATACAAATCTATAATTATGTAGACAAAGGAAGGCTATTACGTTGTTCGATCATTACCCACCGAGTCCCACGCGGTGTAGTATCCACTCAGAAAAGTCCTATGTATACCTAACCGTGTTATAATAACATATGTGCTGTCACTATGCCAAAGGAATCTGTAACTGCAGATTGGAATTCAGCAAGTTTAGCTTTCAGTGTACAATGTGCACAATAATGAATTTCTCAGAAACTCTTTTATAGCAGTAAAATAACAATAACACTGACAACAATATAAGAGCAACAGGTATGACAATTTCTGATGATAACCAAAAATGGAAGTTCATAATTTAAATCTGTAAACTTAGTTACAATTAGATAAGCAATAAATTTCAATTTTTGAGAAACTATGTTGAGTTTATTGAGAGTGAAATTAGTTATTGGTTCGATCTGTACAAAATTCTGAGGTTAAATTCTAGTTTAATGCAAAAAAAATTATTGATTGGCAAGGTTATAAGAGAACGTCATATTACTTCACGATAACCAGTAGCCATAGAGTAACCTTGAACACGTCAACACGACACTGGTCCTTAATGTAGTCTTACTGTAGTCTTCAAATCATTGTGGTCGTAATATTTTATCTATTTGCTTTAGTGCGTTAATGAGAGAAATAATAGGTGATTGTGTGAGATGTTTTAAGTGGCAAGAAGTGGTTGTGGTGATTTTACTGATGGTGGCAGGTGGTTATGGTGAGTTTACTGATGGTGGCAGGTGGTTGTGGTGATTTTACTGATGGTGGCAGGTGGTTATGGTGATTTTACTGATGGTGGCAGGTGGTTATGGTGATTTACTGATGGTGGCAGGTGGTTATGGTGATTTTACTGATGGTGGCAGGTGGTTATGGTGAGTTTACTGATGGTGGCAGGTGGTTATGGTGAGTTTACTGATGGTGGCAGGTGGTTATGGTGATTTTAGATGGTGTCTTCTCTGGCCACTCTTTCTCTCTGGCCAATCCTTTCCCTTCTCTGGCCACCCTTTCCCCTCTGGCCATCTCTTTTCTCTACCTGGCCACGTGAGAGCGAGTCACGTGTATCAGGTAGAGTGAGGAGTGTAGATAATGTCTAGCCTTTTTTCTCTGATATTTCTAGCAGTTGTGTTTTTTTCATCATCCACACACACACACACACACACACACACACACACACACACACACACACACACACACACACACACCCGTCGCCCCCTTTCCCGTGACCATCTGAGAGTTACACACAACATTCACAACAAACAGAAGCGAAACACAAACAGCATTGAATATTTATTTGGATCAGTAATGTTGATATTCATATTATGTTGAAAAAACTGAATTCCATCGAAATGATTTTATCCCTGAGGTTCTGCTCGATGGTATTTCTAGGTAGAGGGTGAGGTTGATTGGTGGAGATAGGGTCTAGTGAGGGTGTTTGTTGGAGATGGAGGTCTAAGGAGGGTGTTTGTTGGAGATGGAGGTCTAGCGAGGGTGTTTGTTGGAGATGGAGGTCTAGTGAGGGTGTTTGTTGGAGATGGAGGTCTAGCGGAGGGTGTTTGTTGAGATGGAGGTCAAAGGAGGGTGTTTGTTGGAGATGGAGGTCTAGCGAGGGTGTTTGTTGATGGAGGTCTAGCGAGGGTGTTTGTTGGAGATGGAGGTCTAGCGAGGGTGTTTGTTGGAGATGGAGGTCTAGAAATGGCGTTTATCAAATTTTACTCTAAGATACAACACAGTATATAAATAAATCCACAACAGTTAAGTCAAATAAAATTTTTCAGCATCACCAAAAGAGTACTAAACTATTATTTATTTAACTGGTATTAGCTCCCATCCCCGACACACGTCACCGACCCACATCGAGGCCTGGGGTTGGAGAAAAAAAATTGAACCAAAAATAAACACAGAAATAGAGAAGATAAAACAAATCAAAGTAAGAAAAACAATCGCGACCCTGCAACTGTGTGTAAACGAGGCAGAAAGTCAGATCATCAACCTAGGACTTGGTCACAATATGTTTCAAGTATCTTCCCAGGCGGTAATACAGTATTTCCTGTAATGATATGTTAATTGGGAATCATTGAAATAAACTTACTATTCAAAAAACAAAATAATTACGACTAGGATATTCATTTACGGTCGTTGTTTTCGGGAGGTAGGTTGACTATCGACGCTTGAGTTACATAGAAGGAGAAATATATACGCTCGTGCTGAATTAGTATCTGAGAATGTCAACAAAGCTCAGGGATAACGAGCCTAACCTTCCTTTTATTTAGTAGTATTTCTTTACTGTATTACCGACTAGAAATAGACATAATATGATTCTGAGTTAGTATGATAAATATTAAGTTAAATAATTATATCATTACGTTATCATAATGGTGTTTGTTTAATGTTTATGTTGATGTGTATATTGATGTTTAGGTTTCTGTACATCAATAACTAAGATGTTTATACACGTACAGTAGGTCAGATCATAAACTCCGTGACCCCATCTTCATATGTGGGTCAGTGTATGTTTCTGCTTAACCTTGGTCATTTAAATCACACTGAACTAACCTTGACAAATGAAGATCTTTAAGTACACCTTAGAACAAACTCACTCCACCTCTTAATTACATCTCATGGCCAGTGATCAGCAATAATTTGAGAAAGTTGTTATTTGTTATGAACCTTAACCTTAAACCCTTACGTCAGAGCTCAGGTGAATAGGGAAGACAGCACACACACACACACACACACACACACACACACACACACACAAAGACACACACACACACACACAAAGAACACACACACACACACAACACACACACACACACACACACACACACACACACACACACACACACACACATCCTTGACCACCGAAGGGTCAAGACGTACCTGGCGCTCCTCTCGGAGAAGCCAGGTTAACTGTTAAGTTGGCCCATACCAACTCCCTCCCCTGAACCCTCCTCCCCACCGGAATATCAACAAGTTCTCGCCAGAAGTTACAATTTCATTTAGGAAAGAAATGGAACCAGTGTTAAACAGAGGTGAACAGTGGTGAACAGTGCGTAAGTCAGTGAGAACAACTCAACAGTAACAGTCGTACCCAACTTAACCTTCACACAGTGAGGTCACAGGTACCCAGTGATAACGGCCCGTGAGACCCAACAACAACCAGCGATGTGTTAATCCGTCTACGATAAAAAGGACTGGGACCAAACCTCACTCATATAACACCATCTGTGAGGGAATTACTACACCACGTGAGGCCCCTCATAACACCATCTGTGAGGGAATTACTACACCACGTGAGGCCCCTCATAACACCATCTGTGAGGGAATTACTACACCACGTGAGGTCCCTCCTAACACCATCTGGGAGGGAGTTACTACACTACATGTTTGCTGTTCAACACCTACATTAATCTGTATGTTCACTGTATGTTCCTTTACCTTTCTCTAATGAATGCTTTTGTTAAACCACCAATGTATGTAATAAGTCATTTATGTCCAATGTATATTTTCAGCCTTCGGGCTGCAGAACTTTTTTAATAAACCGTTAATTATTATTATTATTATTATTATTATTATTATTATTACACACACACACACACACACACACACACACACACTCTGCTGGTCATTGGTGGGTCAACAGCGAAGACAAGAACAAGCTAGATTATGTTGGGACGTATTACTATACGTTACCTAACCTCACCTCACCTAACCTAAGCCTTCGGTACACAAGAGGGTTTATGTGGAAGGCATTAATACATTTCCCACAGCAGTAAATTGACCCGGGATCCACCCAGCGGCACCTAAAGGTCACTGTGTTCACTCGGCCACCGCGTCATCCTGGTAGAGTGGGTAGACTGACTCTTTTTCCGCCCGGTGTACAATGAGAGGCAGGCGAGGAATATTTAATGTATTATGGCTGAGGTTTGTGGTGAAGCTTCCTGATACGTATGTGTGTGTGTGTGTGTGTGTGTGTGTAAAGAGTGCAGTGAATGTAGTAAATTGTTTGAGTATCTGTGAATGAGAAATTGTTTTAGGTTATAAACAAAGAGTTGAAGAAGGGAGAGAACAAGATGGAGATGTTGATGCAAATACAATATGTTATTTTATTTACATATAATAACTTTAAAAACTTTTGAAGGATTTTTTTTTTTTTTTTTCATAAGTTATTGCCTCAGAACTTTGACACTAGCACTAAGTTAAATCGCCTCGCAAAGAATATTCCACACGTGTTCCCTCCCCTGGCAGAGTTTGTTTACGTTCGCTCACGGATGAAAAGAAAATGTCTTGGTTATATTAACACTGTTTGCGGGGGTTTTATCGTTTAGTTAGAGAGACAATTTTAAAAGGTCTGGTAATTTTTCAGGTTAAATAGATTAGAGAGGAGGATATACTTCAATAAATATTTATGTCGTTAGCAGTGACTTTGATCTTCCGCGTCTTCAGTTACCAGAGGCTCGTGTTGACAGTCTCAAGAGGCCAAAGCATTTTATTCAGTCGTTCTTTTAGCTTATGAAACGTCTTCTTCTTCTTCTTCTTCTTCTTTATATTCTAATTCTTCTGCTATTATTATTATTATTATTACTATTAATTGTTGTTATTGCTAAAATTATTGCTGTCATTATTGTTGCTGCTGTTGTTGCTGTGGTTGTTTTAATTATTATTATTATTATTATTATTATTATTATTATTATTATTATTATTATTATTGTTGTTGTTGTTGTTGTTGTTGTTGTTGTTGTTGTTCCCCTCACCATCACTCTCACTACCCTTCATAAAATAAACTCATTTCTAACTGTTGGCATATTGTTATCTATGTACTGTACGTGTCGCTCGGTCAGTCTACCTATAAATAAATAACTTTGTTCTCTTGATACCAGAGACGGACAAAGATAACCCGGTAATCTTAACTTAGTCGGATTTTCTTTTTTTTTCACTTTTCTCACCTATTTTATCACATTTTATTTTTTCGTAGTTTTAAGGTCTCTCTCTCTCTCTCTCTCTCTCTCTCTCTAAAAATATATAGAGAGGAAAACGTAGGAAAAAATTACGAAAAAAATAGAGAGAGAAAGAAACATTTAGATAGAGAAAGGAGATAGGGACACACACACACACACACACACACACACACACACACACACACACACACACACACACACACACACACACACACACACAGACAAAAGATACCAAACAGTTATAAACAACAGCGTCACCAACTGTGCTATTTGAGTATAAATTAATACAAATCATGAGAAGAATTACGTAAATATATAAATCATTAAATAAAAACAGCCAAAAAAAACACGAGCATGGCACCACCGTCTAGCTCCGCCGTGACCAGTACAGCCTGTTTTGCTTGCTTGAACTGATCACTCGGGTGGCTGATTTAGACAATGCCCTTAACTGGGTATTCATGTTGGGAGCTGTCATCTTAACCTTGATTATCACATACAAACGGAAGGTTATCAAGAACTACCTACTGGGAAGGGTGTGGATTCCCCCCCATCCCCGAAGTTCCCAGACACACACAGATAGAGACAGACTTTAGATATTTCTCTATTAAATTTTCCATATTTTTTTTATTTTTTTTTAGAATATTGTCATTTTATCTTTCTTTTTTCTTTTTTCTTTTTTCTTTTTATTTATTTTTTTTTCGTGCTAACATGTTTTCCTCGCCTGGCTGTTGAACCCCAAAACAAGTTATCTCGTCAGTCATCAAACACGAACTTTTGTTGAAAAATTTCTGTACAACAAAAGGTCGGAGTTGAAATAAAAAAGAAAGAAAAAAAGGACAATGTAGAATGAAGTAGTGAGATAGGAAGCGTGAGAAGGGTTGGGAGAGAGAGAGTGAGAGAGATGATAAGGGACGAAACTAATCATAGTTCTCTCTCTCTCTCTCTCTCTCTCTCTCTCTCTCTCTCTCTCTCTCTCTCTCATTATGTCATATTTTATATAATATTTACTTGCTTGCATTTAATTTTAACTTACTTTTAAATTATCGAATGCAAGTCATAAATCGTAAGACTTAGCACACATATATCCACACACACGTTCGCGCTGTAAAAATATTGCATCATTTCTCAAATACAAATGTGGCACTTACTTAAAAGTGAGTAATGGGCGTTAAAATTGACCTTGCAACAGATACACAGTCACACCTCTACAGCATAATCCAGTGTTTCAACAATGCATTTAGCTCAACCAATCAGCACGTCCGAACCGAGGAGATTTAATAAGCATCTCTACACTGTGTGCTGCTGCTCCCGAACTTTGCTCCATCCAGCTCAGCATATAGATATACCCAGCTATATCAAGCAGAAGTGCCAGTTTAATATAGGCACTGCCTTAGTGCCTAACCTTCATGTTTTTTTCCGGTTTTCCCCAAAAATGCTTTGTTTTGTGTCAACCAGTATGGCCGCTAGCTCCGCCCACTGGCTTCACGAGTCCTGCACGGAGGATGACGTCATGAGGCCTCCATGTATTAAAGCTCCTTGGTACAAATCAACAATGACGTCATGAAAAATAGCTTGTCAGCGAGCGAGTATACCAGCCCGGAGTGACGTCATTAACAATCAAGGAGCGAATGTGTGAAACCGGAGTGAAGCTATCTACAAAGAACCAATCTCCGAGCAGGCAGCAGTGACGCCATCAACAAAGAACCAATCAGCGAGCAAGTGACGTTTTCAACAAGAAGACGAAAAAGAAAACAGGAAATAATGAATAAAAAAGAGGAAAAGATAAAGAAGGAAAGAGATAATGAAAAAGAACAATAGAAGAATGGAAGAAACATAAATGAAAAATATACGAAATAAAATAAGAAAACAAATACAATGATTGAATAAAAAGAAAAGAAATTGAAAATGGAGAGTAACAATGTATGTATATATGTATGTATGTATGTATGTATGTATGTATGTATGTATGTATGTATGTATGTGGATCACCAACGGGTGTGCTGGTGTGTCGGTTCCCATAGCCAAACTTTCTATACTGCTTAAATACTGTCGCTGATAGACTATCACGCCCTCTTTCTGTGCTCACTACCAGCCACCGTGTCATCACCTCCTGAAAAGTTGCAGAACGTAGCAATGCGACTCATCCTAGGCTGTCCAATGACAACCCTGACAGTGAACATGAGGAAAGAGTTGGGTCTAACACACATCCGAGACAGAGTGAAAATATTAGTCACCATCTCTCAAAGGCCCTTCAAAACTCACCGGACGAAGCAAGAAGGGCATACAAAATTCTACTCCAGATATTCTCTGATGTGTTCCTAGATGTCAACATTCACATTCCTCAGATAGATGACGGGCGAGTGTCAGCACCCTGGGCCAGCACTCCGCCAGCCCTACACTACCCAGACACTAAGACAGATGACCATCCAATAGTACAACGACAAGCATCACTACAGAAGATCAGTATAGTCACAACAGTCATCCCAGGGGACCCAATCATAGTTTACACCGACTGCTCACTACAAGACACGGGTGCAGAATGACGTGTGTCGCCGAAGGAATCCGTCGCCGCCTACAGGACTGGGTGAACATCCTGGGGAGGGGCCATCAACTACTGGCCGGACGAGGAGCGGAGAGGACTGGTTATCACATCAGGGTCAAGAGAGGGGAAAGGAGAGATATGTATGGAAGGAGAATGGATGGAGACAGAGATTAAAATAGAGAGAGAGGAGAGACAAAGAAAGAAAGAGAGAGAGAGAGAGAGAGAGAGAGAGAGAGAGAGAAAGAAAAGGAGATTTTAGGGAGAACGGTAGAAAGAGAGAAAGAAACAGAGAGAGAGAGAGAGAGAGATAAAGATAAACAAGAGTTGTTAAAATGACAGAAAGAAAGAAAGAAAGAAAGAAAGAAAGAAAGAAAGAAAGAAAGAGATGACACAGAGAGACAGAAACAGCAGCTATACCTGCCCTGGTGGTAGGTGTAAAAAGCCACAATTAGCGTTGACATTTACTCTGTCTGTAAAAGCATTAGACTGAAGGGGAGGATAATCACATTTTTGCCCACACCTTAATTTCATTGCGAGGTCTAATGTCTATTAGCACACAGTGCAAATTCCAGGGCAGGAGGGGGAGGGAGGGGGGAGGGGGGAGGGGGAGGGGGGGAGATATGTCAAATGGAAATAAAACCCAATAAAAAATGCCAATATATGTATATCGTTTTCCTTGATAAATAAAAATAAACACTAAAATAGTCCATCACGCAGTTAAAAAAAGCAATTAAAAAATGTTCAGTCAAATAACTTATGTTTCTGTTCTGGTTTTCACACACATGATGCATAAACATAAATAATTTACCATAAGAATAAATGTGAAACACACACACACACACACACACACACACACACACACACACACACACACACACACACACAGTGTATTCACTCCCAGTAAACACTGCTCCTTACACTGTCACTATGTTGAAATGAACTGTAGTTTGAGCTTTTCCCCATCTAGTTATTATATGTCTTATTTGTGTCACTTATGTTACTTGTATATTATCTGTAATTCGTAACCCATTCCCCAAATATGTAACTGTATATTTTCAGCCTTCTGGCTGCCAAGCTCTTTCAATAAACCGTTAATTATTATTATTACAAATCTAGAGCCCAGAAAACAAGTTTAATTATCGGACTTCCCAGAAGAGCTTCATCCCATCAGGTCGACGAAAACGTAATGTCTTAAAATAATAAAAATATCATATTTCCATAGATGACAGCAGTTCAGTGACCTCGTGGTTGATGCCAAACGTCGATAGATATCCTTTACTGGTACATAATGTTGATGGTAAGTATTAATGCTACTTAATAACATTTACTTGATAATTAATTTGTGTAAGTCTTCTAAACAGCAATAAAAAAGAATTATTCAAGTATTTTTATACATAATATCACGTAATATTTCTTTCTTTCGATTCAACGATGTTTTGAACAGCACATCGAGTCGTAATTGCTGACCAAAACAAGCTTAAACATTTTTGATCCTAGATTAAGAACTGAAAACGTGGACGATAATTGGTGATACAAATATACAGGAATAAACATACAAGAAAAATATGCGCACAGGTTCAAACGTACAGGAACGAGTGTGGCAGACAGGTGCACTCAAGTACCACAACTAACATAACATAACATAACATAACATAACATAACATAACATAACATAACATAACCTAACCTAACATAACATAACATAACATAACATAACATAACATAACATAACATAACATAACATAGATACAAATTCATTTCGTCGACCGATAAAATACTCATAAAAATATCGATTTGAAATTCACGATAAAAAAAAATCTATTGTTTTTGTTGATAACATTTACATACTCAATTATTTCTTAAATGAATATATCATAAAAATCATTCTACTAATTTTGATTGCACTGTTTAGTCCATTATCTATTTGTCTATTTATATCTACAAAAGAAGATCGATCTATCTTGTCTGAGGGTTGGCGACCATGCCCCCCCCCCTCTCTCTCTCTCTCTCTCTCTCTCTCTCTCTGACGACACAAAGCCAGAGGAAAAATACAATAATTATACGTAAAAGACAAAAATGCCAATAAAGATGGGAATTGTCTCCCGGGCAACGAAGATATACAGAGATAATCAGGGGAGAGAGACGCCGTGAGCTACAACAACAGAGAGAGAGAGAGAGAGAGAGAGAGAGAATTTTACACGTAACCAAAAACAATGACACTTTGGAATCCACTTGAGTTGAGGGTGAGAGATAAGGTAGAAAGATAGGAGTGAGAGATAAAGATAAGAGATAAGGGTGGGAGATAAGGTAGAAAGATAGGAGTGAGAGATAAAGATAAGAGATAAGGGTGGGAGATATTCACGATATTTTCAAAAGTATATAGAATCTATTCCCGATATAACAGCAAATCTGACACCCTCCTTGTTTCCCACGGTGAGTAGGGGGAGAGTGGAAGGAGCAGGAGGAGGAGGGGGGAGTAGGAGGAGGAGGAGGGAGGAGGGGATAAAGGGAAAGTTGGAATGGGAGGAAGAAGAGGAGGTGGAAGAGGAATAGAAAGGACAGAGAGTTGGGGTGGAAGGGACTTTAGGTTAGGTTAGGTTAGAGTGGAATCTAAGGATGGGATGGGATTAGGTTAGGTTAGGTTAGGTTAGGTTAGGTTAGGTTAGGGTGCAGTGGTAAACAGAGTCATGACACAATAACAACAGATGACGTAATCAACAACATCTTTATCGACAGTAAAATAATCTGTCAAAAGATAGAAAAAAGAAGTAAAAGAAAACGGAGAAGAAGAAGAAAGAAGAAGAAAGAAGAAAGAAGAGAGAAGAGAGAAGAGAGAAACAAGAAGAAAGTAGATCTCCAAAGGTCTTATTGGTATCTCTAGAGATAGGTTACCTCATTATGGAGGGTTAAGTATCCAGAAAGTCCTCCAGTTGGTGTTTCAAGTGTCTGAGGTGATAGAGACTCCTGAAGGACTCATATCCTTCAGGGAACAAAAGGAAAAGGTCAAGAGTGTGAATAGCTCCTTGTAGGTGTGAGGGTGACCTATAAGATAAATATGAGTAGAGTCCTGGTGAAGATGTTTAGGTAGGTAGAGGAAGAGGTAGAGGAGGAGGAGGTAGAGGAAGAGGAAGAGGTAGAGGAGGTGGAGGAGGAGGTAGAGGAAGGTAGAGGAAGAGGTAGAGGAGGAGGAGGTAGAGGAAGAGGAAGAGGTAGAGGAGGTGGAGGAGGAGGTAGAGGAAGAGGTAGAGGAGGTGGAGGAGGAGGAAGGAAACAGGAAGAAGGAAACAGGAAGAAGGAAGTATTAAAAGGAGGTAGATTGTTAGGTATAAAACTTTGAATAGGAAATTTACTCTCAATACGTGTTTCGAACCTTCCAGAGAATAATTACACCTTGTTTGATTAGTTTGACTTACTACTGGTCGTCAACGTCTGGGTCATTACAGGAGCAACACGGGTATTTATTGCCTATTATAGGTGGAAGGACTCGTGAGGTAGTAACACACGTATGAGGTCTGTGCATTACAAAAACTGGTGAAATATATTTACAAACGATGGAGGTGATTTCAGTCCTATTTTTTGTTATACATTTTTTTTTTGGGGGAATACACCCATATGCACATACACATATCAAACTGCACCCCAGGTATATATACATTGTACACACACATAAGTATACATATTCGTATCTTATCAGAGCAATAATACCAGATCGCCCTCTATAACACCAGGAGATCTCCCTTCTTACATTATTCATCTAGTTCTCGCTTTCCTTCCTCCTCATCTCCTCACCTTCCTTCTTTCTCTTCTCTTCATCTTATCTTCCTCCTCCTCATCTCCTCACCTTCCTTCTTTCTCTTCTCTTCATCTCATCTTCCTCCTCATCTCCTCTACCTCCTCCTCATCTCCCACCTACTACCAGTCTCTCTATCTTATTTTTAATTAACCTGTTGAGACGTAACTGCAGGTGTCGCCTCTCAACATCAGGACCCACAACAAATTAATACACGTGATATATACTGTATGTTCTCCTTCTGGGAATTATTTCTATAAGGATAGTCTTTAATTTCCGTGTTGTCATTATACTACAAGTGTTAAGTCACCTTATCGTAATTCAACTGATGCTTAACATATTCTGACGTTAACCTAACCTAACCGAACCTAACCTAACCTAACCTAACCGAACCTAACCTAATCATAATCTGACATAACCTAATATAACCTAAACTAACCTAATCTAACCTAATCGAACCTAACCTAACCTAATCATAATCTGACATAACCTAACCTAACTTAACCTAACCTAATCTAACCTAACCCCTTGAGGTATTGTTAGTGTGTTAATTCTCAGGTGAAATAAGCTAGGGAGCTAATCTTCATGTAATCCGACTTGATTACGCTGTATAGTAGAGACATATGGTGATCAAATATTACCACTGACATTTTCAACAACTACTTACCACCACTATCACCACCATTATCACCACCACTACTTACCACCACTATCACCACCACTACTTACCACCACTATCACCACCATTATCACCACCACTACTTACCACCACTATCACCACCACTACTTACCACCACTATCACCACCATTATCACCACCACTACTTACCACCACTATCACCACCATTATCACCACTACTTACCACCACTATCACCATTATCACCACCACTATTACCACCACTACTTACCACCACTATCACCTCCATCATCACCACTATCACCACCACTTACCACTATTACCCCTTACCAACATCGCCACCACTAACCACCACCACCACTTACCACCACCATCATCTTGGAGTTAGTTTCACACACACACACACACACACACACACACACACACACACACACACACACACACACACACACACACACACACACACACACACACAAACACACGTTATGGTGGGCAAGAGCCAATCACAGCTCATCCTGCTGACATGCGTGTGGATTCTCACTACACCTGGCGGGCAATTTATTTAATAACAGCGTTGATCCAGTTTCATTGCCCCAGTTTGCACATAGTTTGCAATAATTACATTGTCTGATTACCCCCTAATCATCATTGTTGCATTCAAATTGCATGCAAACTCGGGTCATCACAACTGATTAATGCAATTTGGACAACACGAGTTTTTTTTTTTTTTTGCTGTCAACAATCATTCACTGCAACGCTTATGACTGTACAACTGAGATAGCACAGTCACCCCTTACTTGATAGTTATGTACACGATAGCTACAACACACACACAGTCATGTACACGATAGATACAACACACACACAGTCATGTACACGATACATACAACACACACACAGTCATGTACACGATAGCTACAACACACACATAGTCATGTACACGATAGCTACAACACACACACAGTCATGCACACTATAGCTACAACACACACACAGTCATGCACACGATAGCTACAACACACACAGTCTAACAGTCAGTAATTAATCGGTCCTGTGGTCTTCAACAAGAGTGGAAATCAATTATTTTAATTTAACTGTGTGTGTGTGTGTGTGTCAGGTTGAAAATGTCTGAAAATGTTGAAATTCTGATAACTAATTGTTGCAATAGTCATTGGAGTTTGAAAGTTAAATAATTAATTGTCCTAATTAATATAAGCATAATTATCAGAATAGCAACAACTAGATCACAGAACCTTAATTGGGGTATCAACCTATTCTGAGATTTCAAGTTAAATTTCGGCCCCCAAGAATGGAACAATTAAGCAGGAAATTTAGTTATCAAAATTTCAACATTTCGACAACCACTACCCGCATTTATTCTACCGTCTCTTACACATCCTTATCGATTTCTTACCATTAAGAAGAAAAAATGGTTAATTTATTCTGTGCACATATCAGTTGCTACACATATATTGGTGCGTATAAGTAATTTTTAGAAATATTTATAACTCAACACATGTCATAAAGCACCAATATATGACAAACAAGCGATCATACACGGACTAAACCATTCTTCATATAAATTATAAATCTTACTCATAAGGTAGAACAAAAACTTAGGCATGAAAAGGGGTTACAATATGTCTAGTGAGTCACCATATAATATTATTCAAGAAAAAATCACTTTATATTATTTGAAAAACATCTTATAAATTCAAATGCACACAATTGCTTTCAGAACTGCAAATGCTGTTGTGAAACTACCTAATTTGCGTATAAGTGTGCTTTAAAACAATCCTTACCAATTACCAAAAACTGTATAATTATTATATCTCAAATCAGTTCGGTTCTTTAATTCAATTTCACACTGAATGCAAGTAGCGTGTCCACCCGTCTTCTTAACATTCACCGCCCACAGTCTGTCCATTATAGAGGCGACATGGTTCAGTACACGGAGCTTTCATAATTACTAACATCCTTAATTCAGGACGAGCTTGCATTCACAGATAGAGATGAAATTCTTATTTATTATCTTTAGTCTGGGTACTACTGCGAAGTTCCTTAGGGTCATTCCGAGAGTTATTATATATTGTAAACAAACATAGATCTGCCACATCTCACATAACACGCCAACCAATGTAACAGGTAGAACTGTAGGCGACTGTACATATAGTGAGAGGATAAAGAGTCGTAGAAGGTTAAACATGTGGAGAGGCCATAACCAGTTGGCAGACCTGTGGAATCTTGTGTTGGATAGTCAGAGGTTTCATGGTACTTCGGTCAAAGGTTGGAAGATATTTCATTATCTTTACTCTACCTCTGTGAGTTTGAGTGTAATTATTCCTGACATAAGATACTCTATTAATAAGTACATCTTGTCTCTCTCCCTCTCTCTCTCTCTCTCTCTCTCTCATCTTCAGCCACCTAAACACGGCCTTACATCATCATTACACCTCTACTGGCTCCATAAACCTAGACCCTTGTTTTGATCCGACGGCTGTATGGCCATCACTCTCGGGGGATATAAGTATAGCCTAGTGGGTGAAGCAAAGTTTGGGTTACGTTACGTTAGGTTAGGTTAGGTTTGGTTAGGTTAGGTTGATATATCAGTGTCAGTTAAGAGAGTTCATTGACCACAACAGACGACATAATAAATAGTTAAGATTCTCACTATATCAGGAAATCACGTCTTTCTACCTGTCTGGTTTAATGTAACTACACCAAAGGTAAAAACCGGTGTTTAATTAACCTTAACTTTGATCTCAAACATCAGGGGTTAATACAGAGATGATACTCGTACAGGAAATGAAACTACAGTAGCGTGATACAGTTAATAACATTACTAAATAATTACGGTTCAGATTATTGCTTTGAAAATACTGATGCAGGCTACTAGCTCTTACCTGTGATGAGAAAATTTATTGAGAGAGAGAGACGAAATTACAAAGATAGAAAGGCATTAAGAGACATATAGCGATAAAATAAAAGAGACAGACAGATAAACGGAAAGAGAAACAGATAAACATCCACGTACACATACATAACTTTAGACACATACATAAACACACACACACACACACACACACACACACACACACATACACACACACACATACATACACACACGCGCGCTCGGATTATGTCTTAAATAATTACAATCTAATTAATATAAAACACATATGAGAGAAACAAGCACTTAGTAACGTGAGGACATGTTTCCTCCAGCACTCAACCATGATTGTCTGCCTCGACCACGCCCTCCGCACCACCCACTCACGCCCACCACACTCACGCTACTTGGTCTGTTTTTACACACACACACACACACACACACAGATGTTGAGAGAAATGACATACATACAATAACTTACAAAGACAAATTAATTAAGGTAAAGGAGTAATACAGTTTAAAGAAATGATAAATACAACGAAGTAATATGAAATTGATTAAAATTAGATACATTGGTCAAAATGAGAGAGAGAGAGAGAGAGAGAGAGAGATGTGTTGACTAAAGGTAAAGGTAATGTACAGGTATAAGGTTTGTGTAGGCGTGTGTAAGCATATGGAGAGCTGTGGAGGCGTGTGCACACGTATGGAGGCGTGTGGGGGGAGTGTGGAGGCATAAGTAAGAGTGTGGACGCGTGGGTAGACTTGTATAGGCGTGTCCAGAGGCGTGTAGGCGTGTGGAGACTTGTGCAGGTATGTGTAGGCGTGTGGAGACTTGTGCAGGTATGTGTAGGCGTGTGGAGACTTGTGCAGGTATGTGTAGGCGTGTGGAGACTTGTGCAGGTATGTGTAGGCGTGTGGAGACTTGTGCAGGTATGTGTAGGCGTGTGGAGACTTGTGCAGGTATGTGTAGGCGTGAAGAATAAAGGTAAGAGTCTTGAAGGAACTTACACTCTATAAGAAAAATATGTGTGTGCGTGTATACATGTACGTTTGTGTGGATCTGCAATAAATATGTGCATGTCAGGTAAGAGTGTGTATGTAAGTGTGTTTATGTATGTGTATGTAAATGAATAGATAAGAGTATATGAAAGAGTGTGTGATATGTGTAAGTATACGTAATATGTATACCTGCTCGATAATAACTTCCCTCTAATTGTATTTTATGTATAGTCTACATGTACTGTATCTAGTTATAGTCTCTCGGTTAATGAAAAACTCTCGTTACATAAACACATTGTTTATTAATCACGGTACAGATATACATATATGGAATACCATATATGATTAACAACATCCACACACATTACATGGTGAGATTATCATCTAGTTTTTATTATAATCAAGATAATGTACTGAACATATGTCAATGTTGACGTTCGTGGAACATATTCCCGTCTACAGATGGATTCTTCTTTGTGATTGGCTGTCAGCGCTAGATGGAACACCAATACCAACGCCTCTCTCTCTGGTTGTCTAAAAAGTCCCACGGCAGGTTTTTGTTCTCGTCTTTTGTTTTCAAGTCTATTATTCAACAAGTTATTTTTATTTTATATTGTTTGTTTATTAATCTGTCAATGTAGGAGGATGGTGAGGATTGTGTAATCAGTGAGTGTCTGTGTGTCGAGCCGGCAGCAACGCTCAGAGGGACACTTTTAGCGATGCTTTATCTCTGTTGGCCTAGTATTAAGTCCTTGTGATTGGTGGTTCAGTTCCCGGGGTGTTGAACCATCTAGAAACATTATAATACAACAACCATAAAGAACATAGTGGACCAACACAACTATTACACACACACACACACACACACACACATAACACCATCTGAGGGAACTACTACACCGCGTGAGTTCCTCCTAACACCATCTGGGAGGGAACTACTACACCGAGTGAGGTTCCTCCTAACACCATCTGGGAGGGAGTTACTACACTACATGTTTGCTGTTCAACACCAACATTAATCTGTATGTTCACTGTATGTTCCTTTACCTTTCTCTAATGAAGGCTTTTGTTAAACCACCAATGTATGTAATAAGTCATTTATGTCCAATGTATATTTTCAGCCTTCGGGCTGCAGAACTTTTTCAATAAACCGTTAATTATTATTATTATTATTATTATTATTATTACACACACACGTCATGTACTTATGACTTGGGTAAAAGTCCAACATTAATACACTTATTTACACTTTTGTAAAAAGGGTTTAAAAGGGATTTACTGTATATCTTACTGTACAGGGGTGAGCTATGGCCGCTGAAAAATGGTCATAAGAGGATTCGTGAGTTATTATATATTTAACATTATCATTATGGTGATGAGAGGTGTATAATATATGAATTGGTTGTATACATAGAGAAAATAGATTTTTGTGCGTACACATTTACTTAGTGAAATATACTAATAGATTATATATATATATATATATATATATATATATATATATATATATATATATATATATATATATATATATATATATATATATGCACCTACAGTGATTTATATATATATATATATATATATATATATATATATATATATATATATATATATATATATATATATATATATATATATATATATATATATATGTGTGTGTGTGTGTGTGTGTGATAACCACAAGGAAACAAGAAAACACGAAGTTCCCAAGCGCTTTCGTGTAATTCACATCTTCAGGGGTGAGTACAGACTAAGGAGTAATGCTTAACAAGGCTAATATATACAGTACAAAGATAAAGTCTTAGTTCAACCTTAAAGGAAATTTTCACATTGTACCTTCACCTGATACTCTCTCTCTCTCTCTCTCTCTCTCTCTCTCTCTCTCTCTCTAAAGCGATCAACACACGCAGTACTACTACCAGATTAGGTAAGGCCAGCGCTTGGGTATTTAATCTTCAGGTGAAATAAGCCGGCGTGTCTAATCTTCACATGATCCACCTTTCACACACACACACACACACACACACACACACACTCTCAGCGGAAATCCTGATGGGAGGTTTGTGTTGCTGATACAAGTGTGATATAAACTTAAATCACTGATGCTGAGACACACTGAGACTTGTATCCGGGGTTAGAAATATTGGAAGCCTAGAGAGTGATGGATGGATCAAGAAAGTCTGCCTCTTTTAAGACTCTTATTGTCAAGGTTTAACTATACCTGGGTTTAGGGTATCGAGATGCTGAGACACACTGAGACTTGTATCCGGGGTTAGAAATATTGGAAGCCTAGAGAGTGATGGATGGATCAAGAAAGTCTGCCTCTTTTAAGACTCTTATTGTCAAGGTTTAACTATACCTGGGTTTAGGGTATCGAGGCCTTAATGTACAGGGTGTTCAGATATTTAACAACTCGCCAGAGGCTGTTGGGGGACCTCACTCCTCCCTCATACACGTACCACATCTGACACATGCCCACCCATCAAGTAACACACCTGACACATGCCCACCCATCAAGGAACACACCTGACACATGACCACCCATCAAGGAACACACCTGGACACAAGACCACCTATCAAGGAACACACCTGACACAAGACCACCCATCAAGGAACACACCTGACACATGACCAACCATCAAGGAACACACCTGACACATGCCCACCTATCAAGGAACACACCTGACACATGACCACCCATCAAGGAACACACCTGACACATGACCACCCATCAAGGAACACACCTGACACAAAACCACCCATCAAGGAACACACCTGACACAAAACCACCCATCAAGCACACCTGACACATGCCCACCTATCAAGGAACACACCTGACACATGACCACCATCAAGGAACACACCTGACACATGACCACCCATCAAGGAACACACCTGACACAAAACCACCCATGACACACCTGACACAGGAACACACCTGACACATGACCAACCATCAAGGAACACACCTGACACAAAACCACCCATCAAGGGACACACCTGACACAAGACCACCTATCAAGGAACACACCTGACACATGCCCCACCCATCAAGGAACACATACCTGTACAAGCAACATTTAAAAAATTACATAAAACACCCACCATTTACGGTCATCTAGAGACGACTCAACATATCTCAGTAAAAAAAAAAAGAGCATCAGGATATCGGTTCACCTCTACAGGCTGGGATGGAGTGAGACGCATTGGTTACAGTAAAGGGTACAGGACCGCCCGATGGACCAGCGAGGGTAAAGGGATTTTATCTGTCTAAGGTTGAGGATCAAAGAAGATTTAACAAAGAGATTTAGCCCACTCGAATCTCTCGCTGTCCCACAGATTGATGCTCATTTTTTTTTTTTGAAGAAGAAGAAGAAGAATATTATCCACAGAGATTTACAGATATATTTTAATACTGTACATTAGTGCATCATTTATGATTACTAAGAACACGTTAGTTTGTCAACGCTTACTCAAACAGACCAAATAATATATACAAGTTGTGACAGATGTGTAGGTCTTGACACTCAGGTAATATAAAACAAACACTTATATAGATGCAAATTCCAGTTCTCTGTGTGTGTGTGTGTGTGTGTGTGTGTGTGTGTGTGTGTGTGTGTAAGACAAAACCACATACAGTACCTCATCAACCTAACTCATTGACACTCAGTAGAAATTTTATAGTAACATAATTCATCTTGTTTCTTATAACTTATACATCTTATAAAGCTCACACACACACACACACACACACACACACACACACACACACACACACACACACACACACACACAAAGCTTAACTCTTACAAACGTTCAGGCAAGTGTCTTGTTGTCAGACGTTGCTGGCCGCTGTTCCATCAACCAACACCAAAGTATTTCGGCGGTAAAAAGTAATAGTCCCAATTCAAGTTTATATTTCAGTGTATTTATCTCAGGTTCTTGAGAAAAGTAAAAAGAATTACTGAATAAGTCTAGAATAATTGTCTTTTGTTGTTGATTTTGTTGTTGTTGTTGTTGATAATGATGTTGGTATGGCTGTTGTTGTTGTTATTGTTATTGTTTCTTTTTGTCTTTCTAAAAAAAAAATCTAAATAAAGACATGGAGCGTCCCTCACTACTGTCGTCACTCACTCGATAAGGGACGTCTGGAAAAGCACTGAAACTAACACGTAAAATTGGTCATCAAGAAATAGTCCTACGTATTAAAAGAAACTGAAATGAAACGAAAAAGTGAAATGAACTGAAATAAATAGAAATGAAGTGGAATGAAGAAACTGGAATGTAGTAAAACGAAAAACAGTGAAAACAAAAATAATTGAAAAAAATCCTAAAATGAAAAAAACAAAATGAAACAATACGAAGAGAAAACCTACCCAAGGGACTCAAGCTTCTGGGGTTAAAATATTCACCCTAGGGACTAGCATTAAGTGTACAGCAGTTGAGTGAGTGGGGTAAAACCTTCCAATCTCCGGCACTGAGGATGGCAGGTTGTGATGGTAACTGCCTGTGGGCACAATGTGTCACTACTGCCTGTACTAGACCTCTAAATCACTTAATATTGTACAACCTATATGTCAATCGTCCCCTATAAGCTACATTAACTTATAGTGAATTTTGTATGTGTATTCAAAAACTCACACACACACACACACACACACACACACACCCATTTATATATATTACAGAAACACATCCATACTTTCATACATCTGTGAGTTAGAGAATAATTTACAACACCATCCTCACCACCGTCTCCTGCTACCACAAGTGTTTGCTTTATTAACGTATAGTACATCTAGAAGTACGCAATACTTGTGGCATAAGTGAAGTCATTTTATGTATACAGATACTCATATCCACTTATCCTACACACACACACCCACACACATTACACAGCCGTCTTCTCTGGGCCGTTCATGGTGGACATGTCGAAGTTTTCAGTCTTCCTGACCGTGGAGATGAAGTGTTGTCCAGACGAGTGGAAGTGGAAGGTGGTCCAGGTGCGGCCCTGGGTAGCCTCGGGGCATATACAGCAGAAGAGATGGCGGTTGAAGTTCTTCCTAAATGTTCCGCTGATGCAGTACAGGGCGATGGGGTTGATGCAGGAGTTGATGAAGCCGAGGCAGAAGCCGACGCAGCGGAAGGCGTTCCAGAAGTAGTTGTAGTCTTCCTTCATGTTGGGGTTGAAGTAGAACCACAGCAGAAAGACGTGATTGGGGAAGTAGCAGATGGCGAAGATGACGACGAAGGCCAGCACTAGCTTAGCCACCTTCCTGCGGGCGGCGACGTGCTTGATGTGATGACGCTGGTGCTGGGCTTCGCCAGGGAGGGGCTCCGCTGCCTTCACCAGATGGCGCGCCATAAGGAGGTAGAAGGTGGAGATGATGAGGAGCGGAAGAACGTAGTACACGGTCACCTTAGCGAGGACGTTGATCTTGCGGTAGGACATTCCCAGCCAAGGAGGGAAGGGGTAACACACCACGATATCTCCCTTGGAGGAGTCCTTGACACTCAGGTGGGAGAACACGCCAGCGGGGGTCGCCAGGATCGCTGCCAACACCCAAATCATGACGGTGACGGCCACAGTGCTGCGGTGGGCCACTGCCCCTGCACGCTTACCCACGGGGTCCACGATGGCCATATAGCGGTCAGCGCTGAGAGCCGTCAGCGTGAACACGGTCACGCCCACTGAGATGTCCCGCATGAACTCTGAAAGCCGGCATATGAACTCCCCGAAGGGCCAGTGATCAGTGACGTAGATGAGGGAAACGAAAGGCACAGCGAAGATCACCACCAGGAGGTCGCCCAGAGCCAAGGAGAGGATGTAAGTGTTGGGCACGTTACGCATGGTGGGGTACTTGATGAACATGAACACCAGCGTGCCATTACCCGCCACGCCCACCACGAAGATTATGAAGAACACTATGGGCACAATGTAGGTCTCTGGCCGCTCTTGCATGGGTATGTAGGGCAGCTCTGTGGTGACGGCGAGGAGCGAGTTGTTAATCCAGGAGAGATTAGTCGAGGGGTCCTCCACAGTGGCCTCCAGGGTGGAGTCTGTCAGGTCACATTCCACACCTGACCCCACACAACCCTCCTCCAGCATGGCCATCCTGACTACTGGTCTGTAGTGAAGGTGTGTGTCTGAGTCTCCTTCACCTCACCTGTCTATGATGTGTGGTGAAATACTCTTCCTCGTCTTAAGACTTTGAGATGTGAACTATACTGTAATTTTCACTGACTAATCTATATTTCACTGACTATTATCTACACAAAGTTCTGCCTTCACAAACATTTATTTCTTATATGTTTTCTGAATAACACACGTCTCCGGGAACACCACAGTCATTTAACAGCGTGATGGTGGCTGTGACGTCAGCAGCAACAGATGGGCACAACTGGCTCACCCTTACGCCTCCGCCCACTGATGTAGCATCGCCACCACCTGTTAAAAAATAAACAGATGAATACAATGAATAAATAATACACTGAATGTTTTAAATTTGAAGATTAACTGATGAAATTAGTATTGTAATCGGTTTTAAATCCTTAGTTAGTGTTTCATTCTCTAGGAACATCACAGAGGAATAATTTTACTCGTCAGGTTTAATCATTAATTCTTTTAAAACTGTAGATTATTTTTTTTAGTGGATGAAAATATTTAAAAACAGGTAAAATCCATCATTTAACCTAACCTAACCTAACCTAACCTAATGGAACGTTACCTTCTCTAACTTACCAAGACTTAGGTTAGGTTAAATCAGGGTAGGTTTGGTCACGTTAGGCCAGTTTAGGTTAGGTTAGGTTAGGTTAGGTGAGGTTAGGTTAGGTTAGGTTAGGTTACCTTCAAAATATTACCACTTCCATCAGACTCAAGTAGCCATCGAACACAGTCACGGACAACCAGAGCTGACTAACTCTCCACAACGCCAGTCATCTCTTCAGAAACAATGACCGTACACTCTGGCACTAACTGTGTCGTTATAAACTTTGTGATACAAGTGAGAATTAAAACAAGATTTTACAAAGTATCAGCACTAAAGGTATACACAGACTGTAAACAGTGTGTGTGTGTGTGTGTGTGTGTGTGTGTGTGTCTGTTTGGATGTATGTTTGTATGTGTGTCGCTGCTTACAGTACAAGTCATCTGGAAATGGTCCTGGAGTAAATTCATCTGGATATATGGGTCTGGAACAATTATCTGGAACAAAGATCTGGAACAAGTATCAAGGTTAATTAACTGGAACACAGGTCTCGAACAAGCAATCTAGAACAAGTAATTATGGGTCGAGCCAAACGATAATTGTGTCCTTAATAGTTGATCAATAAGTGTAGGACTGGGTAATTACAACCATTGTGTATGTGTGTGTGTGTGTGTGTGTGTGTGTGTGTGTGTGTGTGTGTGTGTTAAACATCCAACTTGTTCACAAATTTCCACCCCACTCAGACCCCACCCCCACAAAACACACACACACCCACACACAAGAAGGAACAGATACACTCCGCCATCCAAACACTCCTGTCAGCAAAACATGACATACTGTACACGTGTCTAGCGCTCAGGCTTAACCCTTTAAATGTTTTAGGTTTAAGCGCTTGAGTGGGCTCCAGTCACCTGCCTGCACCTCGTGGCTCTCCATGTTGAAGAGAATAAAAAAAACAGAAACGCCTAGCCTCTGGTAAATGGCTCGAAGCTTAAAGCGAAAACAGGTAGTAGGGGGGTGGAGGGATTGGGGGTGGGGGGGTGGGTGGGTGGGTGGGTGGGTGGGTGTGAGAAACATAGCCACATTTCTCTATTTTGTCTCACTGGTGTTTAAAAGTGAAGGGTGATCGGCTGTCTTGGATATATGAGTTTCTTTATAAAATGAGAATGGATGGATAGACGGACGGACGGACGGATGGATGAATGGATGGATGAATCACAAGGAGCAGTAACAACGGATTAAGAAATGCAGTGACATATTGCAATATACACGACTCGGTACACCTGGCGATCGCCTGTTCACGTACACAGCTAACAGGAGAATTGTGCTGTGGCTTCACCTTCAACCCCTGACGAGCGCTACGTGTTTTTACTGTTCAAAATGGAAATCCGTTTTACTTGACTGGACGCAATCTAAACACTGACAGCTTGGAAAGGAACGTAACTCAACGCTGTAAAGTGGGGGAGAGTTGTCAAGTCGTCTGCCGCAAATATCAGATACATTAAAAGATAGCTGCTGGGATTCGTGTCTGACTATTGTAGCTCCTATTCATTGCTTCGTCTTCATAGTGTAAATGTCAAGTTGTATAGCTGGAAGTATAGTAAGATGAGTTCCTAATAGTCGTGTGTTGAGCATCAGTGAGTGGACGAGAGTTTGCTTTCATAAAAATTGTGAACATTTTTAATGGCTGGATATATTACACGGTTTGTTGAACGTATTCGACGGGTGGGAATTTGTTTATCAGGATGTACGAGTATATAAACGCCTCAGAAGTTGATGTATTCTGTTTGTTGACTTAAAAATTGTATGCCTGAAGCTGAATATATCAATACAGAACCAAGCGTCGTCTGACATTTTCGACAATATAGTTCAGGTGTGTGTGTGTGTGTGTGTGTGTGTGTGTGTGTGTGTGTGTGTGTGTGGCAACCGTAACCTGTGACCTCAAGCTGTGTCTGTATAATGTTGTTTGTTGACCCTCAGGTGCCGAGGCAACAGAGGTAGCGCTCACTGCAGATGAATCTTGCTTTCACACCAACGGGAAGTGCAGAGAGTGTTTATGTTCACGTCTCAGCTGTAAGATATACCATGACACGTTCACCTGGATTTTCCTACTCACCTGAAGAGTCTCCAACCCAGATTATTTCACCGAGAGATTAACCACCTTAACCTAACCTAACCTAACCTAACCTAACCTAACCTAACCTAATCTAACCTCATCGCCCCCAAATAATGTTAGGGTGGAAATTACTCAGATATTCAGGGTTTTCTGACACCTTCACGCTGACTGTCATCAACCACTGTCTGCCCGCACTACAACAACCCAACCCGAGACCCATCTACAGTATGTCCACCACAATGATCCACCTTCGATTAAAACTCACATGATATAAGATCACATTTAACAAGTCACAATCTAGTGAGTCCATAACGTAATACAGACTTAAGATTATAAACACATGTAATTGTAAAATCATACTAGTCATTGTCTACCAAAGTAACCATTGTGCAACCTCATCCTAAATCCTAGTTTACCTTAGTTAGCCAACAAACTCTGTAATATGTAAAACAAGGGGTGTCGTCCCCCTCTGTTTAACTCATTAAACTTCTTTTCCAACCTTTCCCCCCATGACTATCTGTCGTGACTTCTCTATCCCTCATGTCTGGCTGTGCCTTGAGCCCCAGCATGCCTTCCATCCTTTCCCCACCTTAACCTAAACAAAAAAAGTCTGGCACTCCAACAAGGCTTCGTAAATGCTCGAAGAAAAATCAATGCAAAAAGTCATGTACATATACAAAATATATCTACATAATATACATATATATATATAACATACACATACTGTATAATACATCTATACAGTACATACTTTCCTCTCCTCCTCCATCTTCATCCTCCTGTTCTTCTTCTTCCTCCTCCTCCTCCTCCTTTTCCCTTTACTCTCCGGCTGAAGTGTGTCAAAGTGAATGAATTTATTACAGGACGAAGAGAGTAGTCGGCCATTCTACCCTTCATCTCCACCTCTTCTCTCCCTCACTTCTTCTTCCCTTCCCTTCCCTTCCCTTCCCTTCCCTCCCTTCCCTCCTCCTCCTCCTCCTACCGAGTAAGATGTGTCAAGAAGAATGAATTTATCACAAGACCAAGAGATACAGTCCGTCATTCTTCCCTCTAGGACGACACACTGATCCATACGAGGATTATCATAATTCTCACCACACCTGTCAACAGCACCTGCCTGGTGGTCCTGGGTGTGTGTGAGAGAGAGAGAGAGAGAGAGAGAGAGAGAGAGAGAGAGTCATCGCTATAAATTAACTCCTCCACATCTCAGTTGGGATTAAACGTGACTGTTTATCATTATAATCATAGGACGATTAAGGACATACTCTTCAGGTGTGTGTGTGTGTGTGTGTGTGTGTGTGTGTGTGTGTGTGTGTGTGTGTGTGTAAGCTGACCACCACACGGCTTTGACCTTTCTACGTCAAACTCGATGAACTTCAGTTTGTGTCCCTGACGAAGGCTTCCAACCCAGGTCAGGTCAGGTTGGGTTAGGTTAAGTCAAGCAAGATTAAATTAAATTGTGATTCCTCGTGTGGAAGTCAAAACGTGGACAGAGAGAGACAGGCAGGTAATAATAAAGACAGGAAGACAGACACGTAGACACACAAACAGACAAACAGACAATAAGACAGACGGAATGACAGACACAGACAGACATAAAAGCAATAAGGAAGACACACACATAGTCAGACGGTATTATGCTTCTGTATATTTCGTAAAGCTGTAATTAACCTGTACCCTTACCTGAAGCTTTACGTACACCGTTACCTGCACCTGACCCTGTATAGTACCTGTCGTTTAACCTGTACCTGTATTGATCTAGTAAATATCCTGAAATATCCTGTCAACTTCAACCCAGCAGAATAAACATTATCATCAACTGATTAATTTTTTACTTGGTTCCGACCTAATGTTTACATTGATGACGTCATAATCCAAAATGGTCGCCGGCAAGAACATTATCACATCAAAATCTGGTTCAGAAAATCAACAATTAATTTAGTTGTGTCTAGAAAACATCAAATAATATTATAATCAGGAAAATGTCAGGTGACAAAGGGGATGAATTTACTTTTAATGAGTACTAAAAATAATAAAGAGGGTATAAAGAGATTAAACTAACGTATACATACACAATAAGACTCGTATGATTACTAGCCAACAACTCTTCTGTTATTATTTCTTCATCAAGTATGTATATTATGTATTTCAAGATGCAGGATAGAGAATAATAATTTTACCCTTTAAATTAATTAAATATTGGGCCACAAAATGAACTCCATTACAGTACGTTGATCAAATGTAAGATATATTAAGATGATTATGTAAGTCGATGGATTATGTAAGTCGATGGATTATGTAAGTCGATGGATTATGTAAGTCGATGGATTATGTAAGTCGATGGATTATGTAAGTCGATGGATTATGTAAGTCGATGGATTATGAAATTCGATTGATTTTAATAATTTAGGCAAGAACGAAGATGAGGTGGGATAACTTTTCGTCTTCAAGGATGACAATATCTCTATTGTTCTTCCTCCTGTGATAAAAGAGAAAACATTCATCAGGGAGACAAACACAGAGGCAGACTTTCATTGTATACAGACAAGGCAATGTGAATGATGGCACTAGTCTTCCTGTTAACTGCTGGGCTCTTCCCGTGATTACTGTATATCATTGGCACTCACCTGAGGAAGGGAGGGAGGTAGGGAGGGAGAGAGGGAGGGAGGAGGGAGGGAGGGAGAGGGAGGAGAGGGAGGGAGAGGGAGGGAGGGAGGGAGGGATTGGTATCAGACACTTGATCATTCTAGAACATCTTTGTGACACCTGAATATCCCAGAACATCGTACAATTTCCAACTGTAGTGAATTAGCTGATTATAGATAGTTAATTCATCATCAACAATGTTATTATGTTATGTTGTTGTTATTGTTGTAGATTTCTATAGCTGTTCACTCTAATATCAAGTATCATTTTGCTGAGTCGCTCTTCATAAATCAGAGCATCATGAGGCCTGTCTCTGTCTCTGTCATGATGTTCCGAAACACTTCCATTTAACGTAGTATATCTCAGTGTTATTGTAATCATCAGTCAGTGGCTTGTTTACCTATACCTGGCTTCTACCCAGCACGATACATAGTGATATACCTGTACCTGTGAGATACCTGTATTTGTACCTATTAATATGCTTGTGTTTGTACCTATTTCTGCAACTTGTAAGGTATCCCCCCCCCCCAACACACACACACATAAAAGGAAACCAATAGGTACCTTTGCCTTTTAAGTGTGGGCTAATTAATAGACTTTCACAATGATAATCTTTAAAAACTGTTCAATGCAATAAGGCAGTAGGTAAGACATGACGGAGCTCGTAGGTAAGACATGACGGAGCTCGTAGGTAAGACATGACGGAGCTTGTAGGTAAGACATGGCGGAGCTCGTAGGTAAGACATGACGGAACTCGTAGGTAAGACATGACGGAGCTCGTAGGTAAGACATGACGGAGCTCGTGGGTAAGACATGACGGAGCTCGTGGGTAAGACATGACGGAGCTCGTAGGTAAGACATGACGGAGCTTGTAGGTAAGACATGACGGAGCTCGTAGGCAAGACATGACGGAGCTCGTAGGTAAGACATGTCAATTAAGGTGATAAGACACTTCACCTACGTTAACTTAGGCCAGGTGAAAGACACTAACATGAAGGAAACCATATTTTCACCTAGAGAGTCATTCTTAAGGGTAAGTATTCAGAGAGAGAACATATTTACGGGACAACATACTAAGGTGGGAGGTGAGGAGGGAGCAGCAGGTATAGAGAGTCCAGCCGAGGTCCAAGGATCAACTCGTGGTATGAATGGAGAGGAGGGTGAGTGAGAAAGGGACACCTGGACGGGGACATTAGCACTCAAGCGAGAGGAATGGAGAGTTGAGGGAGGCATAAACATCAAGGTAAGGAAGACGACTTGCAGGAACCAGGGAGTAAGGCTTTTTTGGGGGGAATGGGAGGAAAAGTATTGACAGATCTTGTAATAATATAGAGAGAGGCTAACCTAACCTAACGTAACCTAACGTAACCTAACGTAACGTAACGTAACCTACCCTAACCTAACCTAACGTAAACTAACCCTAGCTAACCTAACCTAACCTAACCTAACGTAACCGAACCTAATCTAATCTAACCTAACCTAACCTAACCTAATAAAGAAGCATATAGGGAAGAGTTTCTGAGAGAGGAGTAAACGTCAGGAGGTGAGAAATTATAGGAGCTAGGGAGAGGTCCTGGGAGGAAGAAGGAATCTACAGGAGGAAGATGAAGACTACAGGAGGATGGTGAAGACTACAGGAGAAAGATAAAGACTACAGTAGTTAGATGAAGACTATAGAAGCAAGATGAAGACTGCAGGAGGTGTTCTCGCTACAGGACAACTATAACAATCACTCCTACAAAATCCTTAATCAAAAAGTTCAAGGATTTTTCCCTGAAGGCGATGTTTACAGGAAGGATCCCTGACGAAAAACAAAAGCCGGCAGATATAATTATTTCCTTCCAGATGTAAACAATCTTACTTATATCGAGAAACATTTAAACAGGACAACAGCTGCCAAAGGTCAAGTCTACAGAGAAACAAGTTACAATCGACAGTTCAAAGGAAGGAAGTCAAATCAGAGTGTAAAATAAGAATAAAGCGAGACTTATTTTTTTAATTATTTATCTCCGTCCAACCATGAAATAGGCTCTCTCTCCTTTTCTCTGTTTCGTCTCCCATCCCTCTTCCTTTGCATCTGGCTCTCTTCCCTCTTCCTTTGTATCTGGCTCTCTTCCCTCTTCCTTTGCATCTGGCTCTCTTCCCTCTCATTTCCTTTCTCCCCTCTTTCTCTTCCTCTCTTCCCTTTCCCTTCCCAGTTCCCCTTCTTTCTCTTCCTCTCGCCCTGCTTTAATCCACTTTCCCCTCTTTTTCTTCCAATCTCCCCACTACCTTCTCCTGGAAGCAATCATTTCAAACTCTATTCGAAATCACCTGGAGAAGCACCGATTGATCAATGATTCCCAGCATGGCTTCACAAGCGGACGTTCTTGCCTAACTAATCTATTAACATTCTTTTCATCAGTTTTCGAATCGGTGGACGAGGGGCACAATTATGATGTGGTATATCTCGACTTTAGCAAAGCCTTCGACAGAGTCCCCACGAAAGACTAATTAGAAAGGTAAAAGCTCATGGCATCAAAGGTGACATCCTTAAATGGATTAGGGCGTGGTTACAGGACAGGAAACAGCGAGTGAGCATTAACGGCACTAAGTCCCATTGGAGCAACGTCACAAGTGGAGTTCCCCAAGGCTCAGTACTTGGACCATTATTATTTATTATATACATAAACGACATAGATATCGGCATAGACAGCAACATAAGTAAATTTGCTGATGACACTAAAATAGGACGTGTTATCAAATCTGACGAGGACTCGGCAAAACTACAGGAAGATCTAAACAAATTTTTCGAATGGTCTGAAAAATGGCAGATGAAATTCAACGTGGACAAATGTAAAGTACTCAGTATAGGAGATGTAAACAGGGAAACCAGATACCAGATGAACAACGATGCCATAGAGAAATCCGACTGCGAGAGAGATTTAGGAGTAATGATAAGTAGGAACCTTAAGCCAAGTAAACAATGTGTTTTTGCTCGTAACAAGGCTAATAAAGTACTTGGGTTCATACAAAGGAGTGTTAGTTACAAGACTAGCGAGGTCATCCTAAAACTGTATCTTGCTCTTGTGAGACCACACCTGGATTACGCAGTTCAGTTCTGGTCACCGTATTACAGAATGGATATAGAATCCTTGGAAAGAATTCAGAGGAGAATGACAAGACTAATCCCGGGCATTAGGAACCTTGAGTATAGAGACAGGTTAAAGCATCTTAATTTGCACTCCCTTGAGAGACGTAGAGCGAGGGGCGACCTGATAGAGGTGTATAAGTGGAAGGCAGGGCTAAACAAAGGGACATTACAAAGGTACTCAAACTATCCAACCAGGAGCGAACTCGTAACAATGGTTTTAAATTAGACAAATTTAGATTTAGGCGTGAAATAGGTAAACACTGGTTTGGAAACCGAGTAGTGGATGAATGGAACAAGTTACCAAATATCATCATTAACTCGAATACGCTGAATAGCTTCAAACATAGGTTGGATGCTTATATGAGCAATAGGGGTTGGGTGTAAACGGGACTGCCCAGTATGGGCCAATAGGCCCGCTGCAGTTTCCTCCATTCTTATGTTCTTATGTTTTCCTCTCTTCCCCTCTCATTTCCCCTCTCCCCTTCTTCTCCCTCCTCAGTTCCTTCTTCCTTTCCCTTTCCCCGCTCTTTCTTCCTCCCCCCCTCCCCTCTTCCTCTCTTTCCTCTCCCCCCCGCCCCCTTCTCTTCCTCTCTTCCTTTCCCCCTTCTTCTCCCCCTTCTCTCCCCTCTCCCTCCTCAACTTCACCTACATATACACCTCACTAGTTTCCGGCTCTCTGTATAGCACTTTATTGCCAGTATTTTTTCACTCACTCTTTTGTTATTTCTTTTCATCCTTTTCCATTTCATATAGTCTTTTTTTGTTGTATTTTTTATGTCCTTTTGTGTTTCACGTTTCTGTTTATTCGAGTGTGATTAAGTTTTACCTAGTTCTTTTTGTGTGTGTGTGTGTGTGTGTGTGTGTGTGTGTGTGTGTGTGTGTGTCGTGTACCCAGGTTATAAACACCGTTCACTAGGGTGTTTTTTTTTTTTTTTTACTTCACAACACACTCATCGTCCAAGGTTGGAGTCCCTCGGCGTGTGGGGGTAAAAGTGTATTACTGTTTGACTTGTACTCCAGTGACGCACCTGACCAGGATATCATGTTTATTTCCTACTTAGAGTGTTCAGGTACAAGAGGTTTCAAGTTATTAGGTCTTATTGAGTTCACCTGTATGCAAATTTACCTGTCTGGATTGTCTTGGTTTGTGAATTAGGTTAGGTTAATTTAGGTAAATTTTAGGTTCTATTAAGTTAACTTTATTTAGGATAGGTTAAGATAGGTTAGTATTCGAGTTGTTAATCGTAAGGTGAAATAACCTGGGGTGTCTATTCTTCAGGTGTTCCCATGAAATATTTCTAAAATAATCTTGAGAAACTCTGAGACTTCTTTTTTTTTTTCCAATGAGCAAAATGTCTAAATAATTTGCCAAGAAACTGACTGGAGAAATACACGTTAATTCTGACTTTTTCCGTCTGACTTCCACCTTTCTCACTCGTCTTTCTCACTATTACAAAACAATACCATGTCTCTCACTCCCACCTTATTGTCTCAGAGCGTATCTAATTAGCACCCGAGTCTTTTCAAACCCGATCCAATTCTCTCAACTGATAACCAACGTAAACTCGTCAGTGGGAGAGGGAGACACACACACACACACACACACACACACACACACACACACACTCACACACACACACAACTCTCAACTAGGAACGAACTAATGAAATAATTGTATTCGCACCGACTTTAATTCAGGACAGGAGGAAAGAGCTGAAATTTGGGGGTCTGATAAATCGGTGACCTGAACACGTGACAGAGGAGGAATAATGGTGTGTGTGTGTGTGTGTGTGTGTGTGTGTGTGTGTGTGTGTGGTGAGGGTTGGTGTGGGTTGGTGCGGGTTGGTGAGGGTGGGTAGGTGGGTGGGGAGGAAGTGGCGAGGAAGGGTCCTGTGAGGTGGTGAGGATTTAACCCCTTTTAAGGGCGAGGATTAAACCTTTAACTGTGGTGTCTTAACCCCTTTGGCTATGAGGATGAAGATAATTGTACTCAAGGGATTCAGCACCACACAGACAAATCCCCCCCCTCCCACCCAGTCGAAGTGAACAGCAACAAACTTTCACTAAATTCACGTCCTCTGGCCATCGTTTTACGGCGCGAATGCAAATATCCTTTAGTTAAACCGCAGGAAAACACGCCTCACGCCTGACACCAGAGAGAGGCGCACTGCACTATTTTACACACGTCTCTGTAGGGAAATTAACGTGGAAGGACTTTGGCTGTGTGAGAGAGATTAGTTGGAGTCTATGTTTACTGTGGCAAGGCGTTGTTGTATTATCAGCCTAAACATATCTTAACCTAACCTAACGTAACATAAACGTAACCGTAGCTTTGTATAACCTATTCTACCTAACCTAACTTCACTTGACTTTAACCTAACCTAACCTAACCTAACCTAAATATCAGTCTCTTACCTTTGTGAATATCGGCTGTCTGTCTGGTTCAGTCTTCTCTTCGTCTCTTTCTCCCTTTTTCTTGCTTCTACTCTCTCTCTCTCTCTCTCTCTCTCCTTTCTCCTTTACTACTCTTCCTCCCTCCTTCTCTCTCCCTCCCTATATTCATCGTTCTCCCTTCCTGTCTCCATCCTTCCCTCCCTTTGTTGTATACACCTTCCTTCATTCCTCTCCCTCCCTACAACACACATCTTCATCTCTCCTCCTTCTCTTCCTCTTTCCTTCTCGTCAACCCACTCCAGCAATTCTACATCTTGAGACTCCTTGTCATAAATCGGACCTCATATGACAAGGAACAAGTATTAAGGTCGTCACTCTCCTTCCCTCCCTCCTTCCCTCCCTCACCTCACCGAGTTTCATTCATGGTCTGTCCTGGAGGTAATCTTCTTACTGTGTCCCGCTTCACTGATGAGCTCTCGCAGTTTTCAATTCATTCACGATAGAAGCAATATTCTTTTATTTCATATAGTTATTTGAGTGGGGGGAGGGGGGTGGAGGGGGGTTATGGTGTCGAGGTGTGTTAAAAAAAAAAAAAAAAAAAAGTTGTTGGTTCGTTTCCCCTGAGTGTCTTTTGTAGTTGTGTGTACCTCCTCCCCAACCCATGACGGTACGTGTGTGTGTATGTGTGTGTGTGTGTGTTTAAACATACAGGAAAGGTTTCAGTTAATTACAGAGAAAATTACAGACGAGTGAGTGAGCGTATTAAAAAACCCGAGATACTTCATGTTAAATAAACTGCATAAAAATAATGAATTCAACAAAGAAACTAATTTTTAACATGTGTTTTTTTTTAAGTAAGTCCTGACATTATAACAAAGAGCATAATCTACGTAGTTAAGTGATGGTCTGGTTGTTTACTTAGACTGATGATGATGATGATGACGATGATGATGACGATGATGATGACGACGATGATGGCGGTAGCAGCAGCAATAATAATAATAATAATAATAATAATAATAATAATAATAACTTACAAGGATTCAAAAAAAAAAATTTTCAGGAAAATTTAAAAAATCGTTTTTAGCACTATTCTGTCACAGTTCATCAGCTTACAATGTAATTAACCCAACTTCATATACCTGTACAAGTCACTAGAAACTTTTCCATAAGCAATTTTTTTTTTCGAGCAAGAATATTATCTAAATTTTTAACTTGGAATAATTTAATTGATTAACTGGGCAGATCAAATTAATTACACAAGGTATACTTAGTTTATTAAACAAGGTATACATATTATATATTTTTGTTTTTTTCCCACGCCAAGGTAATAATTCAGGAGTGAAATATATAAAGTGACTTTTTCTCTCTCATTTAAATTAAAGTACATTACGTGTAGCATATAATTGGACGAGAGGGGGATAAATCTTTTGACCCTGAGAAGAAAAGAGTCAAATGAGAATTATTTTGACCCTGAGAAGAAAAGAGTCAAATGAGAATTATTTTGATCCTGAGAAGAAAGGAGTCAAATGAGAATTACTTCCAACCCTTAAATGTTATAGCAGTGGGAATTAATCTCTTAAAACACAAACTTCTAATTAAATCCTTCATGTCAGTAAAATTCTTCGTAGAACAAAGTACATGAGTAAGAAATAAAGACTAAATAATGTTTTTGTTTTGTTTGTGCGCCTTCACCAAGACTCCATGTATTCTCAACTCAAAATTACTTACTCCGGGTTTTACGGCAAGTCCAAAGGTCCTCCACTCTTTTCCCTCCACCCTTAGCCTCTCCATCATTTCTACCCTCCCTTCCACCCTTCTCTACCTCTTCTACCCTCCACTACCTCCTCCTCCACCCTCCACTACCTCCCCCTCCACCACCTCCCCCTCCACCACCTCCCCCTCCACCCTTCAATACCTCCCCCTCGACATAACAAAAAGCAACAGTCATCGTACCCTCGTAAGGAAGGAAGAGGAGGAGGAGGAAGAAGAGAGGAGAAGAAGGAAGAGGAGAGGAGGAAGAGGAGAGGAGAAGAAGGAAGAGGAGGAGGAGGAAGAAGAGGAGGTAATCTAGTGTTGCCTTAAACTAAGACTCCCTGTTCATCGCCTCCTCCTTGTCTGTGTTAGTCTCCTGAAGTGTTTAATCCTTTAATGACTTCTTTGCTGTGGTCTTCTATCTACATTTTCTTTCATAGTTTTTTCTTCTTACGTAGAGATTTCCTTTTCTCTTTCTGTCTTCTATTTTTTTTCTGTCGTTATATTTTTTTTTCTTTACGTGTTCTCATTCGATTTTCCTTTCATCTCGTTTCTATTTTCCTTTCATCTATCAGTTCACAAGTATTTAATCTTTAATTTTTCTTATCTCCAACCTTTATCAATCCTCTCCATCTCGTCTTCACAACACTTCATCCTTTTGTTATCCTCTTCAACGATGTGTGTGTGAAGAGAGTGGGGGGGAGGAGGGATGGTGGGTGGGTGGGTGGGTGGGTGGGTGGGTGGGAGAGATGGAGGGACACACGCTCATCTGCACCTGTCATTTCCTGCATCCTGACATATATCGACTTACATATCGATTTCCTCTTCCCTCTTCCTCTTCTCCTTCCCCACGTCCGTTTCGCCCAAGTTTGTCATCAGGCGGTGGCAGAGTGGATACACCGCTCGTATCCCGTCCTAAGGGTTGATGGTTCGGTCTTGGAGGTTCAGGCAGCCAAGTGCAGTGCCTCCCTGTGTACCGAAGGCTTGGTGTACAAAGGGCCTATGGGACCCATTTTATTTTCAATCAGTTTCTTATCAAACATCTTTTTTTTTTCTTTTTTTCTTCACTGGGTCTTCTCCTGGGGATTATTAACTCCTAAATCTCGGGTTTTTTCGTGTATTTTGGGTATACTAACACATGTAAACCCTCTTACCAACAAAAACAATAATAATAATAATAATAATAATAATAATAATAATAATAATAATAATAATAATAATAATAATAATAATAATAATAATAATATAATACACTTCACAAAAACACCATTAAGAAATTCTTTCTGTTCATAAAGGTCAAACTGTGACCTCTGACCTTTCAAGTATTAAACTATATTTTATACCAACTATTTTTTTTAAAGCATTTCAACAATTACACGATTTATATATAATAACATATTTTACGAAAAAAAAACGTAATTCCATGTATTAGAAAACACATATAATATATTACACGTAAACAACATACAACTTATTTTGGGGACATATTTCACCCAGGGGACCAAATCTTATTCCAAGGTGACTATTTCCTTACATAGATAGAATTTAATTAATTCTCCATTAGACGTGTAATGAAATCTATCTTGTAGACCTAAAGGAGGAATAAATTAGTGGTTGTTATGGGTGTGTGTGTGTGTGTGTGTGTGTGTGTGTGTGTGTGTGTGTGAGAAAGAGAGAGAGAGAAACACAAGGCGGAAAGAAAACCTGAAACAGACGGTAAGACGTAATCAACTGAAGGTAAACAGAAAACGTATGACTATCGGAGTGAGAGATAAGTGAGAGAATGTCGGTGAGAAAGTGAGAGAATATCGGTGAGAAAGTGAGAGAATGTCGGTGAGAAAGTGAGCCTCAGTAAGGTGTTAGGTGCGCCATTGACGAAAACATACCCAGACGCATAGAGAACAGAGAGAAGCTCGGGAAGCAGCCATCCCCCTGGACTCCCCGCCCACCTGGTACGCTGTCCTCCGTAAACTTCCTGACCTCTCGTACGTCTACGGGAAAGGGTCGCGGAAAGGGGACGTGATTGCTGCCCGTATCATCATTGGGTATGACTTTGCTTGGGAGATTGGTATCCACGCATCCCCTGAGCAACGCTCTTGTGCGTTATGCAGAAGACCCGACAGCCGCACCCTTATTCACTACCTCCTAAGATGTCCCCACACACAACGCTTCCGTGACGCCTGCTGGACCACCACTCCACGACCCCCTGACGGAGACACGATGATCCTCCCCATACTGGCCAGATATTTTGTAAATAATATTGATTATGTGTTAAAGGAATATCCTTCCTTCCTTAGGCTTTGGTAAGCCCCTTTATAATATTTATACTGTATATACTTGTCACACTTGCCAGATGCTTCTGGTGTTATTGTACAGGGGTACCTAGTGACAGCACTAGGATCCCGCTTCCTCTATCAAGGAATAAACAATTGAAATTGAATTGAATTGACGCATAGAGACAGACAGACAGATTGAAAGGCAGGCAGGCAGAGAGACATACAGGTGAACAGAGAGGCAGACAGATAGACAGACAGAAACACAGAGAGACAGACAGGTGAGCAGACAGATAGACAGATAGAAAGGCAGAAATACGGACAGGCGAATAGAGAGAGGTAGATGGATAAAGTCAGCCAGAGAGAAAGACAAGTGAACAGAGACAGTCAGACAGACAAGCAGATAGACAGACAGACAGACAGACAGACAGACAGACAGGTGAACAGACAGACAGACATAATGTAGTTCTCAGGTACTGTACAGGTAAAAGGAGCAGGAAACAAAGTTATCTATATGGTTCTTAACCCTTACCTGAGTCTTAATTAATTGAATACAAAGCAGAAACACATCTATTTGTACAGGGCAGGGCAGGAGGAAGGGGAAAGGGAGGGAAGGAGAGAAGGAAGGGGAAAGGGAGGGAGGGAGAGAAGGAAGGGGAAAGGGAGGGAAGGAGGAAGGGATAGCAACTTTGAGAGAGCAAACACACACAAACAGAAAATCTCTCACCGGGGAAAAAAAAAAAGGTTAATCAGAAAGTCAGTTCAAGAGTCGGTGAAAAACGGTAATTGATGGAACACACACACACACACACACACACACACACACACACACACACACACAGGTGGTACGTGACGGGTGGTAAAGGAATCGTCGTCAACGTATATGTGAAAAAAATACCCCCTCCCCCCCCCCACTATTGAATTCCGACTTACATTAAACGAGAAACGCTCCCGTCTTGGCTTGGTCTGGTGGTGTTCAGTCGACGAGAGAAGACAAAGAGAACCAATGGATAAACTCAAGTGTTATTCTTCTCCTGGAAATAACATGTGATGGTAGAGGTCAGTGAACCTTAGCTTGACTGAATAGTTGAAGTGTGTCGAAAAATGTAATATTGAATTGAATCTCACACAAACAGGAACACTCACAAAGACAGAGACAGACTACAGGTATCATGACCCATGGGCTGTAGTGTCTGTCTGTCTGTTCCGTCTGTCTGTGTCTCGCTTTGTCAGTCTGTTTATCTCTCTCTCTCTCTCTCTCTCTCTCTCTCTCTCTCTCTCTCTCTCTCTCTGTCTGTCTCTATCTCTGTTTGTCTCTTTTTCTCTCTCGTAATTCCCCATTATCTCATTAACAAGACTCAGCCACTCATGAGAGACACTCCGTAAAAATTAATTGGCCTGAACTTTTTTACAGAACTACCAATACAAAATTAACCTACAGCCAACCAAATATAAAATAGCTTATGTAAGTTATTTTAATATACTCTAAAGTCTCGTAAAGTGTATAATCTCTCTATAGCCTGGTTGCTACTGTAGTACTGTAGTCTATTCTGAAATATTACAGGTTGAAGTCTGGAAAAAAAGAACTTAGTCTACCTAAAATCTCTTTTTGTATTTATTTTGAAATAGACTGAAATTTCATAAAAACTATAATCTATCGAAAAAAGGAATTATGTAGAAATAGAACGTGACTCTATAACCCGTGACAGCCGCGTCCCCCCACCCCGCTGTGAGCCGGCTTGTCCACCCACACACGGATCACAGAGACTAACCGACCGATTTTATTTTTTGATGGATGTACTGCCAGTGTGACGCAATATATGTTGGAACGTAAAATAATAGGAGTTTGTCTCTATTGCCCATATCAGCGTCAAATACTTCCCCTCGTAAAATATGTCCCCATCCCATCGGCAGCAAAACGTGTAAAACATTCAGTTAAATGGAGAAGAGTGGGAGAAAATATTCAGTACAAATGTATGTGTAATAATGTACGTTGCTTCCCTCTATGAAAATAACGACTTAATCCATCGCTATAATGAAGCCATTCACGTGTGCTACAATTAGCGATATCTTGTTAACTCTGGTCATTTACATTAGTATGTTATCAAATAATCAAAGAAAACTTAAACTTATTTTTTTATTTTATGTGCTTAAGAATCTCACTTAAAAGGTATTTACTGAAGAGACAATGACAAAGAGTTCACTTAGCTAGCGCCACGTTCTCAATGATAGACAAGTAAATTATTTGGGGGAAAAAACAAGTTGAGAAGGTGAGAGGCGGAGTTGTGGAATGTTCAACCTCCTTCTGGTCCTCTCCTTTACTTAAACCTCATGGCTTAACGTCACAGTTTAACTTTATAGCTGAACCTCACAGCTTAACCCCATAGTTTTATCTTCACAGCCTAACCTCACAGTTTCACCTCATAGCTGAACCTCACAGCTTAACCTCATAGCTTAACCTCATAGCTTAACCTTACAGATTAACCTTACATCTTAACCTCAGCTAACCCCATAGTTTTATCTTCACAGCCTAACCTCACAGTTTAGCCTTATAGCTGAACCTCACAGCTTAACCCCATAGTTTTATCTTCACAGCCTAACCTCACAGTTTCACCTCATAGCTGAACCTCACAGCTTAACCTCATAGCTTAACCTCATAGCTTAACCTTACAGATTAACCTTACATCTTAACCTCACAATTTAACCTCACAGCTCTTAACAATCACAGTTTCACCTCATAGCTGAACCTCACAGCTTAACCTCATAGCTTAACCTCATAGCTTAACCTTACAGATTAACCTTACATCTTAACCTCACAATTTAACCTCACAGCTCTTAAAATACATTTCCGACTAATACACCCCGAGAGTATAGACTCGCGAATCCGAAGCATTCAGTCGTGAGGGGGAGACGGGGCAGGTTGAGGAGGGTAGGGGGGGTCGGGTAGTTACAACGCAGTATTTATTAAGCAAGGATATAAATACGTAAGGCAAAACACAAATTATGCTTAGAATGTGTTACTGCACATTAGGGTGGTATTCCCTGCTTGTTTTTCAGGTGTGACCAATTCTCAGCATTTTCTTTTCTTGTGCAACTCTCACGTAATCTAGGGGTGATAGGGGAGACGGGCTGGAGTCTCGCAATATGATGTCCTTTTATGACTGGGTGACTTTCATGATCCAATAAATAACGGATGGACTTGATTCTATTTCCATAATTATTTACACAAGCATTTAATTGTTAATATAATGTGATTTACAATAAAAACATTCCCAGGAAGTTGGTGTATATTGTGCAGTGTAAAGTTGGCGGGGACTCCTAACAAAATATACAGAAGGCACAGGTTCTGTAGTCTTTGGTTACGATCCCCAGACGTGAAGTAAGGAAACGAAGGGGAGAGTAACGTCTCTGGTCGAGTTGAACAGAGGATAGGGGACAGTTGCACCGCCATACTGTTGTGTTAAGTAAGAAATAATTGATATCTGAATTCTGATAGTTAACATTAGGTTGAAGTGTCATTTGAGATGATCAAATAAAACATTATTGCATCCTTTCTGCTGTAGTGTGTGAATATAAGTCTTCATGTCAACTTTGGGTCAAACCTGAGCCATGACGAAATGATCCTTTGCCTGAGGATAAATGTATTTATATGCGTTTTTTGTATGTTACAACAATACCATATTAATGGTGTAAATATGTGTGTAATGATCAGAGATGATGCTTCTCCGGTCAGGCAGTAAATTCTGTGATTGGACAGAGATGGGGCTGGCCAGACTATTAACTTTACGTGAAAAAAATCACTGTTCAAGAAAAAGGCGACTCACTCGGTATTATGTTACATATATACCATTACCACACAAAATTTTCTGGAGTTTAATTTCACCAAAAACTGAGGTTCAAAGTACTTGTCACTAATTCGTGAACGACGGGGTGTAAAAATTAGTCCTGCATAATTAAACATTCGCTCGCATGCAGCACTTGAAGGCAAAGGCGTGTTTAGTTCAAGAAATATTGGCAAAAGTTGTGGCCACTCCTTAATGCTCTCTACAGAGTTGACTGGTTCTTCTAAGAAGCGAGCCACCTACTCCTACCTTCCTCCCACTCGTACATGAGTCCCCAACTGTATCCCACCATCACACAACCGCCGGTAGTGTTGGTGGAAACATTCATATTCACTGATTGTATAGGGAAAATTTTTCCTTTGAAAGTAAACGATTATATATATATATATATATATATATATATATATATATATATATATATATATATATATATATATATATATATATATATATATATATATATATATATATATATATATATATATATATATATAATAGAGAGAGAGAGAGACGCCCACCAGTAATATCCAGTCCCGCTAGTAAATAATTTTACCTCTCCATTATTAATAATATGGGGAATAAACAGCTTTGGTGCATAAGTAAAAAATAAGAAAAATAAAGTAAATCGAAAAAGTTCTTGTATAGAGCATAGCTTGAGTTTTACAAAAATAGCGAGGTAAAAAGTGGTTAATATTGATAAATATTTATTTGATTACAAGTAAAAATTAGTCGTTGAGAAAAGTAATTAGTTGCAAGTAGGTTGCTGGAAAAACTACTTAGTACTGAACTCAATTACAAATACATCGTTGCTTCCCCACTACTGGTAAATGACCATTAGACTGTTGACCACTTACACCCAATTTGTGGCACAGAGAGCGACACAGACCACAGGTATCCTCCTCTTCCCATATCATTAACATCCACTCATTAACGCCGACCTTGTCACAATTATGAGGGACGCTCCCTTCCATCCCCGCTAATTACCTCCCCACCCTGGCTGACATGGTAACTTGCTTGTAATTTATCCGTGTCTCACAACCTGCCTCTGACCATGGCTAAACACACTTTGATCTCACCTGGATGTTGTGGACCAGTGAATACGCCGTAATTTCTGATGGGATGGATGTCGAGGCTTCTGGAATACGCTCCGTAATTTCCGAGTGGTGAAAAAAAGAGGGATTTATTTTGAGCCTTTGGGTAATTCACAACACTAAATGGACAGGTTTTGATTATATGTACTGTACAGTATATATATATATGTTGCCAAATGTATTTCACTATTGGTTAAGCTGAAATCCTGAAATAAAGGTGAGAAGGTTTAGGTTAGGTTAGCTTAGACTAGGTTAGATTAGGTTAGACGAGCGTAGTTTGGGTTAGGTTAGATTAGGTTTCGTAACATTAGGTTAAATTAGGTCAAGTTGGGTTAGGTTAGGTAAAGTTAGGTTCACTTTCACCATAATCACGTCGCAATGTTAACCACGCCTTTGTTACTTGTTATCTTTATGAAAAAATATATTCCTAATGACTAACACGCGTATGGTGACAGTATGATGGCTTATGTCTACTAGCACACTGTGGCACGGGGTACAGTGCTGGTCTGTGTATATAGTGCTTAATGGTCGATGGTTGGTTATTATTATTGTTGTTGTTGTTGAAGTTGTTGTTACATTTGTTGTAATTGTTGTTCTTGTTGTTATTGTTATTTTTTTTATTGTTGTTTTTAAGAGTAGTAGTTGTAGCATTACCCCATTATTAAAAACAGAGGTCGATAACTCAGAACAATTGAACATCATTTGTAATATCAACATTAAACTGTAATAAATATAAAGGTATGTTTGACCAGCTTCATAATCCTACAGGTCAAGATATGAATTTATCTAGTGGCAATTCATTACATTATAAAAATCAATAGGACATACATACATACATACATACATTACATACATTACATACACATACATACATTACATACACATACATACATACATTGCATACATTACATACATACATTCATACATACATACATACATACATACATATTGTTCGTAACTATATTTTACCAAATCTTACAACCTCCTTATATCGCTTCATTACATACCTTATTTCATGAAACAAATGTCACTGTTTGTTATTATTATTTTCATTGTCGTGGATACTGGGTTTGTGTTTATGACTCAATGGTATCTGCTATGAGGATCTGTGTGTGTGTGTGTGTGTGTGTGTCTGTGTGTCTGTGTGTGTGTGTGTGTGTGTGTGTGTGTGTGTGTGTCTGTAAAAATAGCTACACACGCACATAACTCTGCCTCAGTTAGTGGTATGGTAAGCTTAAGGAACTCTGTTGTTTAAACACTAAAACACACCACCTCCCCCATAACTACCTCACTAATAGTGATGCAGTTGACCGAACTAACAACCATTTCCCGATGTATACCAGAAGCTTCCCCAGTTTGACACAACTTGTTTCCCAGCCAATCTACTGTACCACCCCCCTCACCCGCTGACTTCGTGCAAGGGTTTGAAATCGCAAGGTGATTAGATAATCTCAAGATTAAGCTCTCTACCACTCCATTTGACCTACCAATGAAGTTCTACGAAGAGTTCTCACCAAACTAACTTCTCAGACAAAAAATGTCCAGTCGACTTGAATACTTCATATGTTTCACCAATGACCAAGTCATTGAGCCCAAAATCTTTGAATTAGTTATGACCCTTTATCATTACCCCAATACCCAGCTATTACGCAGCATGAAAACCTCCTCCACCACCCACTGCCTTCCCTGTTTTCTTGATTTAATACACCAGAACCCATAAAAACGAAAGAGGACATCTGTGGTTGTCGCCTTTATAGACTTCAAAGCATTTGACAAAGTCAATAACAAAAATTTTCAACAATCTCATCGACCTAAGGTTCCGGAGAAGCCTCATGCCATGGCTAACAGACTTCCCAAGTGTCTGAACATAACAGGTTTATAGGAACCAAACAGTGTTATACCAACTTAAAAACCTTATTTAGAAAATGTTTTGAGGAAGAACTATATCACTACCATAACCTTGATCTAACTCTCGAACAATGTTGACTGTTTTATGGGACTCCTTTTGTCAACACGCCTTCAGTAGTAGTACCATGTGTGACTGACGGGGGTGACATGTGTTGAGGAGGAGGTGAGGGGGGGGGGAGGTGGAGTAGCCGTATTCCTGTGTCCAATATATGTCGAAAAAAATATACTCACAAATATTTACAATAACCCAACAGTATTTATAGTAAAGTTTTATATGTGTTCAAAAATTATGTTGACATTTATTAGTACTGTGAAACACTCAAAGGTAGCAACCAATTACCGGGGATATTGTTGAACTTAAAAGAAACGACAGACACTCACATCTACACAGTAGGTACTCAGGAACACATCAAGGGCGTGGTCATATATCTCACCTTAATGGAGGTGATGATGACGACCCCGCGGGTAATGCAGCATCCCTCAACGACCCGAGACTGGATGTTATGGTTGTGGACTACTGTTGTTCCAGCAGTGTTGAATGGATGCCAGACTTCTCCTTGGGTACCTCGGGCCAAATTCTTACAGTAGGCTTTTCTCGGGTGCGAGCGCGGTGTTGCAGGGCTGTAGGTGGTAGACTAAGCCCCAGCTTGTCTTGGAGTCCTTAGGGAACACCTTAGCCTGCCCTCAGTGTGTGTGTCAGCTCCTGGTGTATCGGAAGTGCTCAACGGAACCAAGATTTCTTTATGATGTCCTTCAGCTGGAAATCCTTTGAAGTAATCTTTCAACTTTTGTACTTCTTGGCTCGTGTTCTTGAGGTGTGTGGCAGCTCTTGCAGGGGAGGAAGAATCTCAAGACATCTTAACGCCCGTCCTCAGCCTTCTGTCGACACCCTTCTTGGACTGTTCTTTGGGCAACCGAGCGCAGGAGTGATCAGTGTGGGGCAAAAGAGGTCGTCTCCCCGTGTTAATCGTCCAAACACTCAATCAAAAACTTTCCTCTCGTGAAGTTCGTCGGTGATCTGCTCGGTGAATCGTCAGGATTTATTGAAAACTTGGAGCTAGTTATTGAGTGTCTAGAAAACTCTTTCAAAGTTCTATCTTTATTAATGGGTCGCTTACAGAGAGCTAGGTAGCGTGAGGCCAGAGGCTCTCTAGCAACAAGTGAGGTGCAGGTGGCGCGAGAAGTGTATGAATGTGTGTGGCGCGGGAGACGTGTGCAGAAAATGCGTTGGGAGGTACCGTCCACAGCTGAGGACGCTTGGAGGCTGACTACCGCTCGTCCAGGCCGACTCCTCCCACTTGCCTTCGTTGCTTCGGCGTACCACAAGCCCCGCCCACCTTGGCCTCTGTTACCTTTATATAACACTCATAATAATTAGTTAGTAATGAATAAAAGATTTTTTTTTCTATGATGTTAAAAGCTGTATAGTTAATACCAGTTAATGGCCTCAAGACGTGTAGGGAGCACCTGCTGGTAGGTTGTTAAAGCAGAGACGATCTGGAGGGACGCTATTTAATGACTGTTGTCCCACCTGTTACACCTACCTGCCCACGGCCACCACCTGTTACCCCTACCTGCCCACGGCCGCCCACCTGTTACACCTACCTGCCCACGGCCACCACCTGTTACCCCTACCTGCCCACGGCCGCCCACCTGTTACACCTACCTGCCCACGGCCGCCCACCTGTTACACCTACCTGCCCGGCCGCCCACCTCAGACAATTATATAAGTTACCTATTATACTTATAAAAATACACACACACACACACACACACACACACACACACACACACACACACACACACACACACACGGGAAAATAAAGGACAATTGAGAAGGCTGAGATAATTAAGGAAGTCACACAAATACTCGGTGGCTGAGGCGTCGGGCACAGGACAAGAAGAATACGACAGTAAATACTTCTCGCCAGAACTATTTGATCACGAGATTGCCATTAAGTTGGTGGCACACACAATGTTATTGGCACTCTCTCTCTCTCTCTCTCTCTCTCTCTCTCTCTCTCTCTCTCTCAGCAGGAACCTCCACCTCCTCTCATTAACTATAAAAGAGACGAGACAATTTTTCTTACCAATTCCTAACCATCTTGCCTTTGTCGGCGACACTACAGTCATTCACCTCAGGCACCCCCCTAACAAGGGGCGCACCTGTCATTAATGTATCAGGTAAAAGGTAGAGTTTCGTTCGGAAGTTCTTTATTCACCGGCGGTGGAAAGGGCATAGCCTGTTGCACCCTTCCTGGACGGCAGGTCACTACACCTGGGAACTAGCAGACGAAAGGACCAGCCATCAGCTCCTGAACCACGCCCAGTGGGAACTCCTCAGGCGCAGGCCAGAGTTTATTCGTGACATTGTGTCTTCTATGCCAGACAGGTTGCATGCAGTTATTGAGAAGGGAGGAGGCTGGACGAGTTATTAACTGACAATGTGGAAAATGGAATTCATTTGTCCTTCTGAAGTGAGTGTTTTGGTATTGTTAAATAGATATTGGTAAACCAATAATTCGCAGACTATTATTTAAACATACACAGTATTTAGAAAAAATAGATGTTTATAATCTATTCAGGCTGTTGTGGGTGGTAGTGGGGGACAGGGAACCATAGGGAGAAATGGACTAGGCAAGTGTAATCCCAACGGCCTACTCCTCCTCAGCAAGTGTGGAGCACACAACCTCACTATCACCAATACCTTGTTTAGGCAGGCCGACAAGTTCGAAGGTTCGTGGCAACACCCACGATCAAAACACTGGCATTTCATTAACTACATCATTGTCAGAGAAAGAGATCGCAGAGATGTCCCCATCACCCGAGCCATGAGTGGCTCAGACCACTGCAACACTTACCAGCAGCTCGTCAAAGTCAAGCTCTCACTTCACGTCGCCCCAAAACAGCGAAAACAACAAGCCTCCAGAAGAGGTTTTAACACTGAGCGTCTAGAGTATCCAGCGGTAGCACATGCATTCATAGAGCAGCTAGAACATGGGCTGATAAACAACCCGACAACACATAAACCAAATCCCAGTGCCGAATGGAGTATTCTCGACACTCATGACAAAAACCTGCAGAGAGACCCTCGGCCAGATCGAAAGAATACACCTGGACTGGTTTGATGAAAATGACCAGGCAATCAATGTACTCGTCGACGATAAACATGCTGCTATAACTGACTGGCAGAACAACCCTCAGTCTCGGACCAAAGCCAATTTTGTCGGCGGGATGGACATCCAATTCCTGATGAAGGATCTTTTCAACATAAGGTAAGAACAAAATGTCGGCAGCTTCCATTACTGAACTATAGTATGCAGACGACCTCACCCTTGTCGGTGTTCAGAGAAATCCTGAACACCTATGCAAATGCGTATGCACACTTTGGCCTTGAGGTGAATGAACGTAAAACTCGGATTCTCTTTCAACCTGCCCCTGTTTCATACACACCTCTACCATCCATCCAGCTTAACGGTACTACCCTCTCTGTAATGTTACCCACTTTTAGTCGTATCTCGGCTCCCACCTGTCCACATGATTATACATTATAATATCCGCTAAGCATCATAAAAATCAAATTAAGTTCACCATATAATACTGAACACAAAATAATGATCTTTATACAACCATGTGGTGGTAGTGTGAGGTACAGGGTTACCATTACAACACCTCACGTAAACAACAGTGGTGGGGAAGGTGCGTGTTTGTGGTGTTTGTTTACCTGTTTGTTGTCTGTTAATTCTGCTACTCTGTCGGGATGAATGAAAAATATCAAAGAGAGAGAGAGAGAGAGAGAGAGAGAGAGAGATCCATTTCATTAAGTGCCGGATGTTGAAACTAACGGAAGGGGAGGGTGACTGTGTGTGTGTGTTAAATATAAGTGATGATGGCCACACACACACAAACGTACGTCATCATAAAAACCACTAACATAGTATTGACAATTTTAAAAATATAACCACGAAGAACTTTTTTTTATGTCATGAATAACTATACTTTTTTTTCTGTTTTAGCTATAAATAAAATTAACATAACTGGTGAGAAAACTTTAGTAATCACCCACTGCTCTAGATCTTCATATCGACCTAAATATTATTACCTCTCTAGTTTGACTTACAATATTTTTCTGGGTACACACGTAGAATATTACAGAAAAATTAAGAATTACGTTAAATATCTTACACGATATTCTACATCGGTCGGTAAAGAAGTAAGAGGAAAGGTAAGTGAGTAAGAGGGGGTGAGTAAAGGTAAGTGAATAAGAGGAAAAGTAAGTAATGAAATAAGAATAAGGAAAAATTTCTCTTTCTTTGAAGTGACTGAGAAAGTAACAATGTTAAAGTTCGACCACAAACGACAGACTATCGACGAACCGATTTATACGATGTTGAAAAAATCTACCACGGAAATGTTGATGTTGACGACGACTCTATTTGCAATGTTGAAGATTACCACAAACAAGATGACGACTGGACTTACTGGTTGATGAAAAATAATAAAAAATAACCTAACCTAACCTTAAAATCTCTCTCAGTATCGTAAATTATCTCTTAGTGTCGTAATTGGCTCTTAGTATCCTGGGTGATGTTCTCTACCTAAAAGGAAAAATACCCTCCCTCCCTCTCTCCTCTCCCTCCCTCCCTCTCTCCTCTCCCTCCCTCCCTCTCTTCCCTCCCTCCCTCTCTCCTCTCCCTATTTTCCTCCCTATCTCCCCCCTTTCTCGCCCTGTTTTCCTTCCTTCCTTTCCCCTTCCCTCCCTCCCTCCCTCCCTCACTCTCTCCTTCCCTTCCTCTCTCCTTCCCGTCTTCCCTCCCTAAAGTCGATCTACAGTTTATAGTGGCTTAAGACTTCAGCCTTTAAAGTCCCCCTGGAGAGTTTACTGGATTTCCCAGAATGAACATAATCCTGAGTTGACCACCATAGTAAGGGGGCGGTGGTGAGACAGACAGACAGACAGACAGGCAGACAGACAGACAGGCAGACAGACAGAGAGACAGACAGACAGACAGATAAGGAGAGAGACAGAGTGAAAAAGAAAGAGAGAGGGTGAAAAAGAGAGAGAGAGGGTGAAAAAGAGAGAGAGAGGGTGAAAAAGAGAGAGAGAGGGTGAAAAAGAGAGAGAGAGAGAGGGTGAAAAAGAGAAAGAGAGAGAGAGAGAGAGAGAGTGGAAGGGGGGGTAATCAGTGTCATTTAGATTATGTTATTTCCACTCTACATTGACAAGTTAAGACGAGGCTAAATTAGGCAGGCTGAGTTTAAATGAAATTAGCGTAATAAAACACAGGTCAAATTAGCTCTCAACAACAACAACAATAATAATAATAACGACAACAATAACAATAACAAAAATAACAAACAATGGAAATAACAATAATAACTATAACAAGTAACCCAGGGCACAAACACAATTATTACACAAACAACAATGTCCCCTTGGCCGGTGAAGCCTTTGTATTTTGCCAGATCTCTCACACACAAACACACGTAGGCTATACACAGTAATACATACATGAATACTGGATCACACGTGTACATGATTATATACATGTGAATACTGAAATCATGTTTGCCTGTCTATCGTGTTTATTTCTCTGTTATTGTTTTGCTTGTCGTGTTTGGTCCCGTTTACCTTAAGTCTTTCTCACTATTTCTCATTATCATCCTTAATTCTTGTGTATTTGTCTTCTGTGTTATGGTGTGAGCGTCTCCTTGTGAGTGTTGATCTATAGGACTAATGTATGATGTTCAGTAATTATAATTTGTTTTTGGTTTTTTTGTGTAGGGTTGCCTCTATGTGTGTGTGTGTGTGTGTGTGTGATGGTAGGTGCCTCTGTGTGTGTGTGTGTGTGTGTGTGTGTGTGTGTGTGTGTGATGGTAGGGTTGCTCTGTGTGTGTGTGTGTGTGTGTGTGTGTGTGTGTGATGGTAGGGTTGCTCTGTGTGTGTGTGTGTGTGTGTGTGTGTGTGGGTTGCCGCTGAGTGTGTGTGTGTGTGTGTGTGTGTGTGTGTGTGTGTGTGTGTGTGTGTGTGTGTGATGGTAGGGTTGCTGCTGTGTGTGTGTGTGTGATGGTAGGGTTGCTGCTGAGTGTGTGTGTGTGTGTGTGCGTGATGGTGGGTTGTGAGTGTGTGTGTGTGTGTGTGTGTGTGTGTGTGTGTGTGATGGTGGGTTGCTGTGTGTGTGTGTGTGTGTGTGTGATGGTAGGGTTGCTGAGTCTGTGTGTGTGTGTGTGTGTGTGTGTGTGTGATGGTAGGGTGCTGCTGAGTATGTGTGTGTGTGTGTGTGTGTGTGTGTGTGTGGTAGGGGTTGCTGATGTGTGTGTGTGTGTGTGTGTGTGTGTGATGTAGGGTTGCTGCTGAGTATGTGTGTGTGTGTGTGTGTGTGTGATGTGGTTATGAGTGTGTGTGTGTGTGTGTGATGGTAGGGTTGTGTGTGTGTGTGTGTGTGTGTGTGTGTGTGTGTGTGTGTGTCTGTGTGTGTCTGTGTGTGTGTGTGTGTGGGGTGTGTGTTGCTGAGTGTGTGTGTGTGTGTGTGTGTGTGATGGTAGGGGTTGCTGCTGAGTGTGTGTGTGTGTGTGTTGATGGTAGGGGTTGCTGCTGAGTGTGTGTGTGTGTGTGTGTGTGTGTGTGTGTGTGTGTGTGTGTGTGTGTGTGTGTGTCTGAGTGTGTGTGTGTGTGTGTGTGTGTGATGGTAGGGTTGCCGCTGAGTATGTGAATCTCTTTACAAGGAGATCCCGCAAGAGACTTTCCTTCCCTCTCTCCCCGTACCCTGACAATACAAAATGAAGCCATGTTCATCACCCAAGGATCCCCAAAATTTACCAAAATTGTAAACATGAGGAAAGAGCTCGGGCTGCCCTCTCTATCTGGGAGGATAGCTCTGGTTAATACCATGTTTTGTGTCAAACTTTTGAAGAACAATGGTCCCCAAACTACAGCTCAAACTGAGATGATATTCTAAGTACTCCTGACTATCTCACGCACCTCCCACAAAAGACTCTCTATGGGACATGGCTTCCAAGAATGTGACTGATCTCTAAGGACTCAATGTGCCAATAAACCCAGACGAAGCCCTTAATGCCATTCCTCCTTGGCTGGATATATCAGTTCCTATTAATTACACTCCTGTTAGTAGTAAGCAAATGTTAAACACCAATGTGGTGAGATGTATTACACTAGACAATATTAACAGACACATAGTGAATGTTATGCTTTTACTGATGGTTCTGTGCAGACTAACACAGGTAGAACAGGTTGTACATGTGTAATATATAAAGAAAAGGAGATGATAGTGTCAAACAGGTAAAGGCTGAACAACTGGGCCAGCACAACACAAACTGAACTAATGGGAATCTACTTAGCTAAAGAAAATGAAGGTGGGGTGATATTCTGTGACACCAAACTGCTTTGCAATCGATGAACAGTCCACCAGGCTTTATGTCTAAAGTTGTCTGTGATATTAAAAGAAATGTGAAAACTACTAAGGAGAACAACCTTCATATTGAATTTGTGTGGATTCCGTCCCATAGACTGGCCAATGGGGCATGTGAGAAAGAAAATGTGGACCGGTACCTTGGCCTGTCCAATGCTGTACTTAAAAACATACAAGTCAAAGTCATGAACTCTGTGATCTAGAAGAACTGAGAAATGCTGAGCGACCTGACAGTCGTGACGCTGTACCCATACCGGAACACTCAGCATGTAAACTTTGCGATAAACTTTTAAAGCATACACTTGAACATTATATTATAGAATGTGACACTGCCAAAGACTTCAGGCCACCTGGCTTATTGTATCATGAACTATTTAATTACTACATTGAATCAGGAGTGCTTGAGGACATTTTTGCAGTCTATTCTAAATTTGCTGCTGGCCCACACTGATTAGTCCTCAAATAGAACAGAATGAGTTTGGTCTATACTGTTATCTCCTTTGTGTATGAACCTCTGCTCAGCGTGGTAAGCACCCTCAGTGTCGAGACCTTACTGAACTACTCAGAATAGGCAAAATGCACCTTAAGTTTTGTCAATAAATTTGTTAAACTAAAAACTAAAACTTACTCTCCCTACCTACCTCCCTCCTTCCCTCCCTCCCTCCCTGCCTCCCTCCCTCCCTGCCTCCCTCCCTCCCCCCTTCTGTCTCTCCCTTCCCGTGCCCTTCTACTGTTCTTTTAGCTTCCGGTCTTTTATTTTTCTACATCTTGTTTTTTCTTCCTCGATTTCCTTTTTCTTTTTTTTTTTTTGGTCTCTACAATTTTTTCTGCCTTTTTTCCTTCTCTATCTTTTTGTTGGGGGGAGGGAGAGGTAAAAAACGTATCACTAGCTGGTGGTCTTATCACAGTAACACCTGTCGCCTCCCACACCACTACTGACGAGTTACAGGTGTGTGTGTGTGTGTGTGTTGTCGGTAGGTTTATTCACCTCAGTACCGTACACTCTTCTGACATGACTGGTGGGTGCTGTTCAGGCGTGACGGGAGTGAGGGTTTTTTTTTTTTGTCTATGTGTGGCTTAACTTAGGTAGTGACCAGTAGTTCTGAAACAAGAAACAGAAGAACAAGAAACGAAGGATAACGAAGAAGAACAACAAGAAGATAAAGAAGAACAAGATAAAGAAGAACAATATTTGTATGAAGAAGATCAACTGTGGAGCGTCTAGAAGAATATAAAGAACAAAAGGTCAAAATAACAAGTGCTGAAGCCGTAATGACCTGACCTGTTGACGGCTAGCAAAATCAACCAACCAACCAACCAACCAACCAACCAACCAACCAACCAACCAACCAACCAACCAACCAACCTAACCTAACCTAAGGTGGTGGATAGTTTGAAGAGTTATATTTCTCTTCCTTCCAGGTAGCTAAAATAAACTATTGGTACTTTTTATAGATAACCTTTTATAAGATATATTAATAAATTAAGTCTATTATTTACAACAACAGAGAAGAAGATAGCGCCTTAGATCTGTACTTCATAAATCTATCTATCTATCTAGCCATCTAACTCACTCACTCACTCACTCACCTGCCAAGTACACAAGAGGCAGCCACGTAAGAGAAGGTTACCAGCGTTCACCAAGTAAGAACGGGAGGCGATAACATTACCTTACTATAAAGAATAACACCATCTGATGAAATACATAACCTAACATAACAAACAGAGAATACGTGTAACGTCTGACAGCAATCTTTAAAAACATTTACCAAAACTCATAGAAGAGGTCAACAGGTCAACAGGTCAACAGGGACTTTACATAAAGGGATATTGACCTACTAAAGCTCTTGGGTGATTAAAATAATGTTTTCTTGGTGTCTTTTACTACCTTAGTGTACCACATGACACGACACACACATACGCAGAGAGAAGGAGTTTTTTTAACCATATTCTTTCGCCAATGAATGGTCTCCAAATGTCCATTTGTGTCACCTGTGATTTGACACATATACTGACATACACACCACATATCCTGACATACACACCACATATCTTGACATGCACACCACATATCCTGACATACACACCACATATCCTGACATGCACACCACATATCCTGACATACACACCACATATCCTGACATGCACACCACATATCCTGACATACACACCACATATCCTGACATGCACACCACATATCCTGACATACACACCACATATCTTGACATGCACACCACATATCCTGACATACACACCACATATCTTGACATGCACACCACATATCCTGACATACACACCACATACACAGCCTTCAGAGACCCGAGGAGGGGACACAGGAATAGTGATACACCAAATAGGAAATTAAAATATTTATACAATAAATATCAGATCACCTGAGGATAAGGCACCCCAGCATATTTTACCTGATAATTAAAAACCCTAACGCTAACCTAACCTAACCTAACCTAACCTAACCTAACGCTAACCTAACCTAACCTAACCTAACAAAACCTAACCTAACAAAACCTAGCTTAACTTAACATAACCTAAACTAACATAACCTAACATGGCAAAACCTAACCAAATATAAGCTAGGTCCTAAGTTAACATAACATAACATAACAAAACATAACATAACCCATTCTTACCTGAGAATTTAAAGGAGTAATCACAGGACTGACAATTAAAAGAGCAGTGAGGGGTAACTTTCAACCACATGACATACGCACACAAAACTATCTGTCCACTTGGGTCCGATGTGCTTGGAAATGAACACAATATGATCAGAATTGTTCGTCCATTGTGTCATATTTTATCAACGCGAAAAGGGGTAGATAGTTGTGTGTGTGTGTGTGTGTGTGTGTGTGTGTGTGTGTGTGTGTGTGTGTGTGTGTGTGTGTGTGTGTGTACAGGAAAGTAGGAGAGTCGAGGAGGAGGTACCGTATACAAGACCATTTAGTGTGCTCGAGGGAGACTTGGTGAACTAATAGTACAGTACAAGACGTAAAACACCCACGAGGAACATTAAGGAGAGGGGGTGAGGGGAAGACTATATAGACCACGCCATGGTGAAACACTGTACGCCATGGTGAACTCCTGTACGCCATGGTGAAACACTGTACGCCATGGTGAAACACTGTACGCCTTGGTGAACCCCTGTACGCCATGGTGAAACACTCTACGCCTTGGTGAAACACTGTATGCCTTGGTGAAACACTGTAAGCCATGGTGAAACACTGTACGCCATGGTGAAGCATTGTACGCCATGGTGAAACACCGTACGCCATTGTGAAACACTGTACGCCATGGTGAAACACTGTACGCCATGGTGAAACACTGTACGCCATGGTGAAACACTGTACGCCATGGTGAAACACTGTACGCCATGGTGAAACACTGCACGCCATGGTGAAACACTGTACGCCATGGTGAAACACTGCGCTGCCATGGTGCCATGGTGAAACACTGTACGCCATTGAAACACTGTACGCCATGGTGAAACACTGTACGCCATGGTGAAACACTGCACGCCATGGTGAAACACTGTACGCCAAGCCAAGGTGAAACACTGTACGCCATGGCTTAAACACTGTACGCCATGGTAAAACACTGTACGCCATGGTGAAACACTGTACGCCATGGTGAAACACTGTACGCCATTGTGAAACAATGTACGCCATGGTGAAACACTGTACGCCATGGTGAAACACTGTACGCCATGGTGAAACACTGTACGCCATGGTGAAACACTGTACGCCATGGTGAAACACTGTACGCCATGGTGAAACACTGTACGCCATGGTGAAACACTGTACGCCAAGGTGAAACGCTGTACGCCAAGGTGAAACACTGTACGCCATGGTGAAACACTGTAAGCCATGGTGAATCACTGTACGCCAAGGTGAAACACTGTAAACTTACAATATCTCGAAACATGAAAATTCGCGGTACCAATAATATCACAATATCTCGGTAGCTATGAAATTTAGGACCAACACATTCTGGGTAGTCCAGCTGGGAGTCCGTCAACGTCAGCTCATCCGCCCAACTCCGTGATATTATTGTGAGTGTGAAAAATTCTTAATTATACGTCAAAGGGAATTAATACCGTCTTCATTAAAGAGTTTTATAACATAGGCGTGTGTTAATTGGTTGCCATGTTGTGATGATAATGATTGTGATAATAATTAAAAATAATTATGAAGATTATTAAAAGGATCCTTCATTAGAGTACTGATGATATAATCGTATGGGTAATAATAATAACAAGAACAAAGAGAATAGGTTCGTAGCTCATAATGATAAAGACCTGAGGGCGTAGTTTAACCTGTGATAAAGAAGAAAACTAAATTCTTCTTTTTCCAGGACGATGTAAAACAGAAAGTAGCGTTTATATATATATATATATATATATATATATATATATATATATATATATATATATATATATATATATATATATACAGTATATATATATATATATATATTTTTTTTTTAGGAGGATTTATGGAGGAAATAAAATGGGTTTAGTGTGTCCTGGGAAAACATACAGATGAGAGAGAGTTAAGAGCAATAAAGGCACGAATTATATAGGATGATCTTATGAGCGGTAAATCTCACTAACGATCCTCAGCCTTAGCTACTGAACCACCTCATTACACTCTCTCTCTCTCTAGCAAAGTAGAACAATAATTCTCCTGAAGACGGAAATACCACCACCCCTACCACCACCACCAATTCCTACCACCACCACCACCACACACCACCACCACCACCCCTACCACCACCACCACCACCACCACTCCTACCACCACCACCACCCACCACCACCACCACCACCTACACACCACCACCACTACCACCACTTCTACCACCACCACCACCACCCCAGGGCTGTCACTACCACCACCAATCCTTTTGTTCTTACGTCTCACACTTTCAACCCCTTCGTCAGCCGTGAGCCTTTGTCTCCTGAGGCCTCCTGGGGGCCTCTCATATGGCCAAGCTGAGGGAGAAGTTCTCTTATTGCCCAGTACATAAACACACACACACACACACACACACACACACACACACACACACACACACACACACACACATATATATAGATGAGGTCATTACATAGATCTTTTCTCTCTCTGGGAATAGTACTATACGTTGATGACAGACCGGTGGTGATGACTGGGACACATTCTCCGTGTACAACCTGAGAGACTCTGTGAGATAGACGCCTAGGAGAACGAGAGGAAGAAGAGGTTATAATCAAGAGCAGAGAGATGAATGATAACAGAAATAACATGTGTGACTGAGTTCAGGAGTGGTTGAGTGGTTAGGTGGAAGTCCTTGTCAGATTACAGTACAGTGGAGACGATAACAGGTTAATAATAATAGTATTATTATTATTAGTAGTAGTAGTAGTAGAAGTAGTAGTGATTATTTAGTGAACATAAGTGTATGATATAAGGCAACATTAAAGTCTCATAGTTAACAAACTCTAAAATGACATCACTTTACCTAAACTTAATTTTACCTTTAAGTTTCTTCAGTCATATTCTTTAGATTAAAGAAGGAACTATAAACTAATATTCCAATGATTTTAAGTATTTTTTTTTCAGGTACTTTATAGGTCGATTGTTGATGACCTTAAGGTGTGACCCGGAGTGTAATTAATGGCCAGTTACTCACACCTGGACACCAAGTCTACCGTCAAATTGAATGTCAACAAGAGGTCAATGGTAGTGGCGGGTGGTCGTGCTTCCGGCAGCGGGGTGAGCCACTGTCAATAAACTGGTAGCGAGCGTGAGAGAGCCAGAGAGAGAGGCAACATGATACGTGAGGGAGTGTTTGTGTGTATGTGACCAATATTCACTCATTTGTTCGTGTTCTATTAATCAGAAATATAAAACAGGAGAGGTTTGGATCGTAATGTAGCCACCAAATGAGGTATAAAGCATCTCCCCATATTTTCCTTCTGTTTACCATTGGATAAACAAGTTACGTCATCTACGTTTTCTATGGTGTAAGCAGTTGAAGGATATTTGTTGAGTTTTAACAGAGGATGAAATTCTACACTTGCCACTTCTTTCCCTCCTCGCGTAGTCCATAGTGGTTTACCCCCGAGTCCACACACACACACACACACACACACACACACACACACACACACCCATCGTAAACACCTAGAAAAAGTGCAAAAGAGGACGTGCAAGATTATTCTCTCCCCTTTCTACTCGACATATCAAGAAACGCTCAACACACTGACCCTCTCGGCTCTCTCTGACCATCACCACGACCTCATCTGCAAATTTGGTGAGAAGCTTCTGCACCACCCTCGACACCGGCTCCCACTTCCACCCGAGATCCCTCGTCCGCGAATTGCTGTTCGACATCACAACCGCAACCAGCCCATACAAGCCCGTACTGATTGTTATACGTAAGAACAGCCCAGTCCCAACCAGTGTAAAAATTATCAACAACTTGTAATCAACCAATGTGTTCACTCCCAGTCAATCTTAACTTTTTTCACTGTTACTATGTTGAGATGCCTTATAGTATGACCTTCTCCCCACCTAGGTTAGGTTGGGTTAGTGAGAGACTGACAGAAAAGTAGGAGGGTCCGAGGAGCTGATGAAGGGGGCTTAATCTAATAATGCTGGGAGGACTGATTTACCAGCGGCTGTGTTTGATGTCCACGAATACATTATACACACGAAATTTGTGTTAACGAGAGAAAGAGAGAGGAAAGGAGACAGGAGGGAGAGAGAGATTGAGGAAGAGAAACACGGGAGAAAAAATGACAGAGGGGTAGAGGAAGAAAAAGAAAGGTAGAGGAAGGGAGAGAGAAATAAAAAGGGGAAAGAGAGATAGAAGGAGGGAGATAGAGGTAGAGGGAGGGAGAGAGAGGTAGAGGGAGGGAGAGAGGGGTAGAAAAAGGGAGAGAGGTTAAGAAAGGGAGCGAGAAGTCCCTGCCACACACTAACACTGTGTGTAACTCCATACCGCATAGTATTGTCCCTACATCACACAACCTCCATCAGTATAAGTCATCCTCCTTCACACATCATCAATCTCTGACAATGAGACGCCTTCGGTGACAAGTTCCAACAACAATACTTATCTGGTCTCTCCCGACGGTAATCTTCAAGAAAAACAACGTGAACATGTGTGATGATGGCAGAGGTGCTGAACATATAGATGTTACGATGAATTGTGGGTAAGAGAGCCATCACCAGGGAGGGAGGCAGGTGTGTGTTTACAAGGACGCCTCGCCAGTATTACATGGTCTGGGTGGGAGGATTACACGATCATTCATCACTGGCTGAGAGATCTGCATCACCTCCCTTCTGCAGGAGGACACTCAAGTTCGCTTGGTATGAAATGTTCAGGCGAGTAGGTTAGGTTAGGTTAGGTTAGTTAGGTTAGGTTAGGTTAGGAACGGAGGGAAGGGCAGGAGGGAGAAAGGGAGCAAGTTTGTTGTCAACACAGAGATCTTTCTGTAGCTCTTCACATTCTCTTTGGTTCTTAATTTCCCTGAATAACTTGGCATCGTCCGCGAACTTTTGTATGGAGGAGTGTATAGCTTCTGGCATGTAATTTATGAAACAAACGAACAACAACGGGCCCAGGACAATTTCGTGCCATTAATCACCAAACACTGCTTGCAGTCACAGAGAAAGTCTCCGATCCACGCTTGGACACTTCACCGAATTCCCTACCCTACCAGTTTAATTTTCAACCTTTCATGGGGTACGCTATAGAAAGAGTTGGCAATGTCCACGTAATATATATTGTCGTTATTGCCACCATGCTCCAAAGGATGAGTCCACACATCCAGCACCTTAAGTAATTGCGCCAAGTGGAGCGTCTCGGCATAAAACCATGTGACATTTCGTTATTAGGTCAGGCTCACCGGCCTATAATTGTTTGTGGAGTAGATATCTCCCTGTTTAAATACAGTACTCACGTATGCCATTTTCTAGTCACTGGGGATCTTTTGCTCGCTTTGCATCTGTAAAACAGAATTTAAAGGGGCTTGGCAAGTTCGTTGAACAACTCTCTTAGCTCTCCGGGATGCACGCTGTCAGGGCCTGGGCTCTTATGAACCTTTAACTTTGACAGTTTGTTCCTAATACACTCCTCTGATAATGTAATGTGCGTCAGTGCTGTGTCTAACCGTCTATCCTGATATGCGAGAAGATTGTTCCCATCCTCTCTTGTGAACACTGAGGAAAACAATTTATTTTACGCCTCCGCTTTGGCCTGATCTGAGTCTGCTTAACTATCATCTTCAAGTCTCAGATCTAATACGCCCACACGTGTTTTTAACTTCGACTTTACGTAGCGGTAGAAACCCTTTGGGTCTGACTTGACCTCGCTTGCAATCAGCCACTGAGACTCTTTTATGGGGCGGATTGTGAGCGAGATCTAGTCAAACCTGAAGGCTGTAATAACTTCTATACAGGTTAATTATGCTAGACTTTTATAAATTTAGAGGGAATAAAAAACAAAGATTGTTCACAAATAAAGTAACATAGAATTAATATTGATCAGCGACAGTTTGGTAATTTAGAGTAGTCATTAATATCAAAGTCTTACCTTTATTATTCTATGTTTTCTATGGTGTTCATTTTCTATTTTGATATTTTAATATAAACTATTTTATTTATTTACTTTAATATTACATGTACTTTCTTTTAGGGGTGTCCTTTGCTCGACTGAAGCTGCTTTTATACTAAGAGTTTTCCAAAAATGACTCGGTCTGGGCTGAGCAAATGTTCAGTTGAGGTTAGAATAAACAACGGTTGTGGCTACACTAAACTTGGTTGAGGGAAAACTCTCGGTGTAAACACAGCTTAAGGCACAACCTGGCATCTCTGTCGTCTAGGTGTCATGACTATTATTTTGGTGACGCTGCTGACTTGGTGACGCTGCTGACTTGGTGACGCTGCTGACTTGGTGACGCTGCTGACTTGGTGACACTGCTGACAATTATTTTAGTAAGTTTGACCATATATGATGTTTTCCTTGTGATTTCACTAAAGGTTAAATTATGAGAGACATTATTTGCCCTTTTCTCGGGACCTGTAACAGTACACTCCATTGTTCTCACCTGACAATGCTCTCTTTTGAAATGGCAAGAAAATGGGATTCATCTAAAAACCTTAAAATTATATAATACACTAATTCAAGTATTCCTTCACTTCAGCTAACGAAAGTAAAAACGTGAGAGGCACAAGAAGAACTAGTTTCCAAACCTGAATTTCTTAATACAATCTTTCAGTCCGGCAACCTAACCTTGTGCTGGGAGACGAGGCCATTAACACACATCCTCACACACCCACAACACTGACACTATTATTATTTCCTTCACATGAGGTTAAAGTAATACAGTTCTCTAATCAGAATCTGGATCATATTGACAGTGTGGCGCTATTGTCTTTTAAATATTTAATTCACAGACTACACAGCCCAGCGTCATATTGATAATGCAGCAAAGAAAACGATTATATAACCCGCTTTATGTAGCAACTTATTCTCTCCAGGTTCTGTATATTATTTCTTCCGTGTCAATGTGAGTCACGGTGTAAATAGTGTTGTGATGATAGTGTGGTGTAGTTTTTTATTCATCAACTGCAGTAATAAACGAATTGTATGGAGTATTGACCCCAACAGTGTAAAATAAGAAAAAACAACTATATTTCTAAAAAATACGCAGCGGTTCCCCAGTGTTGTCAGCTGGTGTGTAAACTGGTCCACTATTGTCATAATACATAGACAATAAGTATCCACTAGCAGACCCAGAGTATCTGATCAGTGACTTCGCTTGCCACTAAGGGCATATCGGGTCAAATTAGGTTAGTTAAAGATTATGTTAAATCAGGTTAGATTAGGTTAGGTTACATCAGATTATTTTTAATTTGGTTATATACGGTAGGGTTATCTTAATTTAGATAAGCTTAGGTCAGATCAATTTAGGTTAGGTTAGGTTAGGTTAGGTCGTGTGTGTGGTTAGGGGTAGTTAGATTCTGGTTAGAGGTAGTTAGGTTTGGTTGTTTGTGGTAAGGATAGTTAAGTCCCGTCTCTTAAGTATATAAAGAGAGAGAGAGAGAGAGAGAGAGAGAGAGAGAGAGAGAGAGAGAGAGAGAGAGAGCATCGAATAGACTCGATAGAGGGAGAGAAATAAGAGTTTCAGAGACACAGAGAGAGAGAGACAGAGACTTTAACGCTCACTTAGAAAATTATCTCTCGTTTTTTGTAAGCCACCAGTCCTAATAGACCCCAGTTTTAATAGACCCTAATAGGTCATAATAGGTCCTAATAGGTCCTAGTCCTAATAGGTCCCAGTCCAAGTTGGTAGCAGTCCTAATAGACCACAGTCCTATTAGGCCCCATTCCTAATAGACCCCAGTCCTAATAGACCACAGTCCAATTAGACCCCAGTTCTAATAGCCCCACCCACCACCCCACACACACACACCTTAATTCTATTTGTACTCCCTGGAGTGACTGTGTGAGTGAGAAAGAAATTGTATGTACAAAGAGAGAAAGGCTGTGTGTAAAAGAGAGAGAAAGAGAGAGGGAGAAATCGAGGGAGAAAGAGAAGGAGAACAGTAATAATGAAACATCTAACACTCACACCCCATAACGGTGGTCCACACACTGACTGTCAACAGCACCAGCTGGCCCGAATTCCTCTCAATCAGCTGACTAGATTATTGCCAACTCAGAGCGTCTTCCTTCTGCTACACACACACACACACACACACACACACACACTAACCCCTTAATGAACTCCATCACAAGAACTTAATCAAAATAGATTTCAACCCACTAGTTTTATTTATAGAGTTGAAACTTTTAAAAATAGTATTGTACTACAGTAATGGTAAAATATATTACACACCGTTGCCACAACTTACAGTGTACAGACCTCTTCAAAACGTATATATATTTTAAAACTATTTTATATTTATTTCGTGTACGAAGGCATTGTATTAGGTTACTTGTGCTTTAGTAGCGTGTCGATGTGTTAAGCAACAGTGGAGTAAATCGTGCACAGGCTGCAAGATGGGGCCGGGTGGTTATCCCCGTAAGGTTTATGAGGGAAGGAAGGAATGTCGTGAGGTTCTGCCACTTGGTAAAACCTACGTCTTGCAGGATATGTTACTCTCTCTCTCTCTCTCTCTCTCTCTCTCTCTCTCTCTCTCTCTCGTTTGTGTGCTTTACAGCTGTTTTAAGTAAATACAGACATCGGTGTGCATATAAACACGTAGATGTACCCGTCTTAAATCCTTAGATATACACACACACTTAAAACAAAATTATTCAAAAACCAACCAAAGAAATAACCAAACAGGGGGTTAGTTAACCCGACAACTCGCTCATGAGGTGACCAGATTGGCGGGTTGGTGGCGGAGGGAGGGAGGGAGGGATGCCGGCGAGCTACTGAAACTCTGAAAGGTCAGTCAGTTGGGTTTGTGGCGTCGTGGTGGAAGGTATTCGACTGTTTCATCTCCGAGTCTTAGCCTCCTGAGTAAACGTCACCTTTTCTCCATTTGTTAGGTAATGTCTATGAAATTTTATTTTACATTATTTTGTCATGTTTTGTTACTTTGAATTTATTATGTTACTCTTGTGGGCTATTTTTGTATTTTTTTTTTTTTAATTCTGAATCGCACTTTTCCGTTCGTCGTCCACACGTCCGTCTCATCATATCTTGTCAGCATCAATACGCCAAAAATATTCAGCGCAGGTGAATGAGATTTGCATAGTGCCTCTATGAATATCTCAGGATTAGCTGATTAGAATTTGAAGGTGATTGGTATTATTTCACGTTTTTAATTTAATTAATTTTTTTATTATTAATTTATCGCAGCTAATGGCGATCTCTCTCTCTCTCTCTCTCTTTGACTAGTTATGTCATGTGACGAAAAACGGTGATAATAAATCAACCTATACCTTTCCTTCTAGTACTAAAACATGAATGGATACAATAATAAGTGAATATAGTAGATGACAGAGAAAAAGAAAGAGATAAATCAACAATAACAACAAAAGAAAATTTATATACAACTAAAAGTGAATAAGATAAATAGAACATTATACTGGCGATCGCTGACGGAGGTTAGTTAATTGCATTGTGTTAAGATAAACTCTGGTGAGGTCAGTTGTTTTATGATTTGGCGGAAGATTATGAAATTGCGCGTAAATGGACTATTACTGGAGATAGAAACATCGTATGGCTTTGTTGGCTATTGTTCGTCAAATAGCCATACTGTTTACCATTGTATACCCGCAGTCTAGGTATACGTTGCTCACCCGTGCTCTCTATAAACATTGTATACCTGCACTCTCTCTCTATACAAGCTGAACTGTATACCTGCATCGCCTGTATACATCCTGACTCCGTGTAAACCTATATGACGATTTTAGTGATTATCTATCTATCTATCTATCAATATATCTATCTATCAATATATCTATCTATCTATCAATATATCTACCTATCTATCTATCTATCAATATATCTATCTATCTATCTATCTATTATCGTAATCGTTTCCTTCTTCTTTCTTCCTGTGAGCGCGATACATCTTGAAACGTGACAGGGGCGTTGTTCATCCTGTGAGCTGACGAAAGTATTAAAGATCACGTTACTTTACTTTATCTGGGTTATATGATGATAAAACACCTTATCATTATCAAGCAGGAGTAAGTTAGGTTACGTTACGTTACTTTTGACTGGTTAAGGTTAGATTAGGTTAGGTTACATTAAGCTAGGTTAAGTTAACGTTAGGTTAGGTTAGGTTAGGTTAAGTAAGATTAAGTTAGGTTAGGTTAGGTTAAGTAAGATTAAGTTAGTTATGGTATCGTAAACACCTCTGAGATTCTGCTAGGCTCAGGACACGTGTGAGGTTGACCTATAATCTGGTTGGTGTGCATCAGCCAGGAATCCAGCCGACGACGCCCCGCTGACCCGACTGAGCCCATCATGTGGACGGCTGCCAAGTTTCTAGTCGGTCTGATAGTCTGCCGCCTTGCTATTCGGCCGGTCTGATAGTCTGCCGCCTTGCTATTCGGCCGGTCTGATAGTCTGCCAGTCTGCAGATCTGCTAGTCTGTGGGTCTACTAGTCTGCCAATCGGCTAATTTGCCAGTTTACTAATCTGCCAGTCTGCTAATCTACCGGTCTGCTAGTCTGTCAGTCTGCTAATCCACCGGTCTGATAGTGTCCTGGTCTGCTAATCTACTGGTCTACTAATCTGCCGGACTGTTAATATTCCGGTCTGCTAATCTTCCGGTCTGTTAATTTATTGATTTGCTAATCTTCCAATCTACTAATTCACTGGTCTGCTAGTCTACCAACCTGCTAATCTGCACATCTACTGGTCTGTTAGTCTACCAACCTGCTAATCTGTTGGTCTGATAGTCTACCGGTGGTGTGAGCTTAGAACACAACAGCCTCGACTGAACCTGATGTTTCTATACGGGATGGGATGCCGACACACGACTGTTGCCCCAAGTGTGTACCGTATGGCTGTTGGGGACGCCGGGGGAAGGGGTAGTGAGGCGTGAGGTTTCACAGATACGCCAATAGTGATTAATCTCCACCTATCAAAGCCCAGGACGTCTACCAAAGTCATAGTCATTTGCTGGGAATATTCAATCCAGAAGCCTTCATATCTGAACACGAGTACAACTCCCAACTAACGATACTGAAGATTATACGTACATGATACAACACACGAAGGATTTTGACAACACTATTAAGACAACGGAAGTCGCAGTGTTCATTTTAAAAATCAGCGGAGCGAGTTTACGTTGTATGTGTTATAAATAAAGACGAAGAACTGTACAGAATGGGTAATGTGTTACTGTTATGTATTGATGACGCTGGTAGTGGCAAAGACTTGTTAGATGTGTGAAGTGGTAACTGTGTGTTGTGAGGTAAACATACACCGCTGAGTAAATGTTGACAGTATGTAGTCCCGTGACCATAACAGGGGGAGGAGAGGGGGAGAGGGTGTGGGAGTTAAATTACGAAAAAGAAGGACGTATATAGAAATGCAAATAAAAGATTTAAGAAAGTAAGAAACGTTACTTGTATTCATCCTCAGTTTCTTACACCACCAGTTGACGTCGTCTGGTTGACCCTTAAATTCATTCGCTTTTTGATCATCAACATTCTGAGAATAAAAACAAAAACAATACTCCTCCCAGATAAACACTAGATTATAAAAATATTAAATTATAGTAACAAGATCCCAATCTGTAGGAGAAACAATAAGAAATATTTGAGTATCTTTAAATTAGCCACAAAACTATAACTATGTTCTTGAAAAAAAAAAAAGTTGGTCAAGGTCATTGTAAATCCTTGAGGTTTAGTTTTAGGTCTCCCTGATTCGTTGTTCTATGGGTAACTGGAATGATTGGCAACGAAAACATAGGCTGGGCTCGTATCCCGTCCCTGTAATACATATGAACCCAGGGCTTCCAAGATATGAACTTAAACCCAAGGACTCAAGACAGGTTCAGGTCTCTGGGTAAGGACTCAGGGCTTGAAACCAATCTTGCATATGAATCTTAATCACATTGATACCAGTGGTTCAAACTAGGACTTTTGACTGAACCAGACATGAACCAAAACATCTCCCTGAACCAAACATAGAACCCAGAACCCGTGTGAACCAGGAAATGAACCGTAAACCTGATTCACTCGGAAGAAGCTCAGACGAATGATGAGGGAGAGGTGTGTGTGTGTGTGTGTGTGTGTGTGTGTGTGTGTGTGTGTGGTGTGTGTTGGTAGGAATGTGTGCATGTAGGTAGGATTGTGTATGTAGGTAGGATTGTGTATGTAGGTAGGATTGTGTATGTATATATGTATGTATGTATGTATGTATGTGTAGGTAGGTAGGAGTGTATCTGTGTATGTAGGTACGAATATCTGTATGTGTGTGTGTTTGTGTGTGTGTGTGTGTGTACAGCCGTCAGGAAGGAGGGTGTGCCCGGCCGCTATCACTCCCAGGCTGGCCCCGTTAGACTAACCTGTCCACCCGGGCAGCGTAGGACTGTAAACACGGTAGTGGCCCAACCCAAGGATGTGAGGGGTGAGCCATTGACCACATTATACAGTACGAGGGTTGGAGGATACGTGGGCTGGAATCCTTGATCTGAGGATACTAGGACTGAAGGACCCGAGGAGACAAAGGTTCAAATCCCTGATATAACAAAATTAGGATGGTGGGAGGGGTCGAATCCGTAAACTGAGGATACTACTGAATGATTTTATAACTCCTGTAAAGGTTACTAGGAGACGAACCCAGGGCCCAAGAGTACTAGGAGTAGGATCCAGGACTCAAGAGTACTATAGGGATAGAGCCTAGGACCCAAGTGCACAAGAAATAAACCCAGGGAACTAAGACTACTAGGAAATAATAAACTCGGAGTACCGTACAACAGGTTCAGGTAGACAGATAAACACTACGACTCTGCCAGGTGGTGTCTGTACCACGTCGTACCTGGTAGTGGCGCTCCTAAGGTCAAAAACCTGGACGGGAAAGTAAGGCAGATGCTTAGCAACGATTTAGTGTAATTGTCAACAGCTGTCAGAAGTGCAGTAAAGACTTGTGTACGTGTCAAGAGCTGTCAGGAGTGTAGCAAAAACCTATATAAGTGTTAGGACAGTTATCAAGACAAGCTTTCAGTACAATAACTTTCAACCTTTAGAGCACGATATTTAACCACATTTAGTTCAGAGACTTCTCGATAATCAACTTACTGAAGGCAATTACAGGTTATTTTTTTCACAGTAATCTTCTATAATAATAAATGTCGCCTGACTTCGAATTACAAAATACTAACCAAATGATTAGGAAGGAAAAATGCAGTCGATACAATAAGATACAAATGTGATGACAATGGTTTAAGATTAGATGAGAAATATCAAAACGTTGTGTACGATTAGTTCCTAATTTCTGGGATAAATCTAACACTTTCACCACAGTAATTAACACTCCTTAAAGATAAAAAATAAATAAATAAAAACATAAACCCTACTGTTGATGATCATTGATAACTGTAATTTAACCAGGTAATTGTCAGGAGATTATAATATTATTTTTTTTATTTTTTACAATTTTCACAAATGTTGAGACGATAAAATTTTCTCGTAAATAGAGAAGTAAAAATGAACTAAACTGGTTGACTTTAAGCTAAAAAAAAACACAAGAATAACGAGAACTATTTTGTTTAAATTACACTGAGACTCTACCTGACCTAGATACGTTCATTAAGTGGAAGATAGGGAGTGAATTGAAGAATATGTGGAATAAGATAAGTGTGATACGATGCAAACACGCTGGTTTGTACGAAAGGAAAACACACACACACACACACACACACACACACACACACACACACACACACACACACACACACACACACACACACACACACACACTTGAAGTTCGGTGAAGCGTGAGTTTGTCGACGGCCTTACACATTCTTTTACTTCTAATTCTTACTGAAGGAATTTAATGACTCGCATAAAATGTTTTGTCTTAATCCGTTAGCTTCTGGCCTTCCCACGTCCTTCATATACAAAGAGACAGACAGACAGAGAGACAGACAGACAAAGAGACAGGCAGACAGAGAGACAGGCAGAGAGACAGGCAGAGATAAAATGACTAGAGAACGAGAGGAAAGTATAATAACAGACAGGGCCAGATTCAGGAGTGGGCAAAGTGGGAAGCTGCCCAGGGGCCTCCACAATCTGGGGGCCTCCACATATTATAATATTTTATTTATTTGTTTATTCATTTGGATTATTTTTATTTTAATTCTTTAAAATTCATGTTTATCTATTCCATCATGGCTTCAAAATTCTCCAAAGAAATGCTCAAATTTCAAAATTTTCCCGGGGGGCTTACAGCGCCCCCCGGAACTCCCAGATATTTAGGCTCGCTTCACCAGCCACCCCACCCTCTTGGGTAGTTATAATGAGGGGGACCTCCACAAAGAGGCTGCCCATGGGCCTCCACAGGTCTAAATCCGGCACTGATAACAGAGAGAAGACAAGGAGAAAGAGAATGAGACAAAGAGAATTAAGGTAAAGACAAAAATAGCGAAATAATTAAGAAAGACAGTGAGAGATAATTAAAGAAAATGAAAGAAAACTGAGTACGGGTCAATGAAAGATAAATAGAGAGAGAGAGAGAAACAAACCAGACTTCAGCCCTCACGCGCACAACTCCCGCTACCCCAAGTCTTAATGCAGTCATCGACTTACTAACTGGTAACTGTAACACTCGTATGACTGTCTCTTTCTGTCACTGGTTATATAACTGTCTGGCTATGTAACTGACTGGTTATGTAACTGTCTGGCTATGTAACTGGTTGGCTATATAACTAACTGGCTATGTAACAGGTTGGCCATATAACTGACTGGCTTTGTAACTGACTGGCTATATAACTGGTTGGCTAAATAATTGGTTAGCTATGTAACTAGCAATATTTGTGGCTAGTTATGTAACTGACCGGCTCTGTAACTACCTGGCTCTGTAACCTGTCTGTTTATAGATTAACAGGGCGGGATTAAGGACATTGAACCGGTAACCTGCCCAGTCTGTCTGTCTGTAATTATGTATGCATGTATGTCTCGCGCCCTGGAACAGTCAATACATAAGGAGTGGCGAAGGAAGGTTAGGCCAGTAGGGGGGGAAGGAAGGGTAGGCTAGTAGGGGGCGAAGGAAGGGTAGGCCAGTAGGGGGACGAAGGAAGGTTAGGCCAGCAGGGGGGGGAAGGAAGAGTAGGCTAGTAGGGGGCGAAGGAAGGGTAGGCCTAGTAGGGGATGAAGGAAGGGAGGTAGTAGGGGACGAAGGAAGGGTAGGCAGTAGGGCGCGGAAGGTAGGCTAGTAGGGGACACGAAGGAAGGGTAGGCCAGCAGGGGCATGGAAGGAGGCTAGTAGGGGGCGAAGGAAGGGTAGGCCAGTAGGGGGCGAAGGAAGGGTAGGCTAGTAGGGGGCGAAGGGAATGTAGGTTAGTAGGGGGCGACAGAAGGAGGAGGACTGGTATGGGGGGGATGATGGGGGGTGAGGGGCAGCAGGTGTCCGTTATTTGGTGGTAGTGAGGGGGAGGGGGTGACCTCGGCAGCCTCATCTGCCCTGCCCCTCCCTCTCGTGTATCCCTCCTCTTATCTATTGATATAAACCATAGTGACAGTGTGTGTGTGTGTGTAATAATAATAATTAACGGTTTATTGAAAGAGCTTGGCAGCCAGAAGGCTGAAAATATACAGTTACATATTTGGGGAATGGGTTTCGAATTACAAATAATATACAAGTAACATAAGTGACACAAATAAGACATATAATAACTAGATGGGGAAAAGCTCAAACTACAGTTCATTTCAACATAGTGACAGTGCAAGGAGTAGTGTTTACTGGGAGTGAATACACTAATTTATTACAAGTTATTGATAATTTTTACAATGGTTGGGACTGGGCTGTTTTTATAGCGATCAGTTCGTGCACGTATGGGCTGGATGCGGTTGTGGTGTCGAACAGCAATTCTCGGACTAGGGATCTCAGGTGGTAGTAGGAGCCGGTGTCGAGGATGGTGATGGTGTGTGTGTGTGTGTGTGTGTGTGTGTGTGTGTGTGTGTGTGTGTGTGTGTGTGTGTGTGTCTGTCTGTGTGTGTCTGTGTGTGTGTGTGTGTGTGTGTGTGTGTGTGTGTGTGTTTTATCTGACTCACTTCTCCGTTCACTATCTCTCCTCTACGACAAACGTCATAGTAACGCCCTTCAGTAGCTACGCCATGTACACTTAAGGTCAGATGTAAAACCAAAGAACTGATCAGACGAGGTTCGATTAAACATAAATCCTGATCGACCTGGATTCATCATTTCGTCACATCCGCATGCAACCAGCGCGTAGCAGGTCAGGGGCAGGAAGCTTGCTAATTTTCATTGAGGGAGTATTGACCCCGGGGTAGTAGGACGCGACAGGGTATTCTTATTCCTGGTGGTGCCTGCCGGGGAGGTGAGACAGCGGACCTCTGCACAAAGTGTAATGTCGGCCCCGGCTTCCTGACCAACGTTGTCGTCTTTTGTGTGCAACTCCACGAACGGGTTCTGATCGGATTTTTTGCGTGTGCAATCGTGTATATCGAGAATAAAGGTTTTACATGCGTTTTTGTACGTTTATGTTTCATGAAATATAAATGCTTTAACCTGTGTGATAATTTGTATGCAACAAAAAATTGAAGAATGAGTTCCATCAATAGTATTCTCAGACAAGGTAATTAAAATGCTATAGCAAGATTATTGACTTAATATTCTCTCCAAACTGATAGAATGTATATACAGTAGTTAAGGAAAAGGTTGGTTTAAAGTAGTACAAGACAAAGCATGGTAAAAGGCTGCGGTATGCCGGTATATGAAACTGTGAATACGTAGTTTTATTCCCTCGTAATTTAGTTGGTCTCCTCTTTAAAATAATTCATATCCTTTTAGGTAGTGTTTACGCAGCTGACAGCCACGTACGTCATCTATATTAGCATGTGTGTGTGTGTGTGTGTGTCCAAAGAGCCTCGGGAAGCACAGTAGCCTGGAGGGGGGGGAGTGATCACGGTTCACACACACATTACTTCTTTATCACTGTGTTGGTGACTCCTCCCGAGTGTGTGGGGGAGGAGACAGGCCTTCCTTTTGTTCCTCTCCGGTCGTCTTTTCTTCTTTTATTTTCTTTCGTATTCTATATTATTATTATTATTATTATTATTATTATTATTATAATTATCTTTATAATTATGATTACAATATATATATATATATATATATATATATATATATATATATATATATATATATATATATATATGGTGGTGTTGACTACTGGGTCAGTGAGGCAGTTGTACAGGAGACGAGAGGCGAGCTGCTGACTCCAGGTCGGCCGTACTTCCTGGAGTCCGTACGGCCACGCATAGGCCAATACAGATCATACAAGACCGTAAGCTGGACGATTCGAACTGATACGGGCCTTAAATGACCGTATAACAGCCAGTACCGTCGTTATTTTTCAGGACAGTATAGACCATACTGTACATGACCGCCAAAAAAAAACAGTTACGGACGCCACAGAGCCAGCAAGGCTCACGAAGATGGACCGTGGACCAAGGCCGCGGAGGTGTGGTCACGGTGGAAGTTATGGACTCACGCTGGTGGGGTTTATGTTTTAAAAAATAGATATAACTTGGAAATTGCGTCATCGTGTTGTCTTTATGTTGCTCATATCATTGTTACCTTTGCGTATACCTGTTCTGCGGCCAATGTGCAGGTAACCCACCTTCATGTATAAACTCTTGTTGATGACGATAACGATGTTGTTTCAACGCTGTACGACACTTTGGAGCCGAAGCGAATTTTGCAACATAAATCCTACTTTAGGAGGACATAAAGATGTAGAGCGGTATACTAATATTTATCCCTAAATTCATAACAATATAAAATAGAATTGCCATCACTCGTATTTCTCAGTCATTATCACCGCCTATTATCCCGCTTTGAAGATAAATGGTTAATGTCTTTTCGCCTGTGTTGCGCTTCTTGTCTCACAGTACAGACAATCATCAATTACACCAGACGAAAGGTCAAGGGGTTGACCCTAAATGAACCTAATACAGGTCTAGATTAGGAAGGTTATTTACATGTTAAGGACACTTTAGGGGTTAAATAGAGCCAGGTTTGTCTTATTTGGTGTTTACATGTGCCGGGTGTCGTGAAGGGTCGAGGCGTTTACCGGTCAGAGAGTGAGAAGGTGCTTTACAACACTGTCTGGTGGAGAAGGTATACATCACACTGTGTAGTGAAGGTCGTGTACAACACACTGTGGTGAAGGTCGTGTACAACACACTGTGGTGAAGGTCGCGTACAACACACTATGTGGTGAAGGTCGTGTACAACACACTGTGGTGAAGGTCGCGTACAACACACTATGTGGTGAAGGTCGTGTACAACACACTATGTGGTGAAGGTCGTGTACAACACACTATGTGGTGAAGGTCGTGTACAACACACTGTGGTGAAGGTCGTGTACAACACACTGTGGTGAAGGTCGCGTACAACACACTATACTGTATGGTGAAAGTCGTGTACAACACACTATGTGGTGAAGGTTGTGTACAACACACCGTGTGGTGAAGGTCGTGAACAAGTCAACCAAGTGAACCATAAGATGGCTTCGTTAAGGTGAACATTCACACACCTTTGGTACCTTCTTTTCCCCACTTGTAAAGTCAGGTAATTCTTCACAACAGGGTCGACTAGGTGTTCCCTGGGTGCACACCAACCACCCATGTGTCAGGAGGCGAGTATTGTATCCACTCGGTCACTGCACCTCCTGAGACAGTACCATTAAAACACTGACGTAAGAATAAATGTACTCAGTAAAAAAAAAAGTATCTTTCAGGAGGGGTCCGATGAATTTCGAACTGAACAAGCTTGTTGTCTGGCTACCAATGTGAGGTAAGCCTCATGGGCCTTCCTTCGTGATGTCATTTTGTTTCGCACGAGAATTGTAAAGATCGTTTTTTTTACAGAGTGTACAGTACGTATGGTACCTCAAACCACTGTACGTATGTTGTCTAGGTGTGTTGTACCGAGGTAAGAATTAACAGTTAAAAGACGAGTCATATTTAAAAGTTAAGAGAGATATTACACATGAGAAGTTAATAGTGTTACACAGATAAAAGTTAATAGTGGTGTTGAATATAGTATATAATAATAAACCTTAATACAATAGAGGTAAATAGAGATGGAGAGATGGCAGAGGAAAGGAAAAAAAAGAAGGGAGAGGGTGGGAGGAAGCGAGGGAAGGAAGGGAGGAAGGAAGGTAGGAAGCAGGGAGAAAAGGAAGGAGAGTTAGGGAGGAAAGGAAGGTGTAACAGAGACAGAGAGAGAGAGAGAGAGAGAGAGAGAGAGAGAGGAGATGAGGGCAAAGGAAAGAGATGAGGGAGGGAAAAGAAGCAGTTGCTGGAAGAAGAGAAGGAGAAAGGAGGGAAGACAGGTAGAATGCAGGTGACTGTAGTGTGGTGGGTGTTACTGCCTTTTGGGCCTGTATAGTAACCTGTACCGTTAAGTGACTGCTCTCTCTCTCTGAGGAGGACCCCCACACACACACTCTGAGGGGGAGGGAATTCACCGTTAACACATACTGAGGAGGACCACTGTTAACACACACTGGAGGAGGACCACTGTTAACACACACTGGAGGAGGACCACTGTTAACACACACTGGAGGAGGACCACTGTTAACACTCACTGGAGGAGGACCACTGTTAACACTCACTGGAGGAGGACCACTGTTAACACACACTGGAGGAGGACCACTGTTAACACTCACTGGAGGAGGATCACTGTTAACACTCACTGGAGGAGGACCACTGTTAACACACACTGGAGGAGGACCACTGTTAACACTCACTGGAGGAGGACCACTGTTAACACACACTGGAGGAGGACCACTGTTAACACACACTGGAGGAGGACCACTGTTAACACACACTGAGGAGGAATTCACTGTTACCACACACTGAGGAGGACTACTGTTAACACTGACTGGAGGAGGACCACTGTTAACACACACTGGAGGAGGACCACTGTTAACACTCACTGGAGGAGGATCCCTGTTAACACTCACTGGAGGAGGACCACTGTTAACACACACTGGAGGAGGACCACTGTTAACACTCACTGGAGGAGGACCACTGTTAACACACACTGGAGGAAGAACACTGCACACAGCTCAAGATACTGAACAACCTCGACTTTTGCCAATCAGATGGTCGACTTTGTTGTTTCTGAATCATGGTTCACAAAGGGATTGAAGCAGCGACTCAACACATTGTGTGCAGTCAACCTTTCCCTCTCTCCCTGTCTCCTCCCTTCCTTCCTTCCCTGCCTCCTCCTTTTCCTCACTCCCCCCTTTCATTTTTCCCTCCTCCCCTCCCTGTCTCCTCCATATGGTTAGGGATGAGAGGTTTAGTGGTGGTAATGTTGCTGAGTAATGTTAAGGCCAGGAGAAGACCCACATTGGGTTGAATGAACGAAATTAAAAAGTGTGGTCCTCGTAGAGAAACAACTCCTGGATGAATTGGTAAATACACTCCGAAAACATTTCCAGTGAAGGGCCGTAGTCGCTAACCCTCAGAACTTGGGATGTCACATTGACTGACTGACTGACTGACTGACCGACCGACTGACTGACTGACAGACATATCGGTCACTCCCAAGATCTAAGACGAATTTGATAGCAATAATGAAACGATTATTTCCTCCAGGGGATTGGATGGTGAGTTCAGGAGTAGAGTGAAGCGTCAGCACATGGAGAGGTTCACCATCACTATTTATGACAGCTGGGGCGACCACAGTGACAAGTTTATTATACCGTCTCCATCTCCCTCCCTGAGATGATGTGGTCAGGCCAGTGTCCACCCTCATCCCCCCTTACACAGTCAATACCTCTTCCACCAATAAAGTACGACATAGAGTACAGTAAGAAATGTAGATAATAGTATGATAAATAAGAATTTTCAATGGCTATCATAGCTATAGCATGTCAGTCAGCATAATTATAGTATTTCACTTCTTGGTGGAGTGGACTTGTGCGATCACTTGGTCTGTACGCTGTACCGCGTCATCAGGTGAGCTGTGATTGTCTTCCTCTAGAGTCTAGAGCCCATCAATAGCAGTTTGTGGTTCTCTCCTCCGTGAACGATTATTGTGGCAAGGAATTTTTGAAGATAAAAGCGAGTCTACGTATGCTCGGGACTAGTGATGGCGTTATTATTATTATTATTATTATTATTATTATTATTATTATTATTATTATTATTATTATTATTATTATTATTATTGATATTGCTAGTAGCATACTGCCATGATAACTCAGTGTGAACAACAAATACCTGCCCTCAATAATTACTCAGTAATACATTCCTTAATAAGATAATAAGAACATACAGTATGTAATTTTAAAAATATATATTTTCGATTTCACCAAATTCATCCTCTTGTCGTTCCAGAGATGCGTGTGTCTGTGTCTGTGTTGGTGCTCGTGTTGACTGCCGTGGTCGGGACGGTGGCAGGTGGGAGACAGAAGCGTTACATCTTCGTCAACCCGGAAGCTCCCATCAGCTTAGGTTAGTCCAGAGCCCACACCTTACCTCTTTCTCGTAGCTCACTCTACTTCCTACCTCATCCTTGTAGTTCACTCTCCACTTCATAAAGTCACTTACTAAAACTCTTCGTCCTAAAAGGGTTAAACCATCATTCTTAAAGGAATAAGCCATACTTCTCAAAGAACTAAACCATTATCTTCAGTTTAAGAATTCGTCCTAAGAATGTTAAACAATCTACATCAGAGGACTAAACCATCATCCCAAAAAAACTAAATCATCATCCTCAAAGGGCTAAGCCATCGTCCTCAAGTGGTTAATGAATGGACATTTTTCACACAAAATTTTATGACTACCTTCCAGGCTTTCTCCTCAACATGCCCATCTCCCTCGCCCTCCCGACACTGGCACCTGTGAACGGACGCTCCTTCCAGCTCCACAACTTGGTGGGAGAAGACGAACTGGCCGAAGACCTTATCTGGGACCCCGCCTACGAGCAACCCTTGAGCAAACTCCTGGCTTACTTCACTCACCTTGAGGTACTTGTTGTGGCTGTGGTGGTGGTGGTGGTGGTAAAAGTAGTACAGGGTAGTAGTTGTTGCTGTTATTGTAGTAATAGTAGTAATAGTATATATTACTGATATTACACCAGTGAGACCATATAAATAGTGGTTATTTGTGCCAAGGATATATAATCAAGTGCTTGGTGCGACAAATTCTTGTCCATAGTGTATCATTCTGACGTATGGATGGTCGCCCTTAGGGGGGGGTAGCCTACACACCCACGCGCGCACGTATGCCCCTACTACCTGGACACAGCAGTCCAGCCTGTCACCTCTCCGCCCTTCCCTCATAAGAACCAGTATTATCTTGTGCCTGGGACTAAATCAGATGTTCGGAGGCGGACGTAACTGTCGCGCAAGGTGCTGTTCACTATGCCTGGTAACAATCATTGCTGCATCTGTGCTAACCCGAACCATAACTGCACAAATTGTGTTTGTGCGAGAAACATCCGACCATGTGTGGATTGCAAGAAGCGAGACCAGTGCCGGAACCCACGTCGCAGGGAGCCGACACAGGTGGCCACAGTGGATATCGCCGGGACCCAACTACCCGATGATATCCGAAATGATAGCAGTGAGTCTACTCAACCCGAAAATATAGTACTATTAAATGCTGCTCCCTTAGTAGCAAGTGTCCACGAGGAGAATGAGAGACAGCCACCTCAGTGGAATGGCATGTCGATGGAAAATGCAGACATATGGGTCAAAGAAACCTACTCAGAAATTGTCAAGTGGTCGCCCGCTAACTTATTTGAACCACCCAAGTGTGCGGCCACCAAAGAAATGATTCGGGAGATGACTCGCTTCATGACTGATTACACTCAGGACCGCTTCCTCGCCCCTCTAGCTCTTCAAATACTGGCAATAATACCACATCTATTTTGTCAGAGGACACACACAAAGGCTAAGCACAAAGAAAATGTGGCAGCAATGAAGAGAAGATTGGCAATGTGGCAGACTGGGGCCCTAGATGATCTCCTATGTGAAGCAAGAACACTGCAGGAGAGACTAAAAATTACGGGTGACGGAAAGCAAAACACCGATGACGTGGCAAGAAAATTTGGAAACAAAATGCGTGTGGGAAAAGTGTCTCTTGTGGTAAGATCTCTCACAGAGGAATCCTCCGGTGGGGTGATGCCAATAAACAGAGAGACATTAAAACTATTGAAAGAGAAACATCCCTCTGCAAGCGAAGACGAAGGCATCAGGTTCCAGGGTGACTATATCCCACCAAATGTTGTCCTGTTCGAGAAAATAACAGGAGAGATGGTGTGGAAAAAGGCACTGAAGACTCGAGGAGGAGCCGGCCCTTCAGGTCTGGATGCAAACGGTTGGAGAGTCATCCTCAGCACAAACAAGTTTGGCCCTGTAGCAAGCGATCTCTGCACTGCCATTGCCGCCCTTGCAAGAAAGCTTGCATCCTCTTGCTGCCATTACCTCCAGGCCCTGACGGCCTGCCGCCTTATTCCTCTGGAAAAGAAACCAGGATGTAGACCTATAGGGGTGGGGGAAGTGCTGAGGCGGATCATCGGAAAATGCATAATGGAGATGGTAAAGGATGATGTCAGGGCAGCAGCAGGGAATCTACAAGTGTGTGCTGGCCACCAGGCTGGTGGGGAGGCTGCCATTCACGCCATGAGATTGAAATTTGAGCAGCGTGATTGTGAGGCCGTTCTCCTGGTGGATTCTTCAAACGCATTCAACATACTTAACCACAAGGCTGCACTGCACAACATCAAGATCAAGTGTCCAAGCTTTGCAATGTATGTTGAAAATTCGTATAGGAATCCATCAGACCTCTACATAGTAAACAACAAGGCTCTAAGAGGTGATACCATCTTACAGTCAACCGAGCGAACAACACAGGGGGACCCTGTTGCAATGGCAATGTATGCAATTGGCCTATCAGTGCTCCAACAAGAAATAACATTTGAAACAACTGGGGTCAAACAAGTGGCGTATGCTGATGACCTTACAGGAGCAGGAAAAGTGGAGGGCATCAAAATGTGGTGGGACTTGGTAACATCACGAGGTCCACAAATAGGGTACCACCCAAACGCCAGCAAGTCCTTCCTCATCGTAAAGCCAGAACATTATGAACGGGCAATGGGGGTGTTTGGTGGAAGTGAGGTCAAAATAACTAAGGAGGGCCAAAGACACCTAGGCGCAGTAATTGGCACTACGGACTTCAAGACCGAGTACGTAGCGGGAAAGGTGAATGAGTGGGTTAGTGAAATCCAAGCTCTGTCTGAGATTGCTAACACAGAGCCACATGCGGCTTTTGCTGCATTCACCCATGGAGTCAAGCATCATTGGAACTACCTGATGCGTACTATCCCTGATATCGGACCCCTCCTCCACCCTCTGGAAGAAGCTATCAGTGTCAATTTCATTCCCAAATTAGTGAAACACCCTCACTTAACCCCAGCAGAAAGATCACTTCTTGCACTTCCATCAAGACTGGGAGGGATGGGGCTAACCAATCCAGAGGAGATTGCAGCCACCGAACATCAAAATTCACTTAAGCTCACGGCAGCCCTCACGGACCACATAATAGCACAGTACACAACAGGGGAGGTGGATACCAGTGAAGTAAACAAGATTCGTAGGTCCATTACGACAGAACGACAGCACTGCCAAAATGATAAGCTGCAGCAACTGTTGCTGCAGGTACCAGAAAATTTGAAAAAAGTAGCTTTTGTGCAGGAGGTGGGCGCCTCGAACTGGTTAACTACCTTACTGATAAGGGCAAATGGTTTCAGTCTCAATAAACAAGAATTTTCAGATGCCATTGCTCTAAGGTACAGTGGGCCAGTAGAAGGTTTGCCCTCCCAATGCGTGTGTGGCTCTTCCTATGACGTCGATCAGGCCATGGTGTGCAAGAAAGGGGGCTTCATATGCATGAGGCATGACGAAGTAAGGGACCTCACAGCAAATACAGTCTGCGCGGAATATTAAATCGCGATAGGGCCGACAAACTAAGTTCTCGTGAAAATGAGATCATATGTTGTGAAGGCTGTCCCAGGATGCGAGATGTCAAAACGCTAGGTTTGCTGGCAAGTGGTGACATTTGGCAACTGAGCACGTGTCACGGCTTGTCGTCAGTGCACCTCTGGTAACTGTGGCCGTTTTTTTGTCTCGTTTACGGTGCATTAACCCGACATAGTGTTCATCAGAGATGTCCAGAAGGGTTAGTACAAGAGACCAGCAGTGATTGCATTGTACAAAGCAAACCATGTACTGAGAGAAATTTCGGCTCAGACTGGTGTGGCTTTGCGTGTTGTCCAAAATCTTGCCAAGCGTTTCCGTGAGTTTGGAGAGGATGTGTTACCAGCTCCATTACCTAAGTCTGGTAGGCCTAAATCATTGTCTCCACTGACACTTAAGGTTATTTCTCGACAAGTTCGGTCCAATCCCTCACTCACAGCACGTGAAGTGAAAGAGAGAAACCCCCGTCTTCTGAGTTAAGTCTCGTTACGGTGTGTTCAACAAGCCCTCCACGATGACCTGGGATTTAAGAGCTTTCGTACCCGTCGTAAACCTCTGTTGACGAAGCGACAGAAGGAAAATAGAGTGAAATTTTGCAAGAAACATGAAGTGTGGGATTTAGAGACATGGAGGAGTGTATTGTGGTCCAATGAGGCTACGTTTCCTGTGACTGGGAGCAGTGGAGGGAGAGTGTACCGCCCGCCCCACTTAGACGCACATCTCCCACAGTACACTGTAAAGACTGTTAAGCACCTTGCCTCCCTTATGGTTTGGGCATGCTTTACATATTATGGTGTTGGCGAACTAGTAATCCTCCCTAAGAACCAGATGATGAATCAGTACAACTATCTTGAACTGCTCAGTGATTTCTTACCTGAATCATTTGATGAAGCTAAGGCAAGTCTTTTCATGCAGGATGTTGCTCCATGCCACACTGCTAAAAGTGTCATACAGCGGCTCAAAGACGGAGAGGTACCATTCTTTAATGACTGGCATGGCAGTAGCCCAGATCTTAACCCAATAGAAAATTTTTGGTCCATTGTTAAGCGTCGTCTGCGCGACGCTGACACATCATCAATCCCAAAGCTAGAGGCAGCCATCAAGGATACCTGGGCTAACTTGCCACCTGACCTCTTGCAAAACCTTGCTGACAGTGTTCCTCAAAGGCTAAAAGACTGTCTGAAGCGCAGAGGAAACACTACAAAGTATTAATTGAAATGGTAAGTGTTACTTGACTTTATTTATATAACATAATCGTATATATGCATATTTTTTCAGCACACGATCTTACATGCCGCGCAGACTGTATGTTGAAGGAAATCTGCCGGGATGTCATGGTAGAACCGACCCTCCTTCCATTGGATGGTGAGATCTTCCGACAAAGGACTTCAAATACATCTAACGAAGCCCGTGTTGATGTCAGTGCTCGAGGATTCTGGACGCGGGGACAGCGAGCTTTCTTCGACATCAGGATTTTTGATCCCATGGCCACATGTCACCGTAACCTAGCTCTCGATGCTGCACACAGGAGGAACGACAACGACAAGATAAGGGCATATGGGGAGAGAATTCAAAACGTTGATCAAGGCAGCTTCACTCCTCTAGTGTTCACAACCTCTGGTGGGATGGGACCAAGTGCAAGATGTTTCTACGCCAGACTCGCGGAGTTGATCTCCGAACAGAAGCAGCAGCCCAGAAGTTATGTTACAGCCTGGATGAGATGTCGACTGTCTTTCTCTCTCCTTCGGTCGGCTTTGCTCTGCCTCAGGGGAACGAGAGCTTTTTCCCCTACTCCGACAACTGCTGCAGATATTGACTATGAGGCTACAGTCACTGAATGCCGCATAGATCTGTGGCTCAACTAATTCAACACAGATAGGATAGCTACTTATGTATTAGGATATTTAATATTAAGGTAATAAAATGGCGGCGAAGGTGTGGCTTTTGGGGGAGGCTGGAGGCCACGTTTAAAAAAAAAAAAAAAAAAGTAGTTATTGTATTTGTTGTTAATGTTATTGTTGTAGTAGTAGTAGTAGTAGTAACGTTGCGTGGCGTGGCGGAACGTGTAGCGAGGAGCTTAGTGTTTTTCATCTAAATTCAAGATCGTTCCTGCGGCACCCAGTCCGACTCCAATGAAATCCTACTCGTAAGTGTTTAGTGCATCGTGTGGACCGTGTGAGTGGATATTTGTGCCAATTGTTGAACTTGTGATTCTATCACAGGAGGCGGTAGTGTCGTGAGGATACTCTACAATGCCACACAGTGTATAATTTGAGTGAGTACAGTACCTTGTCCAATGTCCAGCTGCCCACCTCCTCGTCTAACCGGCCAGCCACCCCTGCCCCCCCCCCTCACCCACTGCCCTCCTCACTACAGCCAGTCCTGTTCTCCCTTCACTACCTCACAATGGCCAACATATCTGATATTATTCATGAAAATAATGGATGCCATCTACACAATAGTGTTACACTGTTATGCATTTAAATCTTAGCCAGCTATAAGCTGAGGGAGTCCACATCCCTCCCCCTCCGGCCCGGCCATAAAACGCTGACCATGAATTCCTAAACCAAAACAATCCCCTCCTCTGCTACTCTAACCTCTCCCATACCTTTACCATCTACTCCATATACTCCCCGATACCTCCAGTTCCTACCCCGGAGCAAGTGCACAGGAAAATGCCGGAAAACTGTCCTTGCATTTGTTCCAGCCGGAACCAAAATCGTCGTTGTGTGGGATGCCCGCCCCACTAGAAGTTACAACTTGAGATTGAAGAAGCCAAAACTTCAAAACCTTGTCAAGACAAACTTTTTCGGGGTGAGAGTTGTGAACTCTTGGAACAATCTGCCAGAGAGCGTTGTGACGACACCGAATGTGAGCTCATTCAAGACCAGACTTAACCATCACTGGCGCAGGTACAGATACATCCTGGAGCCAGTACCTGCCCAGTACTTGCCAACAGTGCATAAGACAGACGTGCGGTAATCGGCACGAATGACTTCAAGACCGAATACGTAACTGGAAAGGTAAACGAGAGGGTGAAGGAAATCCAAGCTCTGTCGGAAATTCCTAAGACTGAGCCACATGCGGCATATGCGGCTTTTACCCATGGAGTCAAACATCCTCAAGAAATCCTCGGAAACGCATTTACCCCAACACAGAAAGGTCTCTCCTTGCACTACCACCGAGACAAGGAGGAATGGGAATCAATAACCCGGGATAGCTTGCAGCCACGAAATATTAGAACTCTGTCAAGCTCACGACAGCCCTCACTCGTCACATAGTAGCTCAAAATGCCGCAAATGATAAGATACCAACGATCTACTCAAAATTCGACGTTCCATTACGAAAGAGAAGCAGCACATGCAAAGCGAAAAACTTCATCAACTGATGCAATAACTGTCAGAGACCGTGGAAAGAAGTGGGGGCCTCAAACTGGCTAACAACTCTACCGATAAGAGGAATGGGTTTCAGCCTCATAAACAAGAATTTACAGATGCCATCGCTCTAAGGTACAGTTGGCCAATGGAAGGCCTGCCTGCCCAATGTGTGTGTGGAACGTCTTTTGACATCATCCATGCCACGGTGTGCAAGATGGGAAGTTTCGTTTGCGTGAGGCACGACGATGTAAGGGACTTCACAGCAAATATGTTGAAGGAGATATGCCACAACATCACTGCGGAACCGACCCTTCTCCCACTGGGCGGCGAGTCAGTTATCAACACAACCACCGAAGCCCATTTGGACGTCAGTGCTTGAGGACTTTGGACGAGGGGACAATGAGCCTTCTTTGACATCAAGATATACGGTCCCATGGCCGCATGTCGCCGTAACCTGTCTTTCGAGGGTGCATACAGGAGGAATAAGAATGAACAGAACAGAGGTTATGGAGAGAGAATCCAGAACTTTGACCAAGGCAGTTTCACTCCTCTGGTGTTCACAGCATCAAGTGGGATGGGACCAAGTGCAAGGGATTTCTACGCCAGACTGGCCGAGGTGTTATCTGAACAGAGGCAGCAGCCCAGAAGCTACATTGCAACCTGGTTGAGATGTCGCCTGTCCTCCTTCTCTACACTGCTTTGCCTCAGGGGAACAAGAACATCTGCCTCTAAGCCAACAAGTCACAGACAGACATAGACTATGTGGCAACAGTCACATGAATGTCTCATAGATCTGTGGCTTAACTAACTCAGCTAATGTAAATACTTTTGTATTAGGATAGTTAGGTAATAAAAAGGTGGAGAAGGTATGGCCATAAATAAAAAATAAATTAAGTACGTAGTAGTTGCTGTTGTAGTAGTAGTAGTAGTTGTTGTTGTTGTTGTTGTTGTTGTTGTTGTTGTTGTAGTAGTTGTAGTTGTTGTAGTAGTTGTAGTTGCTTGCAGGAAGGATCAAGAGAAAACATTTAATCTTATCTTAATATTGATAAAACAAAATGTGTTAATATTATTCATAATGAAAATAAACTACAGTATTAATAACTTTCTTTAGCTATTCATCGTTAATTCGATTTATTGTTTACCATTGTTTGTATACTTGCACTGTGTTGTAGACGCACAGTGTAAACTATTGTGAACTTTTATGAAAATTTTTACTGAATAATTTGTTTAATCTATCTAACTATCTCAATGTTTATTGTCCACAGCTGCCAAACTTGTCGTGCCAGGAGCGTCTCATCTGTGAGTTGGTCTCCGAGCCCGACAGCTTCGCGCCCATTGGCCAGATTTTCATGAAGGAGCTGAGGTAAGTCTAGGATCTTCATCAGGTGGTGATACAAGTACATGGGAATTGTAATTAAAATATCTGTGTAACCATCAGCCCTCTCAGTACCTACAGTGTTTGTGTGGCCCCCTACAGGTGTTTACAATGTTTAGCTACTCCCCCCCCCTGATCTTTTTTTATAATAGTGGAGCAGACGGTTAGTGCCAACCATCACCATCAGAGCAGGTGGACGTGCTGCGTCGCTCCCGGGTTGCGTTCAAATTTATTGGCTGTTACGAATGTCAGCCTTGATTTTCACGTTGGGCTCGCTCTAGCTGCATTATCTTGCATTTGTATACTAATATTATTGTTCTGTACACTACGCTTCTTCCCTATCCTATCCTTTTGCCTTAAGTCCCTGCTGTTTGATAATGTCGCGAACCCTGCGGGCAGAGCCACAAGGGGGGCCTTCAGAGGCCTGCTAAGTCGAGACAATAAGGGTGACAACTTTTTCTGTTAGGGCTTCGGCAGTGCTTGGTTCGGCCCCCGTCAGGGGAATATCTGTTCACCCAGCCCTTAGAGCCGTCTCTACTATCCCACCAAGAGGACAGAGGAAGCGGCATCCTTGGGGGTTAGCTGAGGTGGACAGATTAGGTAGGGATCTGAATTATTTCCTTGTGTAGAATTTTTAACTATATAAATGACCATGGCCAAAGTGAGAGTGAAGACCTCCGGAACCCCGACCCAGGGATCTCGGGCTTTCGACAGCATACCCTATGAAAGGCCGAGAATTAAACTGGAAGGGTACGGGATTCGGGAAAGTGACCTAGCATGGATCGGAGACTTTCTTCATTACCGGAAGCAGTGTGTGGTGATTAATGGCACTAAGTTGTCTTGTGTACATGTGACAAGCCGGGTACCACAGGGCAATGTATTGGGACCGTTGTCGTTTGTTTCAAATCATAAATGAAATGCCAGAAGCTATAAACTCCTCCATACGTTTGCAGACGATGCCTAATTATTCAGGGAAATTAAGAACCAAACAGACTGTGAAGAGCTACAGAGAGATCTGTCAGCTTCAAGAGTGGTCGAAGAAACGGAGGTGAAGATTCATTGTCATTAAGTGTAAGAGAAGGCTCCTAGGTGGCGTATCACATGTCCCAACGGGATGAAGAAACTTCATTAAAAGGACCTGAGTGTGTATGATGACAACGAACTCAAGTTCTCGGGCCATTGTGAGAAGGTGAATCAAGCAACTAAACTAGTAGGTCTTATAGGAAGGTCGTTCAGATATTTAAACGGTCCGTCCCTCGTAACGCTCTTCAATAGCGAGGTACTTCCCCGTCTGGAGTACTGTCACCCTGCCTAGTCCCCGAGATATGCTAGGACTGTTAGTTATTTGAAAATGTCCAAAGGAGGGCCACCAGACTGGTGCATGCACTCCGGCACCTCAGTTACCTAGAGAAATTAGAATGACTGCAACTGCCTAGCTTATACTATACACGTGCAAGGGGTTACCTAATTGAAGTTTACAAACATCTCTGAGGGCACTACTCAGTCGAGTGTCCATACCTATTCTTTTTTTTCGCTCCCCAGGCCCCGTTGTGGGTCGTTTGACCTGTGCCCCGGTGGGCTAATTCCCGTAAAAAAAATGGGGGGGGGGGGGTCGAAGTAGCCATGAGTCCAGAAAACTTTTTCGGAGTGATAATTGTAAACTCTTCGGGTAATCTGCTAGTGTGTTGTGATGGCACCAAGCTTGAACTCTTTCAAGACCAGACTTGACCAAAACTGGCGAAGGTAACAGATACAGTCAGTAACCAGTACCTGCCCAGTACTTGCCAAGAGACGTGACCGACCGCCCAAGCTGCTAACAAACTGATCAGTGGCAAAGAGGATAAAAGGAAAGTAAAAGTATAATATGGCCTTAGGTTGGGCTGTGATGGTGGTTAACCATACCAATGCCAACTTTACGGTTACGACACTTAACAACCATATTCACTATACCCACTTGAATGGAAGAGGTGAGGCTCTGACGGGAAGGTGGGAGGGGGAGGACTCAGATGCCCTCTTAGACGGCGTGGGGGAAGGGGAGGGGGAGACTTTTATATCAACAGCGACGGGACCACAAAGACGGTGTGAGGATAGGGAGTGGGTCCGACGTTCGCGTAAACGAGTGGAGGCATCACATTGACTCATTGATAAGGGAGGGACACCGACATCCTCAAAGATGGCGGGGAAAAGCGTAACGTTCCTTTAAAATTCATGTGGGATGAGAACGACTCCAGACTTAGCTGACGAATAAAACGATAATCAATGAGCATGATAACTTGGACGTACCTGAGATGTGGTGTGAATGTCCCACGAAGAGCTGTTGTAACTCACACTCACCTGGAAAAAAGAAAAGGAAAAATACAGTTGAAATGACCTCATGTCTATCACACACACACACACACACCTAAATGATTATTCGCACTTAACTTACAGGAACAACTAAGGCAGAACCAGTGATCTTAAGCATTAGTTTAAGCCAAATGGATTACTAAGAGAACTCTCATTTTCTCCGTCACCTTGAACTCCTATCTCTTTTGTCGGATCACCAGTATGGTTTTCGCCAAGCAAGATCTATTGGTGATCTGCTTTCCTACTGCACCCTCTTTGGTCATCCTCTCTTCGGGCTCGTTTACACGATCAGTTACCACGTAAGGTGGTCGAGCACGCTTCGGGTCAGTGGCGAAGCATGGTGTCGGAGCAGGGTACTGACCACTGTTTAGTGGACTGTGAGTTTACAGTTCACGGAACTGCCACACCGTCCTCTGCACTTGCCCCAGACTTCTTCGATACGGCTATCATTTTCAGCTCTTTTCTGTACTGACTGAGTAATGTGTTTATTTTCTTCTTCACAATATCAAGTGTGCACATAGGATTTACATTTTTCACATAATTATACAGTTCCCCATAAGCTTTACATTTTCGTTTCTATTTTTGTAACCATCACTTCTGACCTGCCATAGACATGGCCGGTCCCAAAACAGTTCAATAAGTTGTAACGTTAACGTCTTTGTCCACTCAAATGGTGGCCTTGACTCCGGAGGGTCACTGGTGGGAGGTGTAGGCGACGGCACAACGTCCATCGTTGCTTTTAATTTGCGCGTTTGTGTGGTGTGGCAGTGACCCACGTAGGTGGCCACGCAACTATTAGGCTCCGCCTCCCACACGTACAGTAACTGCCCGGGAAGGGTTGGTGGTTCAGAGTGTTGCCGTCTACACGATCACTGCCCGAGCACGGCTTCGTTACCATGCTTCGAAAACATGCTCCGAGACTGATCGTGTAAACGAGCCCTTAGGGATTATGGGGAAATTTTCTTCGTGGCCCTTGACATCTATAAAACATATGACAGGGTATGGCGCAAGTCTTTGCTTCCTAAACTTCCCTCTTATGGTTTCTCTCCCCCACTTTGTTCTCTAATTCCTAGCTTCCGTGAGAACCGATCCACGGCAGTTGTTGTCGAAGGATCGATCTCTCGCTCTTTCTCTTCCAACAGTGGTGTCCCACAGGGTTCTGTTCTTTCATCTACTCTCTTCCTTCTTTTTATCAATGATTTACTTCACCCTACGACTAATTCTGTCTGTTCTTACGCTGATGATTCTACTCTTCACTGTTATTCACATTTTTTATAATCTTTTTCTATTAAAATTCGGTCGCGGGTCAGTCATCAATAATCACCTTTCTTTCTCCTCTTATCCCCCTCCCCTTCCCAGGCCCGTTGTGAGTCGATGACCTGTGCCCGTTTAAGCTGTCCCCCACATGAAAAAAAAATCAGTATGTGAAAAACACAACAGTAGTAGTACAAGTAGTTACCTTGTGCTGGCGGTCGCGGAAGCCCTGGCGCCGTACAGGGTCACCTCCTGACACCATCCTCACACTTTTCTGACACCTCATGGCACTTGACACCTTGCTGTACTCTTTGACACACTTTACACCTTGTGATAGTTCAAGACACATTTCAACACTTTATGATATTAATGACACTTTACTGACACCTTACATCAATGGCACTTTACGACACTGTCAGACTTCACAGCACTTTATAACTTTTCGACACCGTAAGACACTATTGTATGTTGTTTGGACACTTTATAACTATTCGAGACTTCGAGGACTTTATAACACTCTGAAACTATATGGCTTTTACGGCATTATAGAACACTGACACTTTAGGACACATCATGACACTTTAGGCCGTTAATTCTTTCGGTCCAGGACATTGACACGAAGACGCTTCATGAAACTTTGACACCTTAGGGCACTTACATAACTCTTTACAACACTTCATGACACTTTGACACCTTAGGGCACTTACATAACGCTTTACAACACTTCATGACACCTTAAGACACTTCATGACACCTGACACTTAATAGCACTTTCATTGTGCACCACGTCTGATGACAATTTAAAATAATTCGACTTAATGACACTTTATCAGACCTGCTAGCACTTACTAGCGCTTTATAAAACGTTTAGAGGTAATTTCTGAGAACAGCATTACCACCATTTTTTCCACCGATGTATTTTAATTAGGTAAGTTTGTATGGTTGGTTAGGTAAAGTTCTATTAGGCTATAGTAAATCTCGTCTCTTATAATACTATACTTACTACAATAATAAGAACATCCGTGGAAAAAATAAACGAAATCGAACTCTTTCTGGTGGTAGTGGTGTTCTTAGACATTACCCTTTTGGATATTATATGAATCATTGCGACATAAAATGACACTTTACACTAACACCTTATGCCACTTTACAACACTTTACGTTACTTACGAAACGTTATGCTTACATACTGTAGTGATCACTTCTCACGAATGAAAATTTACGACAAAGTCACTTTCTGAAACTTACGACAACTTTGAGACACTTATAATTATTTTACGTCGCTTACAAACACTTTGTGACACTTGCAAACACTTCACGACATATACAAACACTACTACACTGACAAACACTTGACGATACTTTGCAGTCTTCGTCAATTTTCTTATAATCCGAAATCGCGAAACGAGGCAGATTCAAGACTTGAGTAAAGCGGCCAAACCTCGTCCCATTGTTATAACAGACTGAGTTAGGTCGTGTTTTACTCGTTCGTTTCTCTTTACGTGTAACTTTAGACATCTTTGTCTTTATATGTTCTAATTTTAATGTATAAGGCAATGTATTACACAAGATTATATTCCAATATTTAAGTTCGTATAAAGTCTCATATTTGGATGATTGAGTTTGATGTATTGAAAAGCTGTTCCTTAACCCTCGAAACACTTACGTCATCGATGTCTGAAAGTGGTGTCAATCAAATGGTGACGAAGAGTATCCAGAACTGTTCATATTGTTTATCTCATTTTATTTTATTTAAAAACAACAACAAAAAGGGTAAATAAACAGAAATAAGATAAATCGTATTAAACATAACAAATAACGATATAACACATTTTATATTATTTTCTTATTCCGAAAGTCAACGCTTTCGAAGGCGTGCGTGTTCAGAACGAACAACCCAGACCACGACTACAAAAAAGCTACCAACAATCTCCACACATCTGTCTGGTATATTGTGTGGTTTGATATTTTAAACAGACTACAGACAAACCAAAGTCAGTCACCTTAAACGTAATTCATGACAGGTGTTCAAAGACAAAGTTAGGCGTTTCTTAATTCACTTAATTTACCTGTGTAATTAATCAAACTATTAACTACTGTAAGGCAGTTTGTAGCAGTAGTTTACCTTGTGATTGCCAGTAGTATCAAATATCATGAGGCCGGTAGGGAAGGGAAAAATCCTTATGGATGTCAACATATCTTTCGGCACTAAACTGTCCCTAAATCTCTGTGACATCCCTGACGTCGTGGCGAGTCATGCACCCCCTCACATTCACCCTCACTCGGCTGCTCCTTTGTTCGTTATAGTTATACTGCGCCAATCATATCTGCGTAAAATAATGTAGACCTTATCACGTAGTTCTATTCTTCAACTTCATGTCAATTTATGATTTGTTATTTACTGCAAGTTATGAGGGATTTCATAAAGTAATTTGACAAACAGTTTACTAAAATTAACCAAGTTACAGGTTGCAAACATAACTTTACGGGTATGCTACATTGTGTTGTTTCGGCGCCACACATGGATTCGGCCATGGGTGTTGGACGATTTTTTTTTTCTTTTGGTCGGTGAACAGTACTCTTGACACAAAATTCCTCCTTTTTATCAATATACCTACACTGTCAATGCTCGATGCTAGAATATCCGGTGATTATTAAAACATTTTTTATCAAATTTTAACATTTCGACCACAGATCCTTTGATCAGCATGTCAAAAACTGCCTGTACTGATGTTTTGAGTAAAATAATTTTTTTGGACCCCCTAAAATATTATTGTATGTACCACTGATGATTTAACTTTATAAATGTCTATCTCTTTGTCCCTATCTTTCGACATGTCCGATGAGTAAACAATAAGAAGCTTTACAATGAAGACTCTTGTGTCCACAGATCGACTCATGGACCAGTGGAGATGACCTCAGACTCTCTGATGTGGCGCTACATGACGGCCGCTCGCCAGGGTTTTACTTCTCCTATTGAGGGCTGTGCCGTTGCTTACCCTAAATGTCCTCTGGCGGCAGATCGTATCCTGAACATGCCCGTCCTGAAAGTATGGCAGTATATTTCTTCAAAGTTGAACTTGCAACTCATATAAACACCCAATTTAGTGATATGTTAGTGTTAAAAACAAATGGGGCAGTAAACAGGGAGTTACATTAAACTTTGGAGAACCAAGATGAGTGAAATTCATAAAATTAGAATATGATACTGTACTTTCTTTTAGGGTGTTCAACGTACGTTCCTCGTTGTTGGGGTATGTTTGGAATAATGATCAGTCAACTCACCTTTCATAACTTCTGGTGATACGTAAGCTAGTGATATGTCATTACTGGGCATCAAATTTATAGGTGAGACAGTGTGAACTGTGGTATCCATTTGTAAATGTGTTTAAATCTAAGATATTTAGCGTTTGGTTATTACCACATTGTTTATACACCAATAGTAACCAGATCAGAGAATTACAACACTAATGAATATTTTGGCCAAAAATGTTTTAAGCGTTGTATACAATAAAATACTTACATGGCAGCATATATTTACAATAGTCTACATACCGTATATGAAGCATCAATGGGCGTCCTCTCGAGGATGCAGCATAATTTCAACTATTTGCTCAATAAACCTACTAAAAGATGAGAAAGCTCAATAACTGGTGGAACTAAAATGAGAATTTATACCGGTTTAAACATATCAAGTCTAGCTGTTATTATATCAGATAATTACGTTATTCAATTGAGTTCCCATTAACATTTAGTAGCTTTGGGTTATTTGCTCACATGCTTACAAGACTGGAGGAGGTCCCCAATACCATGTGTGAAGCTTCAAATGTTTTTTTTTTTTAACCTTTCTATGCATCTTTTCAGTTATAGTTGTTCACCCAGGTGTGGTCGTTCGTCTTCCAAGCATTTTGTAGTAATTAGGGGTTTTGACAGATCACTTGTTAGACTTCACATATTTATTGTTGCTCATTTAGTAATGTTACAATTATTTATTGTAACTCATTTTGTGGGGCGTTGCGTGAGACAGTATCGAACCCGCCTGGGTTTCAAGAATCCGTTTTCTATGGTCTCATGCTCTACAAAATGGTGTAGACGAAAACGTCATTGATCGTCATTATCCTACTGAAATTCCAATGTGTCTAGGTTTCAAGGGGACAGAAAATGCCAATATTGGACGTAAGACAGTGAGCAGCAGGCCAAAGCAAAGTTGAGTGTTCATACTTTGGTCAGACTGACCTAAGGACTAAAAACCCTTCAAGGGGACTGACCCTCCCTCACACCAGCAGCCAATCAGCGTCCAGCGAGCCTCTGCCACGTGGTTTAATGTTTACAATGTAGCCTGCCACGTGGTTTAATGTTTATAATGTAGCTTCTGTCATGTGGTTTAATGTTTATGTCTCGCGTGCTTATAAATCTGATGTATTTTGTGCTTAACATTCGTGAATAGTGAGTGTCTCAGATACTGTAGTGATAATATAATCAGCCAATGGTGTCTGGATATTTACCGAACCGAAGCGTAAGAGGAGTGCGGAGACGTGACAACAAAGAGGAAAAGGAACAGAGGTGAGGCGTATAAACATGAGTTGTTAGTACTGAAGTAATTATTTAACATAATTGTTATATTCATGTTAATACACCTTTTACTTTGTACCATTTATGTGTTTATTGCTGCATTTGTGACCATATCTTCTCCTTTACATAAAAAAAATCACAATCATAAGCTGTTAAAATTCCTACAAAATGAGATATTATTCACTAAATCAAACAATATTTGGTGATGTTATGGATTTTTCCATGTTCAAAAATCTTTGATGCCTTGATTTCTCCTTTAAAAAAATGTAGCTCGTTATTGTCTGACGCAGCGTCTCATAATTATAACATTGTGTTTATCAGGGAAAATTGACTGTATGTATAGTACATGCTTTACAATCTGTGTTATATCCTGCCAAGTAACTTAAGATGTATTGTTGTTTGAGTTTCTTTTTAATTTTATATTTGAAGGTTAACAGGTCATGTCAGCCACATATATAATACAGACAGGCATCCTTAACTCTGTACAGTTTCTCGCTCCAAAAGGTATCTTTATGGAGGGGTTCGGTGGGTTTCAAAATGAACACCGAGAGTCCGAGAATCCCGTGGTGTCGGTGGGGTTGTCATAAACCTTCATACGTTGTCACATTCTGTCTGATTCACAAAATTGTAAAGATATTTTTGGGGAGTGATTGTACTTTGGTTTCCATTTTTTTTTGTCGTATCTGGAAAAGGTTTTAAATACCTCTCCATGAGTTGTTATCCTCAAAATTAGAACTTGAATACCTCACGTCTCTATACGTTAAAGAGATAATGATCAATGTTCTTGGTCTATGGCTGTGAAGTCATAATTATAGCTCAATGTAGCCTACACTTTTCAACTACAGTATAAACCTGTAATAAATGTGTTAATGTCCATTTTCATGGAGGTGAAATGCTAAGTTATTCATTTCCAAGCTGTTCAGGTAGAAACGATTGGATTGTTACCCTTTAAAAATTTTATTTTCCTGAAAGTCCTTGGTAATACTTTTTGACAACTGGTACCATAGGAGTTTGTTACACCATTAATCTATAATGGTATCCACTGTAAATAAGCACAAAAATGGTTTAAAAAAAATTCCCTTCGTGAACACTCAGTTAAGCAACTCCAGTATTCCCAATGTAGTGGGATAATTCTTGTAAGGTGCGGTAGAAATCCACATATCCTAAGTGAACTGTTCCTTAGAATTACAGAATTAGTATGTTATAGATATCTACGAGTCCCCTCTGTGTTACTGTATGTACCTTGTGTGCCCTTTGCATATTCAGTAAGCTCTTATTGTACTTCAAAGGCAATATATGTTCTTGCAAATGTGAATTCTCTCTACAGGGTGCCCATTTTGTATAGGATCCTGTTAAAAGCTGAGATGTGTGTAACCCATTTCTTTACCTTAAAATGTTCCAAACCAAAGAACACTCCTGTCCTTAAGCTTTTAACCCGAAACCTATCTTAACAATCTCAAATTTGAATACCAGTACTGATGTGATAGTGTATACTGTCCAGTATACAGTTTGCATTCATCAACTCTGAACAAGCTGCTTGTTACCTAGCATTGTTGGTACAGTATAGTAAAAGAGTCTATAAATACATTATACTAGAAGCTGCTGCTTCCTCACTGGTAAAGCACCACTGCCAACACTATCCTTTCCTGACTCATACATTTAAGATATTTCTACAGTCAACATAACTTTGCTTAGGCATTCTTCTCAACACAAATTTTAGGTAAGCTATATAAGTTTTACAGTAAACATGATTTTGCTTGAGTAGACTAGTGCAAAACTGTAGCTGAAAATTATCAGTGATTAGTGTAACCATAGAAGTTTGTGGGTCACAAGTGTGTACATGTGTGCTTTGAGATGTGTAGATACGAGACAGGATGATCATAAGTTTACATAACGATGTGATAATAATGTAACCAGTTCCCAGTCACATCCTTTAGTTATTGTTATTCCAGCTCAAACACCATGAGCAAGAAATAAAATTAAAATGTGACTATTAAAGTTCTGTTTAGTCTTGAATTGAACAGTTTTGCAGTATAATAAAAGGATAATGTGTTAATTAAAAGAATAAAATAACTGGCAACTATTGTGCAACTTACTGTGGCTTCAAGCTTGTGAATATAAAATGAAGAGATAAATAAGTTACAGCCAAAAGGCAAAGTGGGAAGAAATCCCCAAACAAATTGAAGTGCTATATTGCTGTCTTCATTGAACCCCCTTTCTGATATTTGATGGCCACTAACGGACAGAAGCTTATAATTGAGTTGCTACCTGATTAGGAGATGCAAGAATTCTGGATATTAATACTCAAGGGTCAGTTCCAATGGTTATTTGGGCCTGTGGATATGTGGACTTCTACTCTATATACATTTTATAAGGGTAAAAATAATACAGGTACTGTTATATGAAAACAACTCCAGGATCTATGCTCTGAGGGAACTCTTAATCCAATGTGTAGACGAGTAAATTGTCACTTGATAATGCTTAAGTACTGTACCAGTCAGGGCATTATTACTCTTTACATCTATGTATGGTACCAGAGTGCTAGTACCATCATCTATGACTAAGAGAAACACTAACATAAAATAAGCACTGAAACAAAGAGTTTTCTGTGCTGCACTAGTACATGTTGAATTAAAGGCCAGTATACCTGTACAGTATAACTAAACTGTGGATGTATTATCTTGCCATTAATTAAATAACATTTGATGTAATGGTGTGGGCATTTATGTGATTCAGTGAAGTATTACTTAGCACATCAAATACTTCCTAGACTATCTAATATATTCCTGTAATGTTAATCCAAGCTGTTGCCATAAGGAACCTTTCTAACGGCCTATAGTATTTTACAAACCTATTGACAATTTTTAGTCAGCAATTTCTCTGTAGAGTTCTTCTGTCACCTTATAGTTGTTTTAGAATTCTACTTTTATATAGCAGTGCCAAAGAAGAAAGAGGAAATTGTCACTTAAAGTTTTTAATAATATTTAATGTTGTGTCCATGCTAGGATGTGTGGCATATTAACATAGCCAGTGAAATTTATATCTTGTTTTATGTTGTTTTAAAGATTGCATTGGATTAGATGTGTATGGTGCTGTATGCCTCTTAAACAAAAATATTGGTATTATTATCGTTTTGGTCATCCAGCTAAATTTGGGGGAGTCTGCGCCCCCCGGTTAGGTTAGGATGGTTAAGTTAAGTTAGGGTGGTTAAGTTAGGTTAGGTTAGTTTAGTTTGGATATTTAAATACAGGGATGACCAAAATTATAATTTTACAAAAATATTTTTATCATATAGTGGTCAACAAAGTTGGTAGGGAATGGAGAAATGGTTGTGTGAGGCCATATGATCCATAACTCAAAACCCATTCCAAATAAAAGTTTGTATGTAAATTCATCAAGTGGTGAAGGATACTACTGCCATTTCAAAGTTTTCATTAGCTACCTCTTCAGTTGAATGTTGATAAAGAATATTCATTTTGTGCTGAAACTAATTTTAGGGAATATGAACCCTTGTCTGTTATTCACAAATGCATCTTAAAGTTCCAGGTGAGCGAAATAAACTTGTTTCCCAAAAGTTGTAGTCAAGAGTTGGTGGTACAGCAGAAACAAGCGTATCTCTCACTGCTGTATATAGGGGGTCCCTGGGTTACGAATGGGTTCCATTCCTGGGGACGTTCTTAAGTCGAATCACATGCTATGTGCATACCGTACTTACAGAACAATTATTAAAATCCCACTATATCATTGCCTAAGTCCTTATATACATCTAAAATCACTTAATTTAAGACAAAAGAAGAAATAGAATGACAAAATACTGTAAATGAAAGTAAAAAATAAGTCATCAGGTAAATAAAATAATGTAAATTTCAAGTTTAACCCCGTTAATATCGGCGGGCGTTCGTAAGTCAGGGACCCCCTGTCAGGGGTTTGAGTCCTGGCCTGAGACACATGTGAGAAGGGTGTTACCCAGTGTGACACTAACAAATATCACAGGTTTCCTTATGTACCAACTCTGGACAATAAAGGTCGTAATAATGTACACAGTACAGGTAAAGAACAAACAACTGCCTGAAGGGCTAGTAACCTTATAAAGTAAAACTCCAGTTTGGTTGATTGTAGTTTGAGATTTTTAGATTGTTTAGTCAGGTTCAGAATTACAGAGAAAAATATTAAGTATATTTATCTAAGAATATTGATGTAGACTTGTAGTTATAAACATTCTCTTCTTCTAGGTGTGTATATTTATATTAAACTTACCTATCATTAAAGTTGGCTATTTATTATCCTAAAAATAAAATGGTACTGTATGATATATTTTATTAACTGAATACGTACAGATTCACAAATCTTTCTGCATAAACACATAAACAGTTACTGACTAGAAGATACTCTTGGACTAGATAACGAATGACTAATAATATTGCTTGTTTACTACTGCACACTAAATCAAAACCAACCAATTATTGTGCCTCAAGTTCTCATACTCTACTGGGCCATCTCTGGCACTATAGAAGCCTCACGCACGGTACCAGAAAAAGCCCGAGCACAATCACTATTCTTTGGGAAGAGGTTAAAGTTAGGTATCACTGAATGGTGCACTTAGATTACAAATATGAGTAACAAAAGGAAATAAGTCACTATAGGTACAGTACCATACAGGCAACAATGAAAACTAGTCATACTGCTATTTTATGTGTAAGGAGGTGTACCCAAATTTACTTCTTAAGCAATTAGAAAATACTGTTTTGAAAAATAATTGGAGGCTTCACCTGTGGAAAACAATTACATCACTGACTACTGTACCTGATGTTTTATGTTCAATCTACAATTTTTTTTTCTTATTTTTATTTTTACAAAGTGTAAAACTATTCAGTGAATATTTGTATATAACCAGAACAGTATTATCATTATTCTACTCAAAGTTACATACTGGCATTAAATGAAAACTGACACAATCTATATATACTGTATATTGTATGAGACCTGTTATACTACAGTACAGGTACTGCCTAGCTACAGTATACGATATGGCTGACTTTCAGATTTTTCTGCCTATACTGTACTGTATATTTCTAGATTGATTTTTAAAGATTTCTTCCTTTAACAGAAAATACTAAGCTTGTCAATTTTTTTCAAGATTCACATATGGTAAATGTACAATCTGCTTCAATAAAACTCATAACAATCCATTAATGATAATCATGAAAACATTAAATATTGTGGATCTACAGTCTTCCACAGTTTGCTATTCCACTAAAATAATTCAAAGAAACTTTTCTTTATAAGTTGACAAACACAAATGCAGGAACTGTTTAACAAAATGTTTTAGGTATTATAGAAAAAATAATACCTGAATGTATGTTGTGAATTAAAAATGAAAAGTAACTGGGATGATAACTGACCTGGACATTTCTAACTTGCTACCAAGGTTAAATGCAAAATCATTCATTAATATATACGGTAATACACTGTAAGTATCAAGTACCCATGGAAAGGCTTTGCTACATTCATCATGGGCAGCAGAAACAATACTCACCTACAATCACCATACAACCTTTAACAAGAAAATCATATCATAACCGCAGAGGACTTAAATATATAAACTATATGTAATGTATATTAATCCTGGCTGATAGACGACAACCATTACAGAGACCTTCACTCACCTTGAGATGTTGTTCTATTAATAGCTAATGGAAGAAATGCTTAACAAATCCTCTCCCCTGACTGAAATCTCCTGATAATCTGGAATCAACTTGAATATTTGCTTCTCACTTTCAAACAATCAGATAAATATTACAGAACATGGTCATCAAATTTACTCTTAGAAAATTTTCCAATACATACAATTTATAAGATTTGCAAGTGGGAGAAAGATTTCTCTTGGTAGTCTGTAGTCATGCATAGCCTGGGCATTTGCACTGTTGAAAATATAAAACCCCTATGTGGAGACTACAAATTACTGTGGATTCTGGAATAGCAGATAAGTCTGACAGGAAAAAAGTTAGTCACTGGATGTCACTTCTTACAAAAACAGTACATGGTATCCTTCAAAACTAGAACACAAGTCTACCTATTCAAGTTCTTGTTTGGTGAAGTGATAGGTTGTGCACAATGCCCTCACACAGCAATATTCCTGGTACTTCCTACAACTTCTTATACTAGTATATATAATTTAAATTTATAACGATATCAAGAATAAGTACTGTACATACAGGTGACGATGCACTGTCAAGTTAACAAGTGCAGCCGACAAATGTACATATCATTATGACATTCTGTGAGAGTACATGTGATTATTACTGTATTAGATGAGCATTATTAAATACTATGGGATTTATGCAAGAAACAAACTTTTGCACAACCATAGATGATTTCTTGATGCAGTTGAAGCTATTTAATATATTAAACTACTTAAATCTCACATAAACTCTCCCATACCATCTTACATTAAAAGTAGTGATGAATGTCATCATTACGGTACTTTTACCAGATTGTGAGGCAACTGAAAGACATACATGCACAATAAAAACAACCAAGTAGATTTTGTGAGCTCCTTGGTGTCTTTTAAACCTGAAGGTGATTTTATAATTGAGCAGCTAATATACAGTATTTTTTTCCTTGAAATTTACCAATGATTTACAGATAATGAAGGAAAGTTCTTGACAGATCCCCCCAAAAATAATATATATTCTTATTAGTTTTCGTGAAATACTTCATTTGTGTATTTATATAATATTTTGAGTCACTACTAATGCAAATTTTAATATATGTAGCAGTGATCTTGAGGATCAAGCGTCCCTCTGCTGGATGACTGCTTCAGTACATACAAGTGATTTAATGCATTAAGCAGGGCGGAGGTGCATGCATAATCTTTCTAAAATTCAGCAAAAGAGAAAATATACAGAGAAATGTATCTAGCATGCAAGAGGCCATGATAACCAGGTAAAGTAACTTTATTTATATTCTGCCAACACTTGTACAACCTATGATGAAAGTTTGTGTTTTACAATCAAGATAAATCTATTATTTTTTATATGTAGCAAATATGAAAATATTTATCAGAGCTGTCATCAGTCAATCACCTCTTGCCTCACCATTGGAAAGGTGTGCATAATATTCAAGCCAGAACATATTATCACAGAGTTAACCATACAAATAGAACGACATTCTCTTTGTATATTGAAGCACTCGACATCTTGCTTATACGTACATATACTTGATTACATACACTGAGGATCACAATCACAAGATAATTAACTGGTGTTTGAGGAGACCCTCGGTCCTTGCTTTGATTTACAGTGCAATAGTGATTTATGGTCGGAGAATAAAAAGGGTCACTATCTTCAACAACGTTTGCTCGGGTAAGCATATACTGTATATGTATATATATATATATATATACTGTATATATATATATATATATATATATATATATATATATATATATATATATATATATATATATATATATATATATATATATATATATATATATATATATATATATATATATACTGTATAACTAATGCATATTAGTGTTCACTTTACAACTAAACTGGACACAATTAATGGACATACAGTACAGTTCATGACATCCACAATAGGGAATTTCCTATATGATGTTCATCTGTAACATATTTATTTTGCCACTAGCCTTCTTATAAACGTAAACTTGTTTCACTCTTTATTTGAATGCAATTGTTCAGTGTCTTCTTTTGTGGCTGTGGTGGATGGTTGTGTGGGTGTACTGTGTGCAGGCGTCTCGTCCTTAGTTGAAGATTGTTGTGTGGTCTTAGGCTGTGGCTGCTGCTTGGATGGTGCAACGTGTTCTTCTTTGTCTTCTTCCTCTTCTTCTTCCTCTTCTGCTTCTTCTTCCTCTTCCTCCTCCTCTTCTTCCTCCTGCTCTTCTTCTTCTTCTTCTTCTTCTTCTTCTTCTTCTTCTTCTTCTTCTTCCTCTTCTTCACTTTCTGGTTCCTGTTCCTTTTCTACGTTAACTTTTTTCACTTCTTGTTTTTTCACTTCTTGTTTTTTTACTTCTTGTTTAACCTCCTCCTCTTCCTCCTCCTCTTCATCTTCTTCTTCTTCTTCTTCTTCTTCTTCTTCTTCTTCTTCTTCCTCCTCCTCCTCTTCCTCCTCCTCCTCTTCCTCTTCTTCCTCCTCCTCTTCTTCTTCTTCTTCCTCATGCTTAACATGTTTTACAGCCTTCTGACTTTGTAGTTGGGTAGCCTCGCTCTTTAAAAATCATTAATACATACATTATGTGAAAATAAAATGAGCACATTATTATAACACATACTATTTACTGGTAAAATAAAAATGTCTCTTTAAAGATTTTCCAAAACACAATTATTTTAACCCTTTGTGTATGGTGTCGCCTCTTAATTGAATAAAACCATCTGATATCCCAGAAGTTAAGTGGTTAATGTGCAGAATGCAAATCCATTGGAGTAGCAAGAAAATAATGATTGAATTTACATAGAAAACAGCAAGTACAGTACTGGTATACGGTACAGTCAACCCTCGTTAAAACGGACCCCTTTAATCCGGATATCGGATAAATCGGACGAAATCTGAATTAAGCGAGGGACTGTCCGTGTCAAATTTCTGGTTCTGGGATTGTCCGATAGATGGCGCGCGCGCGCCAGACCGCCAGTCATTGTTGACTTAGCGCCATATTCGAGTATCAGTGTTGTGTTGCCCTGCAATTCTTGTTGATATTTCAGTGATTAGGCATCTTTCAGCCTTGTATTTTACATCACGTCTTCAAGGGGGAGTAATATGCCGAAGAGGAAGTATGTGACCCTTTCTGTGAACCAGAAACTGGAAGTTAGAGGCTGGTGCTTCGGTGGCTAGAGTTTGTGACGAGTATGGTGTTAAAAAGCAAACAGTTTCGGACATACACAAGGCTAAGGACAAACTCACTGCATTTTCTTTGAAATATAATGCAATATTATGCAATATTAACCCCTAAATCGGTTAATTCGGACAATCGGCTAAAACAGACATCCTTCCCCCCTATTAGTCCGTTTTAACGAGGGTCGACTGTATTTTGACAATCTGTGCTTTGGCAAATTGACAAAAACTGTCACTGAAATTTGAGTTTAGTAGGATCAAAGCACTCAGTAATACACATACTCTATACAGTATACAACTCCTCCTCGACTTACGACCAACTCGACTTACGACCACCCGCACTTACGACCTGCCTCAATCGTACCAAAATTTTGTCAAATTACGTATTTTCGAGTCCCAACGTCAGTGTACTGACAAAATTTTCGTTTGTAATTCACTTTAAAATGGCTGGCAAGCTTAAAAGTGAGAGTTTTGTGGTGCAGAGAAGAAAAAGATACACCCATTTTAGATTTTCTATGTATTATTTAAGCATTTTCGACTTACGACCATTTCGACTTATGACCTGGATTTGGGTCCCTAACCCCGTCATAAGTCGGGGAGGAGCTGTACTGTACTCAAGTTTGAAATTATTAAACAGGTCATTCCTACAAACATCAAATATAATTCTTGAAGTTTTGTTGATTTTCCCAAAGGCACAGAAGCCACAGGGTTTACCAGTCATTTTATTAGTATATTCAAAGTTTATATACCTTTGTACTCTACAAATGAAACAAAACTTTTAGTGAATATCCCAAAGCTGTGAGCCACAACTAGACCCTCAGCATGACCAAATGTACTACAGGTTGACAATCCCTTATCCGAAATCCTTGGGGCCAGAGGCATTTCGGATTTCGGAATTTTTCGGTTTTCAGAATTTAATTTTTTTGTTCAATGCTCTGAATGCGACGCTCAGCAATGCTATCTAGGTATGTTAATTCCTAGCCAATTTGCCAGGCCAACATACAGGCAATTAAAACATCTAATAATTACTTAATAAGTAATATTAGGAGGACACGTCGCTACCTGGCATTTAATTGCTATTTTGAAAGTCCTTCCCTCAACCAGCCTCCATGCACACTGCGAAGCACATCTCTTGCCGGCGATTCAGCTATAAAACACACAAAGGGAAGCTCCGCGAATTTGTGTTCTAATTGCTGAAATACTCACCTCCGCAAGGATATTATATATGGTATTTGTACTTAATAGCACAGTGATGAAGTAGAGTGACTTTTATTTTGTTATGTCTCAATTATTGTATTTGGGACATTTTCTTATACGACTTTAGGTCAGCATGGCGACCAAAACACATTTCTTTTGTGAGTCGTTTAGATCGTTGTGACTATTCCTTGCCTTTAAGTCACTCAATTTTTTTTTTTTAAGCCCACCCGGGCATAGATCACTGACCCACATCAGGGCCTGGGGGGGGGTCGAAAATGTTATAATAATAATATAATAATAATAATAATGTTATTATTTTATTACATTATTATTGTTATTATTATTATTATTATTAATTTTATTATTATATTTTATTATTACTACAGTATTACCCCGCTTTACACGGTTTCACTTTCCTCAATTTCTGATTTCTCATTTGATTTCTCATTTACACGGTACCTTGCCAGAACCGGACTTGGACTTTCACTTTCCGCGGTGCATCTACTCATATACGTGGTGAAGTATAATTTTATTTTTTATTTTTTTTTATTTAGCTCATAAAATTCATACAAATTACCCTGCCAGAATATAATTTACATTGCTGGAATTCTTACAATATGATGATCATTTTGAATATAAACATCATGGATTTTGCATTAGACATACAAATTTTAGATCTAATGTAATAATTTGGTTTACACAAAGCAAATATTTTATCGTTAGTGCAAAATATATGAAGTTTACATTCAAAATATTCCCTGACCTGCAAGGAATCTAGAAATGTCAATTATATTATCCTAACTTTAGTCTGGGTTATTATTTATTACTAAAAATGTAAATATACTATTTTCTCCCAATCGCTTCTCTGGTAGGGAGGGAAGGTGGGGGGTAGGAAGGGAGGGAGGGCGGAGGTGGGGTATTTTGATTGACAGATAGTGTCCTTGAAGAATATTTCTTTGTTTATTTACTGAAGATATTTGTTTTAGCTCATAAAATTCATACAAATTACCCGGCCAGAATATAATTTACATTGCTGGAATTCTTACAATATGATGATCATTTTGAATATAAACATCATGGATTTTGCATTAGACATACAAATTTTAGATCTAATGTAATAATTTGGTTTACACAAAGCAAATATTTTATCGTTAGTGCAAAATATATGAAGTTTACATTCAAAATATTCCCTGACCTGCAAGGAATCTAGAAATGTCAATTATATTATCCTAACTTTAGTCTGGGTTATTATTTATTACTAAAAATGTAAATATACTATTTTTCCCAATTGCTTCTCTGGTAGGGAGGGAAGGTGGGGGGTGGGGGGTAGGAAGGGAGGGAGGGCGGAGGTGGGGTATTTTGATTGACAGATAGTGTCCTTGAAGAATATTTCTTTGTTTATTTACTGAAGATATTTGTTTTAGCTCATAAAATTCATACAAATTACCCAGCCAGAATATAATTTACATTGCTGGAATTATTACAATATGATGATCATTTTGAATATTAACATCATGGATTTTGCATTAGACATACAAATTTTAGATCTAATGTAATAATTTGGTTTACACAAAGCAAATATTTTATCTTTTGTGCAAAATATATGAAGTTTACATTCAAAATATTCCCTGACCTGCAAGGAATCCAGAAATGTCACTTATATTATCAACTTTAGTCTGAGGTATTATTTATTACTAAAAGTTAAAATCTAGTTTTTTCACCCAAACATTTCTCTGGTAGGGAGGGAAGGTGGGGGGTGGGGGGGGGGAGGGTTGGGACCGACCACCCAGCTGGCGTGAGTGTGAGGAGGGGGGGAGGCAAGGTGGGGTACTTTGATTGACAGATAGTGTCGTGAAGAATATTTTTTTTTTTATTACCTGAAGATATTTGTTTTAGCTCATAAAATTCATACAAATTACTCGGCCAGAATATAATTTACATTGCTGGAATTCTTACAATATGATGATCATTTTGAATATAAACATCATGGATTTTGCATTAGACATACAAATTTTAGATCTAATGTAATAATTTGGTTTACACAAAGCAAATATTTTATCTTTTGTGCAAAATATATGAAGTTTACATTCAAAATATTCCCTGACCTGCAAGGAATCCAGAAATGTCAATTATATTATCCTAACTTTAGTCTGAGGTATTATTTATTACTAAACGTTAAAATCTAGTGGTTTCACCCAAACATTTCTCAGAGAGGTAGGAGCTAGTGAGCTGGGAAGAGGGGGTGGGGGGATTTGAGTCCATTATTTGAATGGACATTAACCTGGCGACTGTATTTCTCTTAAATATTAATTGTGTGAGCATACCATCATAAAATTTAGATGTTATTTTTACTACAACATAGGTATTGTGTTGGAAAAAGTGAAGTTTGGGGGTCGGGCCAGTCTCTATTGGAATTAATCCCATATGTTCTGTTGTTCACTTTACGCGGTTTTCACTTTCCACGGTACCCTGTGGGTTCAATTGACCGCGTAAATCGGGGTACTACTGTATTATTATTATTGTTATCATTATTATTTTATTTTGGCGTACAGTATTTTAATTAACAATTTTATTTACTATAATTATTATTATTATAATTATTATTACTATTACATTTTCGCCCACCAGGCCCCGATGTGAGTCAGTGATTTATGCCCGGGTGGGCTAATCTCTGTTAAAAAAAAAAAAAAAATTGCCCCACAAAAAACTTTCGGTTTTTAGAGCTTTTCGGTTTTCGGAATTTCGGATAAAGGGTTGTCAACCTGTACAAGATGTATGACTTTCCCTAAAAAGAAACAATATTATTTTCTTTTATCTAAAAGCCTTATTTATGATATATGAACAAGGTGCACAGGTCCACATACACACACACACACTTCCTTACCTTTGCTGTAGTAGGCTCCTTGTCAGACAACTTCTCTTTAGGGGCGAGGGGAGCACGCACGTTATCTTCATCTGGAACACACAACACATGATAGAAGCAAGAACCAAACCATCTATTATCAGACTACTATATTCAAAGAGACATTTTCTGCAAGTACAGCAAATTAAGACATACAAAATCAACAGGATTTTATAGGGTATTCTACATAAATGTCGGCCACTACTGATTACTCTAACCTCTACTGTAATAGTAAATCAAACTTAATAACAATACAAAACAATACTACAGTAGGTAGTACAAATAACATTATGATGATGGTGAGGAAATTTGACGAGCAATTTCCATTCTCTCTTTAAACATCCAAAATTTAATAGCTATAAATATTGTCCTTACAGTACATGCCAGAATAATAACAATGGTTAGTGTGTACTCTATACTGTAGTACGGTACGTCACTTCAGTGTCAGATATAGAGTACAAAACTGCTGTTCTCATAAATCCCCAACCAAGATAATTAAAGGTAGTTATTAGCTACACACTGTTCCTAACACCTTGTGTCTCACTCCCATGGATGAACTGCATCACAGCCTCTCACAGTGACTCACATCAGAAGTTGTTCTTTAAATACTGTACATGTATTCTCTTTTGATCTAATACTAAAGTTTAATGCATGTTAAATAGTCATTTGTTGTGCACTGTCCAGTGTCTTAAATATTCCAAACTAAACTTGACATTACAGAGATTAGGTTAATAATTCCTTTGTATGAACTTTTAAAAATATGTAAACCGAACCTGGATTTAAGCAACTTGTTAAGTAATTGTGTATCTTCAATATAAACTTTTGTGGATCTGAAGTGATAACACTATTTTTCATTCTGTGCTGTTATAGTAATAATTATCAAGATAATTCAGAACTAATTAACTAAGTTACATCTGCTGATTAAAGTCTGTTCTAATCACTCATTGAAATGGTGGAATAGCAAACAAGAAAACTGTCAACCTACTGAGTCCTTAAGTCATAAAATGGACTATTTTCCCTATGTTAAAACTAAGACATTATAAATATATACACTCAATATCACTAACTTATAAGACCCAGAACCATAAGATGCACACAACAGTCTCTTTACAACCTCATATGAGGACAGTAAACTGGGAGGCAGGAAATAGTATCTATGTGCAGTAGCTACATGATTAATGCAAACCTAATCTGCTTATTTTAATGTTCAAGTCTTGTTGGTAAATTTACTAATGGACACCTGTCTGGGTACCAGCACAGTAAAGTTTTTACAGGAGCTGGTGTACACTGAAGGATGGTGCCACTGAGGTATAAAGTTTCACTCTGCCCATACATCACCATTGTTCTGTACTGTACTGTGAAACACTGCAGGAAACATTACTATTTTCCATCTCATGCACAAAAATTAATAAGCCTCTATTTATTTAACAATTCTCATTTAGTAACAAATGATACTACTGAAATAGCACATCATATTCTCTTTCACATCATAGAGTAAAGTTATTCTTATATACAGTCATATACTGGACTGCACAGTAAAATATTAGCAAATAAAATTGATGGCCACAAATCCTATTTTATGAGCAAAAAATTATTACGACAGGTCTCTGATATTAAATGTATTAATGCATTTCCGGTACGTTGAATTTATGACCATGAAGAGCAACACCTGTGATGTTGATAATGAACCAACCACCTGTACTATACTGATAACAACAGACCAGCGACACAGTTAACATAATAATATTTTACCTAATATGGTAAATGCATATACAGGTTGTACCTCTCGAGTCCGGCAACCTCGGGACCTGACCGGTGCCGGACCATGGGAATTCACCCTTTTCCTGGACAGGTAGTGACTTGTGCTTATGCTTGGAAGCACTAGCACCACTTTCTCTGCATCATAGTCTCTTTGAAGACATATTGAAGGGTTAAATGTCGTATAGTAGCTTCTCAAATTTCGCGAGTTTTTAATTCTTAACGTATTTTATTGGAACACACAAAAAAATAAATAAATAAAAATTTTGACGGCGGAAACTTGAATTTCGACGGGTTTGAACAGCCCGCCAACGTGCAGACGACGTGCATAATCGTGTAAACAGCGTAATTTCTCTTATGTACAAAAGATTCATTATTGTTTGTTACTGAATGTCTTTTTATTGAATTAATGTTTATGTGTGCAAAATGAGCAATACAATTCATTAATAATAAGTAGAATATTAAAACACACGAGGAAATGACACAGCATTGTTTTCGTTGATTACAAAACCAGTGACTGACTGGTTCTACATATAAGACTGAAGAAAATAAGACCTTGGCTGTAGCTGTAGTAAAATTAATATGGTTGTTTTAAGTAATGTTATTTAATGTTAATAAATGGAACAATAGAAGTAGCTAACGATAATGGTAAAGAAAAAAGAGAGATTGCGTATGTAAGTGCGCATGCGCACACGTGAAAACATATCGTCATTACTTTACATAAGAATATGAAAGCAACACTTATTTACTGTTCATATATATTTTAATTAATGTTTCTGAATTTGTTTTTATTGAATTAATGTTTGTGTGTGCAAAATTAACAATACAATTTATTAATAATAGGTGGAATATTAGAGGAGACGAGATGGCTGCCGGCATTGTTTATGTTAAAGCTTACAAAACCAGTGACTGATTGGTTCTACATATAAAACTGAAGAAAATAAGACCCCGATTTTAGCTGTAGTAATATTAATGTAAAAGAATTAATATGGTTGTTTGAAGTACCTGTAATGTTATTTAATGCTAATAAATGGAACAATATAAGTAGCTAACCATTATTGGTAAAAAAAAAAGTGAGACTGCGCGCATGTAAGTGCGCACATGTAAAAACATATCATCATTACTCTACATAAGAATATGAAAGCAACACTTATTTACTGCTCATATATATTGAAGGGTTAAATGTTGTACTCTGTATAGACAAGCAGAGAAACACGAACTGCGGATGTAAACAAACACTTTAATTTCCTCGGCTTTTTTTTTTTAAGGATTAGCCCACCGGGCATAGGTCACTGACCCACATTGGGGCCTGTGGGGCAAAATTTAATACTCCTGTAATATATAATAATTCAGATAAGTAAAAAAAAAAAAAAAAAAGCTGCCTATTGGACAAACTAAAATCGTTCCGGACCACGGGAGTTTCCGGACCACAGAATGCCGGACTAGAGAGGCACAACCTGTACTGTATTTAATGTAATAAAACCATAAATACTGTAATGAATTAATATCCCTCAAATCTATCAACAGCATTAAGAATCACTGCCCAAGTAAACAAAAAGCTACACAGATACATTTGTCCTCGAATACTGCCAGAGTCTGAAAGTGCAGGAGTGTACTGAATAAATTTGGATTTTAACTTTTCACATTACAATTTCAGTATGATTTAATAAGATGCACATTAAAATAGCTTGAGGATTGGACATGCAATTTTCAGTCATCAAAAAAATACCGGTATCTTCCTGTAGCCATATAACACCAAGAACTTCAAACCCTGGACACTAAACATCAGCACGAGTGAAATATCAACACAACGCTGCATCTTATGATTTTGGGTCATTAGCAGTGATTATTTTGCTAACGGTAAGTCCAATTAATTTTCTTGCCTTGAGTCAGGGCTGCTTTGAAGCTTCTGGAACATCAGTTGGAGGAAAATGAACCAAAAAGCCAGAAGATGGAGAAAAGTGAACATCAAGAGTTAACGTAAAGTAAGTGAAAGATAACAAGAACAAAGAAAATTAACAGAAGGGAAGTCACACCATCAAGAGATAGAATGGCAGGATATACCAGTTGAGGGAGGATGCTAGGGTATAAAATTATTAAATAAAAAAAGTGAAACCAAAAGAATAAGGTCAACAAAAATAACAATAAAGGTCATACAGAAGAGAGGAATAAAAAGGAAAAGAAAATGAAGACACAACATAAGAAACAACTGGTGTGGGAAGAAATGTGAAAAGTGAATGGAAAACAAGAAAAGACAAAATAATTCTGAAGCAAGAGGCATTTTCTTCCCAAATAAATGATCTTACAGCACCTATAACATTTTTTGTGCCTAAAGAAAGGTTTCTGGGGTAAAATAGAACAAACAGAAATAACAGTAAATGTACTGTAAATCCAGTTAATATACAGTACAGTGTGGAAAACTTAAAAGTCACCTAAAACATACCGGTGCATCTAATTCTAACCAAATGACACATGAGTTCTTGCCTAAGACAGCCAGACAAACTTAGTGCAAGTTAATGAGGTAGGTAATCTACATCCTAAACCATCTGAAGGACTAGTAAGCTGGCGAGTGATGGAGAGATAATCAGGACATCATCTGTGAGGGAGAAAAATTGCACTCCACACTGAAAAGTTTTTCTCCCCACAGTCTTATCTTTATTATATTACAGAAACATTGAAGCAAAAGTGGCTCCCACAGACCCGAAAGCCAATTAGGGGCAGTGTATGTACAACCTGAATACTTAACCTTCTGCACACAAGGAGGAACTGCACTCAATGGCCTTCACTTCCTTAACTTTTAAAGTTAGGTGCTCAGTCACTATGGACTGACAGGGGGCTTCCCCAGGTACAAATTATCAGACAATCATAAGAAGAAAAAAGATACTGTATTGTAAAAGCTATTTACATCCCTGTAGTTGTTGCACAGCTGTTGGAACTCCCAAAATAAGGAGTCTGGTCTCTCCCAACAGACTAAACCAACATCTTACCATTTTCTTGTACTCACAAAACATTCATATACCCCAACATGTGAGGATAACTTGGAATGTATATCTGTCCTTCTTAGATTATACTGTATGCTACCCTTAAGTGGGGAGGAAAGAATATATGAATAATCACACAGATAGCCTGAGAAGGAAATTCAAATTTTTCTATGATTACTATCATACAGTATTTCCTGGTGCCTTATACTGTACAGTACACACCTATAAAGAATGATACAATTGGTACTTTTTCAAATTAATGTATGACTGAGGAAACACTATTATAGGGTCACTGCCTCTAACAGTGTATTACTGTTTGTTTGTTTATCCTCAACTTTTCTAGCTAATACAGAATTGTGTAATATTTTGTGACATCCAGGTTAGACCCAAGATGACAGTTCTCAAGAGAGTGTTGGTGGTACAGTAATAATACTCTTGCCTGTTACCATGCCAATCTGGGATTTTATTCCGTCTTGGGTTGGATGCACAGAATGTTATCCAGTGTGACACTATTAAACAGGACAAGTTTTCTCCTGGTGCTGTACTTTAGTTTCTTCCTGTAATAAGACTGGACACTATATTAAAACTACAATACACACATTAACCCCTTGTGTATGGGGGTCCCCTCTGTGCTGAATAAAATAGTTTGGCATCAGCCAAATAAAATATTCGAAGTGGCATCCCCTTAGTGAAGGGGTTCAAGGCTATTCCTTTAAAATGCTTTGTTGTAGGAGACTGCTATAACAGCTTTAACACATACTGTATTTATGATCTTAGTCTTGATCCAAGCACAGCTGTTAACATTATGTCTCATTCACTTAGACAGAGGATTTCAAGTTAAATTAAGACCCATTATAGATACAGAAGCAAAATTCAAGGTGTTCCCTACTGAATGTTATCTCTGACATACAGTCAGGTTGAACAGGAACAATCTGAAGCTGAACCTGTGTTATGACACACCCGTTGAATGATCTTGTCGGTGCAGAGTGACCCAGGAGCTGATGTCTAAGTGAATAACCATAGATACTGTGATCAATCTTGGGAAATGTATACCGTAGTGTAGTAGAGTTTATACATGGCACCTGAAGCACAACAGCAGAGGAAGAAGCTGGTGATAACACAGTTAGATACTATATCTCGGCCAAACTCACAAGAAACTGACACATAGGGTCCAGCCAAACACAGTTAGCACTCAGTGTACTTATCCTGGATACTCTAGCTTCTCATACTCTATACTAACTGGATATCCAAGTTTACTTTCATTTCTATTTTTAAAATATCCCCAGCAAGCCTCTCACTTTGGGCACTTACCAAAGAAAAAAAAAAGAAAGACACAGGAAGTAGAAGCTGAGGATATACAACAGAAACAAACAAGAAGGGAAGACACAACACATGAGAAGTTGAAAGGAACAAACTAAATCAAAGAAGAACAAACAAGAAGAACAAACATCAAGACACTTAGTAAGATAAAAGTAATCGCTGGCTAGTGTGAGGCTTGTTAGCTATAAGTTCCATAGCTATAAGTTCTACCACCGATACACACAGTATGAACCTTCATGTTCTTTGTACAGTACATGGCATTCAAGATTTACAGTACTGAATTATTTCCCAAATACTAAATACGACACAGGCAATTCTTCTTTCCAATATAAGATATGAATCTCAATTATTAAAACACACTTGAGAAAGAAATCTCAGAGCTAAATACAGACACTTAATACAGAATATGACTGGGGTCAGTTATTTATTTTATATATCTGAGGGTCATCACTAGAACACTGCTGGAGCTTTCACTAATGTGAGTCCATGCATTCTGGAAAGAGATGCAACAGGAATAAAATAAATTACATCAAGATTAAAATTATGTTGTTGCTGGGGAGATGCTCTTGAGTTAAAATACATCTTTTTACATTGTTTAATTATAAGTATAGTATACATTATGACTCTTTCAGTGTCCTTGTACATTGCCTGGAATATGTGTACAGTGCCTGGGATACATATACAGTGCCTGGTATATGTGTACAGTGCCTAACAGGATACATGTATACAATGCCTGGGATATATGTATAGTGTCTGATATATGTGTACAGTGCCCAGTATACATGTACAGTGCCTGGAGTGTATGTACAGTGTCTGGTATATACCTACAGTACACAAGAAATTTCTTGAGATAAAAAATTGCACACCTATTGATAGTTCCTTTTAATTTTCTGTAATAGGTGAAGCCATCAAAAAATGAAACAAGAGAGACCTCACACCCACATGTTTTGAGGCCACGGTACATATAAGTTACTGTCAGTATTAACCAGAGCATCTCCTGTACCAGTTTTTAAGACAATACAGTACAGTAGTTCATAAAGCTGAGTCTGAGCAAAGTAAACTAGTACACTACCACATAAACACCATATTAAACATGAGTACAGTAGAACCTTGATAATCCACAATAAATTCATGGTAAATTTTTGTAAGATCATTACACTAAATAAGAGAGATCGAACACCCAGAGGAGGTAAAGTTTATAAGGTAAGCTCTTACCTCCTACACCCCAGAACCACCACTGATTGGGGTGTAGAACATTAAACAACATTTTTCAAGCCATCTAAACTTTCAACAGTGTGGGACCAGCCAACCCTAAGTTCAATATGAGTTGAGTTTAAGCAGTGTGGTCTGTCAGCCCACCTGGAGGCCTATACTAAGACAAAACCTACATCATTCTTGTGTCTCTGGAGATATTACATGTCTAAATAATTTTATAATATTTATGTACATTGCAAAAACAATGTTACTGTTAGCTTGCTAATTATTTTTTAAATTAACAGTATTAAAACGTACTACAGTAATGTGTAAATTGCTGTAAATAAATTGAGTACCAGTATAATGTATACAGTAAGGTACAGTACAGTACTACTGTACGTATATATGTTTCTGGACATATGTGAAATGAAGACCTGGCGGAACCTTTCTCAATCATCTGTTAGCAACTGATGTATGTATGCTGGAAACTTAACCACTTCATGCTACTTCTCGGGAAAGTCATCAAGTTTTCCGATGTACAGTACTAACATAGCTAACAGTTAGTCTAGCCCTGGGGTATGAAGAGCTTTGGAAAAAAAAGCTAATAAATTTTTGAGGTAAACTAAGTAATTTAAAAAATAACAAGACATTATCAAAATCATTAATTTCTTGGGTAAAAACGACTCTTAGTACAGTATTTCCTTTATAAGCAAGTACAGTATAATTACAGTGAACAGATAAGTTAAAAGTGCAATTCTCAACCAGGGTCTCTTGAATCTTGTTAGCTACATCACTGGGATTTACAACTGCTGGCACTGAGCTTTGGGACAGGAGCTGTATAATAATTACCTGAGCACTTTTCCATTTTCTCCCCCGCATCTTTCCCTGGGTTGAAGCGTGATAATCTTGAAATAGAACTTCTTCGACATGTTTTAACTTTTCCTTTGGCAAGATTTCCTGCCTTCTTGAACAGAATTACGCTTCTGAAAATGGTCCATTTACTGGCATGTGGTTTTCTCTAAGGAATGGCCTCTTTGCATTCTTCTATGAACTCTAAATCATCTTGTTTTTCTTGGGGAATGTCCGTATTGTCTTCAGTCATCTCTGGTTTACAAAGATGTTGTGGGTTCACAGCATTGTAAAGGATAGATGTTATCAATGCACCCAGCAAAGAATTAGCTTACATCTCTGTGAGGTATTGTTGTGAAGCCTCATACTAACAAAACAACACCCCAGGGCAGGTCTCAACCCTGTGACATTGAAACACCAAGGCAAACTCTAGTGGCAACACAGCATCAATAAACAGACACTATGAGGGAGTGCAGTATGTTGTAAGGGACCATAGAGATCCTTGCCATAAGAAGAAGAAAAGTGAAGCATTACAGGACAACATGTGACTTTAAATGATTCATACCAGAAGACAACAGGGAGGAATATTAAGGACACAAGGACACAGGGAGAACATGAGGCAAGTAGATATGAAACAAGGTAAGGATTGAGAGCACGGTACAAAGAACAGAAAGGATTTGCTGGATATGATTCAAGTTACCATATCTTCATCTGTCTGTAATTTGTGTAATAAAGGTCAATATTAAAGTGATTGGACTAATAAAAGTATGTTTGTAAGACTTAAGCACCCAGCAGATCACGAAGCAACAAGTAAAGAGGTGTTGGGGGTACAGCGGGAGCACATGTACTGTATCTCTCACCAACATGTCAAAGATTGGAGTTTTGTTTGCCCCAGTTACACATGAGAAGAGTGTGACCCTCACTACCAAACATCACAGGTTTCCCAGACTCCAGTTTACTCCTATACTAACACTGAAAAGACTAACTGCCTGAATGGTTAGTAAGCTGGGCCTGAACAGTTAGTAAGCTGATAAGTGGTGAAAAGAAATATATGTATACAGTGAACCCTCACTTTACGCGGTCAATTGAACCCCTGGCAGCCCGTAAAAGTGGAACGTAAAGTGAACAACATAACATATGGGATTAATTGAAATAGAGATCGGGCAGACCCAAACTCACTTTTCAGACACAATACCTACATTGTAGTAAAAATAACTTCTTAATTTATGATGATATGCACAACAATTAATAATTAAGAGAAATATCAATAATATTAGGTTTTTTAACACTTACATTAGTAGAAAAGATGACTGGGCACATGGGGATGGGGTTGGTCCGAGACAGAGGGCAGATTATTCCCTCACCTGTATCACTTGTATCAATTGTATCACTATCCACCACAGAAGTTGCAGGGCCTCTTTGTCAAACCCCCAAAGTCCATATAAGTCCATATCCTCACTATCATTATCACTATCACTTGGCTGTTGGGTGGGCGGAGAAGTCCCGGTAATGATTTGATGACTGGCGACCTTAGCATGCTCACTGCCCTCCGTAAAGGGCAACATGAAAGTGAGACCGGTTGCAGGGTACCGCATAACGTGAAACGCTACAGAAGCGGTTTTTTTTTTTACACGTTTTACATTTACGCTACCCTGCCAGAACCGAATTCCAACTTTACCACTTTACGTGGTGCATCTACCTCATACGGAGTGAAGTATAATTTTTTATTTAGCTCATAAAATTCATACAAATTACCCCGCCAGAATATAATTTACATTGCTGAATTCTTACAATTTGATGATCATTTTGAATATAAACATCATAGATTTTGCATTAGACATACAAATTTTAGATCTAATGTAAGTATTTTGTTTACTCTGAGTAAATATGTTATCTTTTTGGAAATATAAGACATTTATATTCAAAATATTCCTGGTCTTACAAGGAATCTAGCAATGTCAATTATATTTTTCTGAGAGGAAGAACAGTGTGAGAAGAGGGGAGTTGAGTCCATTATTTGAATGGACATTAACTTACAACTGCATTTCTCTATTTTCTTAAATATTAATAAAAGTACCATCATAAATTAAGATTTTATTTTTACTAGAACATAGGTATTGTGTCGGAAAAAGTGGAGTTTGGGGGTCGGCCGGTCTCTATTTCAATTAATCCCATATGTTATGTTGTCTCTTACGCTGGCTTGGCGCAGCCTCGTGGGTTCATTGACGCCAAAAGTGAAGGTTCACTGTGTATATATATATATATATATATATATATATATATATATATATATATATATATATATATATATATATATATATATATATATATATATATATATATATATATATATATATATATATATATATATATATATATATATATATATATATATATATATATATATATATATATATATATATATATATATATATATATATATATATATATATATATGATAAAATAATAAAAGGTTACAGTGATATAAAGTAAACCATGAAAGAGCTGTAAAAGCATTGCACTTTACTAACATGTTTGCTCATCCCATATGGTAAATGATAGAAAATAATTAGATTTCATTACTGTAATTTTTTTTTAATATCTTGTAAAATTTTAATATTTGTCTTTGTTTCTCCTATGATATATAGCCCACACCTTTGTATATAGTGTACCTGTTCTGTATTTGAAGTACTGTAGGTATTCTGTATTAAACATAATATTTTCTTGTAGATTATCAAGGTTATACGTACTGCTCTTTGCTAAAATAAGTTGCTTAACTTACAAAGTTACTCAAACTTACAGCTATGCTCAAGCTCAAAAGTGTATTGAAACAATAATACCGTACTTAGTACATTAATTTTTTTAAACTTAAATACAACAAAATATTATTACATAATAAAAAAGTTAAAGAAAACAATTAAAAGGCAAATTAAGATAAGTAATAAAATACAACATCAAATTAATGAACAATAAAAATGTTTGGTAAAAAGCTCAAATACCATTCTAAAAATTCTACTCTCAAAAATTAATCGACAACATTAAAGATTATGGCAGGAACGACACAATACTTGAAGCACCAATCACATACCTTTCGTGATGACTTCGTACTCGTCCATGTCGGGGCTTGAACCTTTGCTCGATGTCGGACTATCCTCTTTCTGCTGAGATAACAACAAGCTTTGATATAGAAAACACTTATACACTGTTCTTACTCACTTACTATATTTACTTATGCCCATCACTAGTGTAATTACCTCCCTAGAATAAACGCTTAGACATTAATTACTCAATTACGGTAATACATTATAACATCAACATCAGGACAAAATAACCCATTCATTCTACTGTAACTACTGTACTGTGACATCCCCCAATAATGACTCTACTGTACTGTGACATCCTCCAATAACCACTCTACTGTACTGTGACATCCCCCAATAACCACTCTACTGCACTGTGACATCCCCCAATAACCACTCTACTGTACGGTGACATACTCCAATAACCGCTCTATTGTACTGACATCCCCAAATAACCACTCTACTGTACTGTGATATCCTCCAATAACCACTCTACTGTACTGTGACATCCTCCAATAACCACTCTACTGTACTGTGACATCCTCCAATAACCACTCTACTGTACTGCATCCCAACAACACTTATGTGGACATCCCAATAACCACTCTACTACTGTGACATCCTCAATAACCACTCTACAATGCATTGACATACTCAATAGCTCTATTGTACTGACATCCTCCAATAACCACTTACTGTACTGTGACATCCTCCACTCTACTGTACTGCATGGACACATCCCCCAATAACCACTTACTGAACTGTGACATCCTCCAATAACCACTGCTGGACCTGTCTGACATCCTCCAATAACCACTCTACTGTACTGTGACATGTGACATCCTCCAATAACCACTCTACTGTACTGTGACATCCTCCAATAACCACTCTACTGTACTGTACATCCTCCACTCCACTGTATAACCACTCTACTGCACGTGACATCCCCCAATACACCATGCGTACTCCGCTGACATTCCCCACATCCTCCAATAACCACTCTACTGTACTGTGACATCCTCCAATAACCACTCTACTGTACTGTAACATCCTCCAATAACCACTCTACTGCACTGTGACATCCCCCAATAACCACTCTACTGTACTGTGACATTCCCCAATAACCACTCTACTGGACTGTGACATCCCCCAATAACCACTCTACTGAAATGTGACATCCTCCAATAACCAGTCTACTGTACTGTGACATCCTCCAATAACCACTCTACTGTACTGTGACATCCTCCAATAACCACTCTACTGTACTGTGACATCTCCCCTACAACTGCGTATCCGCATTCCAATGCGACAGTATCCTAGCAACCAAACGAGCGCTACCAGTCTTCCCTAGCAACGGGGGGGGTCGAGAAACCGGCGAGTTCCCACGGGTTTACTTCCGGCTGCTGTGTATATAAGCTCTGTCTCTCCATTAAGATTCATTCTACTCTACGTTCCTGAACACGCAACACCTCCTCCAAGCAAGCTCCTCGCTGTCCAGCTCTCATTCAACCTGGAGGCCAGCAACAGGCAACATCTCCTCTAACGAAGCTCCTGCTCATCTACCTCCTTCAGCACGCTACTCACCGAACGTGTCTACTGAGCAGCTCCTCACCACACGGCATCTCCAGCACCAGACTGTCTTTCATATAACTTATATTATATAAGAAAACCACCACCTAGAGTTTCCATCAATCCCATCCTGAGTGCTAGACAACATAATATCACGTAACCCTACAAATGGTGACCCCCGGAAAAATGCACTTACACAGGATGGAGGACGGACGGATCTCTCTACCGACTTTCAACCACAACGTCGAGGACTGGTTAGATCATGTGGAAGCAGCCCTCGTCGGCTCACAAGCGACTGACGAGCAAAAGTATGGCGCCCTGCTCTGTGCCTTGCCCATGGAAGTCGCCACGCAGGTCTCACAGACCATTTCCAACCCTCCAGATGACAACAAATTCGCTACCCTGCGGGATGCCTTGAAGACGCGTTATCAACAGACCAGCCCCAATCTCCTGCAAGACCTATCCTCTATCTCCCTCGGGAACTCAACCCCGGGACGTCTCTGGGAGGAGATGTGTAGGCTGAACTCCCGTCACACAGACAGACTCCTCGACTCTATCCTGCGCCAGCTTCACACACAAAAGCTACCCACAGAAGTACGCAACATCCTGTCCGCAGTAGATTACTCTACGACACCGGAACTATATGCAACCGCGGCAGACAGAATTTTCAACGAGTGTGCTGCTGCACCCCTTGCCGCCACGGTCACACCAGTATCTACCACCGAACTTGTAAGCCGGGTCAACACCCCTCAGCCGAGCAATACCTCACAAGACATCAAGGACCTGTTGCAAACTTTGAACCGCAGGATGGACACCATTGAGCAGTTCTGCTCCTCCATACCCGCTGCTGTGCCAGTCCCTGACTCACACACCACGCCCTACAAGTTCCGACGGACAGCAGCCAGCCCCCAGCACAACAAATATACCCTCTGCTGGTATCACCAGACTTTCGGCTGCAATGCTCGAAACTGTGAGCCCTATTGCACCTATTCGGGAAACGGCAACACCGGAGGCTGGTAGACGCCTCAGCCTCCGTCCCTTCAGGCGTCTCATTACTGCACGTCACCGACCACACCTCCGGCAAGAAGTTCCTCATCGACACAGGTTCATCGGTCAGCCTCATCCCTCCCTCACTACAAGACAAGTCAAAGCAACCCTCTTATGACCTGTTCGCTGCCAACGGTACCTCCATCACCTCCTACGGCGTACGCACCCTCGCCTTAGACCTCGGTCTGCCCAAGACTGCGTTGGTTATTCGTGATAGCAGACGTGTCTCAACCCATCCTTGGTTTCGACTTCCTCACCTTCCACAAGCTCGACGTCAAACCAAGTCATCTATGCCTCATCCATGAGCCTACAGCACGCAAGATCCAGGGTTCTCGTGCGAGACACACCGACACTATCACCTGTCTTGCGCCTTCCAACGAGTTCTCCTCCCTGCTCGACGAATTCAAGGAGCTTTTCTCACCCCGAGTCTCCCTACCCCCACCACCTACATAGGGAATTTTCCACCACATCGAAACCAAAGGACCACCAGTCTTTTCACGCCCTCGCCGCCTGCGCCCTGAGCTCCTGAACACAGCCAAAGTAGAATTCAACAAACTACTGCAAGACGGCATCATTCGCCCTTCAAGGAGTCCCTGGGCATCGCCTCTTCACATGGTTCCTAAGCAAACACCCGGCGAGTGGAGGGTGTGTGGCGACTACAGAGCCCTGAATCTCGTCACCAAACCTGACAGGTACCCTATTCCGCATGTCCAGGACTTTCACCACAAACTTCATGGCAAGACTATCTTCTCGAAGATCGACTTGGAGCGTGCCTTCCACCAGATCCCAGTAGCACTGGCAGATACCCAGAAGACAGCCATCACCACTCCGTTTGGACTCTTCGAGTACACTTTCATGAGTTTTGGCTTATGCAATGCAGCACAGACTTTCCAGAGGTACATGGACCATATGCTTCGCGACCTCGATTTTGTCACCGTCTACATTGACGACATCCTCGTCGCATCTTCGACGCCTGCCGAGCACCGCCACCACCTACAACTCCTTCTCCAACGCCTGCAGAACAACAACATGAAAGTTCATCCTGCTAAGTGCGTCTTTGGAACCTCGGCCATCGATTTCCTCAGTCACAGAGTCTCGCCCAGTGGCATACAACCCCTACCACAGAAGATAACTGCGATTAGGGAGTTCCCCAAACCTGAAACGGCGAAGAAACTCCGAGAATTCCTGGGTTTAGCCAACTACTACCACCGCTTCATTGACAAAGCTGCCACCATCCTAGCCCCCCTACACGACCTTCTCAAGGGACGCCCAAAGAAGTCTCACAAGTCTCTCGTGTGGACTCAAGAGGCTACTACGGCATTCACCACTATCAAACAGCACATTACACGCCTCACCCTCCTGGCCCACCCCGCACCTAACGCCCGGACCACTCTCACAACAGACGCTTCTTCTACTGCAGTGGGCGCCGTCTTACAGCAGGAGATCAACGGAATTCTCATGCCCGTTGCTTTCTTCTCACAACGGCTTCAACCACCACACCTCAAGTACAGCGCCTTTGATCGAGAACTCCTGGCCATATACCTGGCTGTCAAACATTTCCAGCACTTCCTCGAGGCCCGTCAGTTCACCATCTTCACTAATCACAAGCCCCTCGTCCACGCCTTCGCTTCAGCTTCCCAGTCACATACACCTCGTGTCCTGCGCAACTTGGCTTACATCTCGGAGTTCTCCAGCGACGTCCAACACATTAAAGGCAGCCACAACGAGATCGCCGACGCCCTCTCTCGTTGTATATCCAACATTCTTCCCTCATCTCCACCCATTGATTACGGGCAGCTAGCCGCGGCTCAAGAGAAAGACGAAGACCTGGCAGCATACAAGACATCCCCCTCAGGCCTCACACTCCAAGAACTCCCTGTTCCTGGCACAAAGATAAAATTGTGGTGCGACGTATCCTGTGGGCAGCCTAGACCGTTCGTGCCTCACGTCCACCACCGCGCTGTTTTCGACCGCATCCATGGTCTCAGCCACCCGGGTGTGCGGGCCTCCCAGCGCCTCCTCACGCAACGTGTCGTCTGGCCCGGCATCAAGTCTGATACTAAGAAATGGGCTGCCCAGTGCCTGGCCTGCAAGTCCTCCAAAATACATCGTCACATACGGCCCCCTTACAAACCTTCCCTATTCCCAAAGGATGTTTTCAAGTAGTACACCTCGACATCGTGGGACCTCTTCCATCATCCTACGGTAGCACCTACATCTTCACCTGCATCGACCGTTTCACCAGGTGGACAGAAGCAATTCCCATGCCCAATGCTACAGCAGAGACTACCGTCCGCGCCTTCATGTCCGGTTGGGTTTCCCGTTTTGGCCCCCCCGCAACCGTAATCACTGACCGAGGAGTCCAGTTTGAGTCACAACTTTGGCAGCACCTCCTACAGTTCCTCGGCACATCTAGACAACGCACTACAGCATACCACCCTCAAGCCAACGGCATGGTAAAGCGTTTTCACCGGCAGCTGAAGGACGCACTCAAGGCACAGCACGACCCTTACAGCTGGAGTGACGTGCTTCCCTTAGTGCTCCTCGGCATCCGTGCGTCACACAAGGAGGATATGGACTGTAGCCCAGCAGATCTTACACTAGGCGAGTCCCTTCGGCTACCCGGGGATTTCTCACTCCCTCCTGATCCCCACCAAACCACTCCAGCCGTTCGTCACGACTTACTCCAAAAGCTACGACAAGCAGTTTCTGCATTCAGAGCTACTGCTCCACGCCAGCCTCCTCGGCGCCCTGAACACATCCCTCCTGTACTACTCACAGCCGAGTATGTTTTCGTCAGGCATGATGCTCACCGCAACCCATTACAACGCCCCTACGATGGACCCTTCCAGGTGGTTACCCGTTCAGCAAAGTTCCTGACGATTATCCGGAATGGCAGACATGACACCGTCAGCATAGACCGAGTCAAACCGGCCACCTTACCCGTCGGGCCCCCAGCCCAGCAGCACCATCAACAAACTACGCCTGCACCAGTCTACCCGCAGTTACCACCGGCAGCAACACCACGCCCACGACATTTCTGGGCACCCTCTTTTCACCCTCATGTACACCCTGTTCCTGTCATAGAACCTGCTCCTGCCATGGACCCTCCTCCTGACATAGAACCTGCACCTATCATAGAACCTGCTCCTGCCATGGACCCTCCTCCTGACGCAGCCCCTGCAGCAGCAGGAGCACAACAACCATTGCTTGTACAACCTCCTCTAATCCCAAACCCTCTTTCTCCTCCTAATTCTCCCACAGGTTTTGTGTCACTAGACGGAGTTGTTACACGTAGCGGCCGAGTCGTACGTACACCTGCCCGGTATGTGTTATGTGTGGGACACAACCCGGACAACATCCAGCCTCCTGCCGCGCCGGGAGGGGAGGGGGAGTATTGTAGTGGACGTCTCCCCTACAACTGCGTATCCGCATTCCAATGCAACACCTCCTCCAAGCAAGCTCCTCGCTGTCCAGCTCTCATTCAACCTGGAGGCCAGCAACAGGCAACATCTCCTCTAACGAAGCTCCTGCTCGTCTACCTCCTTCAGCACGCTACTCACCGAACGTGTCTACTGAGCAGCTCCTCACCACACGGCATCTCCAGCACCAGACTGTCTACCATATAACTTATATTATATAAGAAAACCACCACCTAGAGTTTCCATCAATCCCATCCTAAGTGCTAGACAACATAATATCACATAACCCTACACCACTCTACTGTACTGTGACATCCTCCAATAACCACTCTACTGTACTGTGACATCCTCCAATAACCACTCTACTGTACTGTGACATCCTCCAATAACCACTCTACTGTACTGTGACATCCTCCAATAACCACTCTACTGTACTGTGACATCCTCCAATAACCACTCTACTGTACTGTGACATCCCCAATAACCACTCTACTGTACTGTGACATCCTCCAATAACCACTCTACTGTACTGTGACATCCTCCAATAACCACTCTACTGTACTGTGACATCACCCAATAACCACTCTACTGTACTGTGACATCACCCAATAACCACTCTACTGTACTGTGACATCCTCCAATAACCACTCTACTGTACTGTGACATCCCCAATAACCACTCTACTGTACTGTGACATCACCCAATAACCACTCTACTGTACTGTGACATCCTCCAATAACCACTCTACTGTACTGTGACATCCTCCAATAACCACTCTACTGTGACATCCTCCAATAACCACTCTACTGTACTGTGACATCCCCCAATAACCAATCAACATCAAGTACTGTAGCATTTCATCATAACCCCTTATGGACAGGTGTCCCTCTGAGCTGAATAAAATCACCTGGCTTAACTAAATAAATTATTAAAAGCGGCATCCTCATAGTGAAGCGGTCAATATTACCTATATCACTTTGACCTACGTACTATATCATCATTTATCAAGAACATTTTACAACTGACAATTACTTAGTACCCATGACCATCACTGAACAGAATAATATCATGCATATACAGTACAGTACTGTACTGTACATTATATACACACACTCTAACCTCCCTGATGTCTCTGCCACTTAGTAAGTAAAAGGGGAATCAATAGGTGTTCATATATTATCTCACCTGTTTCAAAACTAAATAACATGAAAATTATCATAGATAGAACACAGTGCGTATGTGTGAGTGTAACAACACATGAAAAAATCTATGAGATGGTTGTCAAGTGTTATAAAATTAGTGTGTTCTATCTACAGTATTTTTGAGGTTACAGTACAGTATTAGGTTTTTTTTTTTTATTTCCCTACTTATCAACCATTCAGTTGGTCTATCCAGTCTTAGTATAGGAGTAAACTGGAGTCTTGGAAACCTGTGATGTTTGGTAATGAGGGTCACACTGGATAACACCCTTCTCATGTGTATATGGGCCATGCAGGACTCAAACCTTGGACATATTTGTGAAGGTACACATGTTACCATTGTGCCACGAACACCTTTAAGTTTTAAAATGGTTGAGATAATTTATGGACACCCTGTACAGTATATCTATGACTACACTGGTGTACACGATGCCAGTGGAACAAGATGTGACTAAAAAATACAACAGCAAAAAAAAATATTACTGAATATAGATTAGTACTTTACTGTACTGTACAAAGCTACATCATGTGGTTTAGGGATGATCATGTCCTAGCAATTAATAACTTCAATATAATTTTTTATTTTCTCACTTTACACAAATAATCCACAAACTGTAAGTGAAGACTACAAATACTATCCCAGTTAACCTAACCTAACTTACTTAACCTATTTTAAGGAAAGTTCAGTTAACTTACAGTAGCAAAGGACATCTTAAATTAAAAAACCCCAGTCAGACTAACATACAGTATACAGTATGTATACACTAATTTCAATGAATTTATAAGAAATAATTATAAAAAGTTATACTTGCTTCAAATGAGCCCATTGCTTTTTACAGCTTAATTGGATGATTATCCCTACAACACAAGACACAGCACAGGTGAAAAATAACACAAAAATTAACTACAGTACAGGTTTAGTATTCTTTAATTCATCCCCTTTATTTGTGGTGAATCAAATGCACCGAGACTCCTCCCAAGCCATCATAAATATATTTAGATTTGGTTTGACATGAAACATTAATAAATCTCTTACACTGCCAGAACATGTCAGAAACCATTTTCTAAATAAATTTAAGAAATCATATCAAAATTTCAAAGGCAGAACAATTTTATTTTTGAAGTGTGTGTGTGTGTGTGTGTGTGTGTGTGTGTGTGTGTGTAATAATACAATGGTCCCTCGGTTAACGAGCACAATCCATTCTAGAAGGTTGCTCGTTAACCGAAAAACTCGTTAACCGAAACCATTGTTTCAATGGGTTTTGGGTAATTGGTTCCTGCTCACCAAAAATTGCCTAAATTCAACAAAAAAGGTAGAAAAGTACACTTACTTTGAGGTGTGTATGTAGAAGGCTCCTGGATGATGATGATGGGAATTAGAATGGGGGTGGAGAAGGGAGAAGAGAAGGCATTGGGGTGGAAGAGAAGTCACCCCATGGCGCCATTTCACCCATAAAATTTTAGTTCTCATGGTGCAATTCAAGATTATTTTCTTTAAATCAACACTGCACTGCATTATATATTGTCAATATGTAAAATAAATTTCAAAATGACCAATAATTTGCTTGCAAAAACAGAAAAAAAGGCATTTAGTTGAAGAGAGTCTCAAGCAAGATGTTACCTCCACTGAAAAGATACAAAGACTGACGCCTGTATGGTGTGTTGAGAGGCTGGATGGCACGCATAAAACTAGTTTCATTACCTTCAATTATATTCAATAATTGTTAAAATGAGTACAAATTTAATATTTAACTTTTAAAATTATTGAATAGTATAAACTTCTTGATATTTGCTAAAATGGTAAGGAATTTAAGCCCTAGAACCGATTACTGTATTGGCGGACTAATACTACAGCTGGTGGACTGCCAAATGCAAGCGAAATCATGTTCAGGTTGGGTCGTAAGAAACTCGTTAATCGAGGGATTGCTCGTTAACCGAAGTTAAGAATCTTATGGAAGGTAACTCGTTAACCGAAATCTCGTTAACCGAGGCGCTCGTTAACCGAGGGACCACTGTAATAATAATAATAATAAACGGTTTATTGAAAAAGTTTGCAGCCCGAAGGCTGAAAATATACATTGGACATAAATAACTTATTACATACATTGGTGTGTGTGTGTGTGTGTGTGTGTGTGTGTGTGTGTGTGTGTGTGTGTGTGTGTGTAGACAGGCAGAGGCAGGTGGTGGGTGCATGTTTGTAAAGATGACATTAATAATGTGTCTGTAGGCAAAAAAAAATAATAATAATAACATAAATCAGTGTCATGCCAATACATTCTAAGTTGGCATGACATCAAGTTTTGGGCCTACATATGCACCACAATCATCTTCTTTTCACCCACACATACACGTACAGTAAGGCGCTTCAAAATCAAAATTGTGCCATAAGTGAATCATTGACATGATGCCTTAACTGGTGACCATTTATTTGAAAGAAAATGTTTAAATGAAGACCATAGTATCCTTTATTTATTCAGTACAAAATCTAAATCAAATTACTCAAGTTAAAGGCAGGTACTGTACTCTATGTTGTTTGTAGCTCTGTACATCATATCCACCTAGTTTAAATGGGGATAAAATTAAGGAGAAATAATAACAAAACAAAATCAAAACGGAATATCACCTCCAATGATACATTGATCTACGTGAAACAAATCAAATCAATCATATAGAATGTAAAGAATTAGAATCTATTCATATCAGTACTTCAAGTTACTCACTACACAGAATAAGTAAATTATAAGTAATATATAAAGTCAGGGTTTATTTGTATCAGTGTCTCAAGTTATTCACCACAAAGAATAAGTAAATTATAAGTAATATATAAAGTCAGGGTTTATTTGTATCAGTGTTTGAAGTTACTCACTACATGAACAATGCCTCAGGGATGTTTGAAGTGAATTATTTTATTAATCTATATACTGTAATTTTCTCCTACAAACACAATTCTAAGATTAGTTGTCAGTAAATAATTATAGTTAATAGGTCTTGTTGATGCATGATGCATATATGCTAGTCTTGAATTAGGAGCTACTACAGTCTGCTAGAATTTAGAGGGAGGAGAGTAGAAGTTTAGTGTGTGAGTAGTTGCCACGCCAGAGCCAAGCTGCTCCTTACTGGGCTGACTGTGGTGGCTTCAGGGCCCTTTTGGGGAGAAGCTGCTTGGGGCCCAGCAGATTTCACAGTACTGCTGGGAACTTCTTCTTGCACTGCCTCAGCAAGGGCAGCTTCCACGCTCTCTTGTGTTACCTCCTCTGTTGGTGTGGAAACTGGGGAGTCTGAAGGTGTGTGAGTGATGGTGGTTATGGAAACTGTGGATGATTTTGAAGTTGCATCAGGGCCAAGAGTCTCTGTTGCACTTTGAGTACGTAAGTCAGAAGCTCCTAAATCCTCTTCTACATCACTAATGGCTACTACTGTAGTGGCTGAGGAGGACTCATCTGTGGATATAGGGGACTGATCAGACTGAACCTCCTCTGTGTGTACAGCTGGGCGACTGCTTACAGCCTGTGACTCTTGGCGTGGACTGGAGGTGTCTGTGGTGGCTGTCGCGAGCAGCTCCAGTGCAGCACGAGTTGTAGAGGCAGCCACTGCTTCTGCAATGGCCTCCAAGGATGGACTTACTGGATGTGGTGCTGCATCTTCGTGCTGCTCTCGTGACTGAAGAGTCTGTGTAGGTGATTTTAAATTACAATTTCCGTCTTCTTCCTCAGGTACACGAGGGGGCACTGGGCTAATTGGGCGTGGCAAAGCTTGTTGACTTAGATCAACTAAAGTTTGCTGTTTGTTTACTTCTGCTGATGGCATTGTATTATGTTCAGCAGATGGTTTACCCTCTCCATTAATTGCCTTCACAGAATTATCTTTTGGAGTAATTTTGGTTGCTTGATCTGTGGCAGATTTATTCTTTGTGTGACTTACCTGATCAGAAACAATTTGACCTGATGTGAGAGTACTATTGGAGGTTGCTAATGGAGAAGTTATAGGAGCTGAGTGTGTGTCTACTTTGGGATCTACTGAAGCAATTACTTCTAAGTCTTTATGCTTTGCTGACAAAGATTCCTTACATTCTTGTTTTGAAGAGTTTTTTGCATTATCTGGTGATGTGACAGCATCTTGTCCTTCCTTAACAGGTGTCAATGTCTGTGATTGACGGGTACCACTTTCATCACGATGTTCCAGCCCTAAAAATGCCAGACTTACATGACTAGTCACAATACATGGTACAGCTCCAGCCTCACTTCCTTCAATTTCCACATTCTGCATTGGTGTTGAGTCAACAAATCTAGTGTCTTTAACTAGCAGTTGTGTTTCTGAGGGAAGCAGAGCATCAAGGAGGATTTCTGTCACTTTGGGCTGAATGGGGCCCTGGCTTCCTGCTCGTGTCTCTGCTCCATCTTTGTCGTGACGAAAGGAAGTGCTCAGACCTACGACTGTGATCCCTTTCTCTTCTTCTGTTTGAGTACTGTGCTCTTTGCTCTCAGTCACAAGAACAGGTGGTGGTAAGGCAAATGATGTCTGAGTTTCCTGGCCTCTGCATTCTACCTCCATTTCTTTATCATTTACCCCACAAGCCTGATCAAAGTAGGCTACTGGTACATCAGTAACAACTTCTACTGGCAATGCTTTGGCATCAGGCTCAACAGGGGGGTTATTTTCCTCAGCAAATGAAACAAAGTCAGATATATCAGCTCCAGTTTCTGTAGCTTCTGATGAACCTTCCTCTCCTCCTGTCTCACTGCTTACCGGGGATTCTGAAGGTAATTTGAACGTTACTTCCTTCACCACTGTTGGTTTTGCCTTAACTACAGCTTCCTCTTTATGTGCAACATCATCTGAAAAGTCACTTTTGTTGCCAGACTGTTGATCTACTGAAGTCTCCTGAGGACGAGTGTTAGCCAAGACTGGTTTCTGTTCTGGTTCTGTAACTTGTGGTGGCTTAACTTCAGGTTTCTGTTCTGGTTCTGTAACTTGTGATGGCTGTACTTCAGGCTTCTGTTCTGGTTCTGTAACTTGTGGTGGCTGTACTTCAGGCTTCTGTTCTGGTTCCGTAACTTGTGGTGGCTGAACTTCAGGCTTCTGTTCTGGTTCTGTAACTTGTGGTGGCTGTACTTCAGGCTTATGTTCTGGTTCTGTAACTTGTGGTGGCTGAACTTCAGGCTTCTGTTCTGGTTCTGTAACTTGTGATGGCTGTACTTCAGGCTTCTGTTCTGGTTCCGTAACTTGTGGTGGCTTAACTTCAGGTTTCTGTTCTGGTTTTGTAACTTGTGGTGGCTGTACTTCAGGCTTCTGGTCTGGTTCTGTAACTTGTCGTGGCTGTACTTCAGGCTTCTGTTCTGGTTTTGTAACTTGTGGTGGCTGTACTTCAGGCTTCTGGTCTGGTTCTGTAACTTGTCGTGGCTGTACTTCAGGCTTCTGGTCTGGTTCTGTAACTTGTGGTGGCTGTACTTCAGGCTTCTGTTCTGGTTTTGTAACTTGTGGTGGCTGTACTTCAGGCTTCTGGTCTGGTTCTGTAACTTGTGGCGACTCTGGAGATTCAGAATCTATTTGATCAGTTTTAATTTGTTTTTGCATAGTCTCCTGTCCTGTGCTCGGTGTTTCCTGGGGTTGGGTAATATCTGCCTGAGCTTCCTGGAGTGTTGAAATGTCTATAAACCCTCCCGTTAATGAGGATTCACCAATTTTCGTTGTTGTTTCTCCTCGAGGTAATGCAGTATCAGCTTCTGCCTCTTCCTGGGGTTGACCTGATCCTACTTGAGATTCCTTGTCAGGAGGTGAAACACAAGCTTGGTTTTCCTGGGGTAAAACCTCATTCTGGGAGTGATCAGGTAATTTTGCTCCATGATCACTTGCACTATCCACTACAGCTGCTACAGCTTCTACTGGTGGGCCTTGGGATTTAGAATTATCAACTACTATTTCCAGGGGTGATGGAACACCTACTTCTACCTTTTCAGATGATGTAACATTATCTACTGCAGCTGGGGTAACATCTACTTTTATCTCCCGAGATAAAACCTCCTCATCCTCGAGAACCTCTTCCTCAGAGGTTGAGTCATCTACCTGAACCTTCAAATGTGGGTGCCGTACCTGCCCTGCCTCCATTAATGGAGCCCCATCTACCAAAAGTTCTGAGAAACTAGATAACTGGTCTACCTGCAGCTCCTGAAGGTGACGCTGGAGAGACGTGGGGAGAGAAGTGTCCTCACTCAGTGTGGTGGTCAGTGCCTCACTGCTGTAGTCTTCTTCACTTGTCAGGTCACCCACCTCCTCCTTCACATGAAATAACAAAAATAATTGTTGATGATGATTAAGTAAATAATTGACACAGTTTATATACTACACTCTATGTACAAATTTCTGCTTCAGAACAGAAATATTAAGTCATATCATACTGAAGAAAACAGTGATTGAGCAATATATTTTGTTAATTAAAACTTGTTAAAAAATTAATCAATTTGACTTTAGAAGTGTACACATTCCAATCTCCTCCCATGAACACTCCTGGATCACCAAACTGAAATATGGAGACAAAAATGTTTATGAATTTCCTGCAAATAAAAATAAACCTATAAAGATTTAGTCAGAGTTTACAGAGACAATAATCCAAGATGCAGCATATAAGAAACTATTACTTGTGATTCTATTTCTCTTGGGAAGAGGAAATACAATGACTATGGCTGAAGTAAATATTATATTTAATACAATCCTGCTCATCATTTTTCATTTGTAAGCCAACTATGAACTACAAAATGTTACCATAAATGAAAATTTGACTTAAACATACTTCTAATAACAAAAACACGAACAACAAATTAACAGTATAGAGCTCTAAACAAGTACATGACAGTGACGAACATTAACTTAAACAAACATTGGTCCAAACAGTTGAAGAAATTTTGGTTTGCGAGAACAAGTGTACAAGGCTCAACTGTAGAATCTGTGAACTATTGTCTAATATGTGTGTGACACCAACAGCCAACTAACTGCTTCTTTATTACAAATGTTTCTATTCAAGTTCTGTACCTTTTAACTTTTTGATACTTAAAATTGTCTCCAACAACAAAGAAACATTATTGCAACAATAACAAGTACAGTATTACCCCGCTTTACACGGTTTCACTTTTCCGCGATTTCCGCGATTTCTCATTTACGCGGTACCTTGCCAGAACCGGACTTTCACTTTCCACGGTGCATCTACTCATATACGTGGTGAAGTATAATTTTTTTTTTATTTAGCTCATAAAATTCATACAAATTACCCTGCCAGAATATAATTTACATTGCTGGAATTCCTACAATATGATGATCATTTTGAATATAAACATCATGGATTTTGCATTAGACATACAAATTTTAGATCTAATGTAATAATTTGGTTTACACAAAGCAAATATTTTATCTTTTGTGCAAAATATATGAAGTTTACATTCAAAATATTCCCTGACCTGCAAGGAATCTAGAAATGTCAATTATATTATCCTAACTTTGGTCCGAGGTATTATTTATTACTAAAAATGTAAATATACTATTTTCTCCCAATCACTTCTCTGGTAGGTGGGGGGGTGGAGGGTAGGAAAGGAGGGAGGGCAGAGGTGGGGTATTTTGATTGACAGATAGTGTCCTTGAAGAATATTTCTTCATTTATTTACTGAAGATATTTGTTTTAGCTCATAAAATTCATACAAATTACCCGGCCAGAATATAATTTACATTGCTGGAATTCTTACAATATGATGATCATTTTGAATATAAACATCATGGATTTTGCATTAGACATACAAATTTTAGATCTAATGTAATAATTTGGTTTACACAAAGCAAATATTTTATCTTTTGTGCAAAATATATGAAGTTTACATTCAAAATATTCCCTGACCTGCAAGGAATCCAGAAATGTCAATTATATTATCCTAACTTTAGTCTGAGGTATTATTTATTACTAAACGTTAAAATCTAGTGGTTTCACCCAAACATTTCTCAGAGAGGTAGGAGCTAGTGAGCTGGGAAGAGGGGGGGGGGGATTTGAGTCCATTATTTGAATGGACATTAACCTGGCGACTGTATTTTTCTTAAATATTAATTGTGTGAGCATACCATCATAAAATTTAGATGTTATTTTTACTACAACATAGGTATTGTGTCGGAAAAAGTGGAGTTTGGGGGTCGGGCCAGTCTCTATTGGAATTAATCCCCTATGTTCTGTTGTTCACTTTACGAGGTTTTCACTTTCCGCGGTATCCTGTGGGTTCAATTGACCGCGTAAATTGGGGTACTACTGTATATGCCATCTTGCTGTACAGAAACCAAAATACACATAATAATGGGTTTTACACTGGCGAAGATGTGGCAAAGACAACGGGATGACAAAAATTAATCCATGATGCACCGAGGGAGACATTCCTGATGGGGCAGCACACAGTAGCTGAAGGTTGATGGGAGAGGTTCCTTTTTTTAAAGGGGGAGGGTTGGGGGCAGAAGGGATGGAGGATGCTTACTTTTGAAGTGTATTTTTGGGAATGTGGCAACAATGCCATCCATAGAACATGAAAATATAACAATGGGATATAAAGTACTATAGTACAGTATACTGCAATGTGGGAGATCATTAAACATGACCAGTTATAACCACAATTTACCGCGACATTTTAGGATGATAATTAAGAGTGAAAATTGGTGTGCATGCTAGCTTAACTGTGAGACATACCATCCATGGCACAAAGAAAAATAAAGCATACACAATATTTAGCATGCGTTGAGAAGGAAGGCATTCTATTACCATGATATGATACAAAAATTATGGCATTTTTCCATCATTTGGCTTGCATTCTTCTACAGTACTCTGTTTTGGCTTAAGTCATCAAATTCACAATACTAGCTCATACAGTATAAATCTTTGGAAATCCATTTGAGTCTTTTTTTTATTTCTTCTGCGATAATTTTGTCTAGTGTTAAATAAATTAATCTTTCAAATCCTCTTTATACGAATGAGTTCTGAATAGCGAAAAAAAAATACCTGTACTATCAAAACGAATTTCAATATATTTTTCCGTACAAAATACTGTAGTATTGTATTCTCAAATTACAGTATCTGGTTAAGTCGTGAATGTGTTATACATCACCTTCTGTGGCTGTGGGTAACATAAGTGAGGCATCTGGTCTACATTCATATTACTAATTATTTTTACAAAGATTTTACAATGAAAAGGTAAATAACAAATCTTCTTACAATATTACTTGAATGGAATTTTGGAAACTTGTTCTTAGAGAGTGTGTCATTAATATAGTATCACACACGCATGTCGTTAACTTGAAAGTAAGTACAGTACTGTACAGGTACACATACAGTAATGCATAGTTAGAGCAAAATGTTCTCTCTGTTTATTGTGTACAACATACGGACTCTATCATTTGTCCTGATCTTAACTCCAACATTACTGAATACGTAAATGCAAATATATACTATACCTGTGTATGATACAGTATTACACAAATACTGTTCATATGTTTAATATGTATACTGTACTGCATACAATAGTATATACAGTATATGCCAGAATTTTTTTTTTTTTAATTTCCTCTACCGAACATGGCCAGAGTATCAGTACGTATATAATAAAGGTAAGCATAAGCTGCACTATACTTTCACCAATGACAGTTCCTATAAGAGTGCATCATTTCCCACCACCAATGCTGAGTCTTCCCCAAACACACACACTTTCTCAAACTGTACAACTTCATTCCCTCCACACTCTTTCTCAACAAGCCAATTTGTTCCAAATACAGCTATCATTTATCAAAGTTAAAATGTATTGCATTTTGTATAATAATATGTATCATATTTTGATATCTGAAAATTTAGAAACAATAAGAGAAGAATATTAGGAGAGTTTCTCATGTTTGAGACAAAGAACAAATATGATGGACAAATGGAAGAGTTTGTCACGCTAAAAAATACAAATTAAAAGTGAAATTTTTCCATGCAGTGGTAAAAGTGCAAGTTGCCAGCAGGGTATTAATGAGCGGAACCTTTTTGTCAGTGGTGGCAGCGGCCGCGGCAGTAGACTCCATCACACTATCCAGGCCTATCTGTGGAGAGAGATAGCCAGTCAAGGGACTGTGTGGGACCTTCACAGCACTGTCCACATACTGCTTTAAAGCTGCACTGGAACTCTTGAGAGGACTCATGAAGTGAAGTCAAAACACTGAATCTCTAAGACTGTGTAAGTAGTCTTAAGGAACTTGTAGATACAGTACTGGACTGAAATAAATGTACAGTGTCTTCAGAGAATATGCTGGGGTCACAATAAATACTGCATAAAACCGTGTGTAAAGGTAATACACTACCAGGTGTCAGAAAACGACTTTACAGTCTAATTTCTTGGCCATTAAGGTCGGCATTAACATTTATTACAGGGAGTCCCCGACTTATGAACGTCTGACTTACAAACGCCCGCGGATATGAACAAGGTTAAACTTGAAATTTACAGTATTTTATTTACCTGATAACTTATTTTTTTACTTCCATTTACTGTATTTTGTCATTCTATTTCTTCTTTTGTCTTAAATTAAGTGATTTCAGATGTATATAAGGACTTAGGCTATGAAATAGTGGGATTTTAAACATTGTTCTCTAAGTGTAGTATGCTCATAGTATGTATTCCGACTTAACGTACAAATCAAACTTAAGAATGTCCTCAGGAACGAAATCCGTTCGTAACCCAAGGACCCCCTGTATTAATCTGATGTAAATTTTTCACCAGAAGGAGGAAATGAGTCAATGCTCATGTGTACAAGATCAGTGACCAGACTTTGAGCCATAGGAGACATACTCAGTCATTATCAGCCTTGTGAAGAAGACGTGATAAACAAGAGACAGTGTGTGAGGAAGACAATGAGGTCATGCCTGATCTGGCCACGACCACAACACAGGCAAAGCTGACAGCCTGTGACAAATCTTCAAAGGTTTACAGTAACCATTCAGAGTATTTATGTAAGGAAATTTACTGGGTTTTTTATGAAAGTTTATTAATACAGTAATTGTATTGTATCTGAATCATGAGTACTACAAGTTTTATTTAGCACACAATCATTTATCTAGAATAAATAAATTGGGACTGTCTTTAATTTTAAAAGTGTAGCTGCAGTATTTATTATTTTGAGTCCTTTCATAACCCTTAAAAGCCACAGAGAACAGATGTTATAAGAAACTTAAAACAAAATTAGATGGTTAAAGTCCAACTTCTATATATTAAATCCAATGTTACATTCTGCAATCCTAAGTCATTTAGTTAGTACAGTACACACATGTATTTAATTATCTTCACTGTGAAAGCAAAGGAAATAGACAAATTTCTGGCCTTTATTCGTATGAGAACATGGTTGTATTTTGGCCTTTATACATACAGTACTGTATACAATAATCCAACACTTCTTCTAAACAAGAGATTTTTGTGTTGGTAAAGAAAAGGAAAGGTTGTCAATCTTCAGTTGAAAGATTGCAAAAATAAAAAATAAAAAAGAGCAGACTAGGGGGGGGGGTTTAAATGTCAGAATGCATCTACAAAGGCCCATTATGAGCACATTAAATGTTCATGTAGGTAATAAAAGTACTCGTATATATTCGTGAGTACAGAAGCACACATTACTGATGGTGAAAGTGACATTTGGTCTCGTGTGTCTGACAGAACATCAGGAGCAGCGCATATAAACCACACTTTAAAATACAGTATGTTGTGTTTGGTACACAAGGTAGGGGGGGTTATCACTAGCACTATTCTCAATGTGATATTAAGTTTACCATCTCTTTCTGCTGTATACATTATAATCACATTTAAAAATCATTTATGCATTTCTGTCATTATAATACAGTACAAATTCTACTGTTATTGTCTCTGTAGATTAAAAAAAAAGTTAAAATTTAGAATGATTTTGGATTCCAATAGAAGATGATGGAAAGTCCTAATTGACTACTGTTGCAAAACTTGACTTCCTTCTGCCCACAAAAAGGTTCGCTCCACCAGTTGCTTATAAGGTGTATGGCACAACAAATATGGGTACCACTAAACACTGTTTAAATGACAATATTTGTAAGAATAAATGCATCATGCAGCCAGGCTTTCAATTAAGCAAAAATATAAAAAGAAAGAAAATTGACTAGATAATTCTGAGCACATGTTTGAGACATTTTTTAGCAATGGATCAAAATGTTAAAAAGTAGCTTAAGAGACACTGAGTGTGTTCAGAAAGGTCTTCAATAAATCAGTGAATATTTTAGTGCTTGTCGACTGACAGTCCAATAAGCTGGTGATCAGGTGGGCAATAATTATTATAATCAATCACATACAGAGAATAAAAAAATTTCCAACACACCCAATGATTCATCATAGTGCCAACATGGCAATGGTGAAGGATTTATGAATAGTTTATGATATATAATGGAGGCAGCACTTACTGCTCTACTGGAGGGAGCTGGGACTTTGTTACTATTGAAGGCAGAAGAGCAGGTACTTGAAGTCCTTTTGCTCCTCCTTCTGCTGTGTCTGTTAGTGCTTGCAGGGTTACTGGCTGTAGAGAAGGGGTATCTGGGGTGGTGTCTGGAGGAGGAGGATCTGTGGGAAGGACGTGTACTGATGGTGGTGTGTGTAGAGGAGTGTGTGCAATTTTCATTTATGGGGGCAGGAGAAACAGTGTTAGAGTAAGAATTGAGATGGCTGGTGGAAGTAACAGGGCTGCTCATGCTACTGTTAAAAGCTTTTCTGGAAAATGGATCTGTGAATCCAAGTGGTATAGCACCATTTGAGGTTGAGGAGGAACTTTGCTGGACATTGTTAGATTGACCAGGTGAGGGTGAAGCATCTGGAGACAGATCACTCATTGCTTTTCTCTTATTTGAGTGACATTCTTTAGATACATTCTGTTTATTCTTTCTCTCCTCCTCTTCTTTCTCCATCATCCTCGCCAACTCCTCTTTTTTTTCTTTCTGTCGAGCTTCAAGTTCATGGGAGAATTCATCAAGCTCTGCCAAGATACCAGAGATAGCAGTGGAAACTGGTGGTAATTTGGGTGTTTAATGTGATTGTTATATTGATGGAGGTGGCGGGTGTGTGTGTGTGACGGTGATTGTGGCGACAATGACGGAAGATGGTGTAGTGGTGGTGAGGGTCAAGGCGAGTGTTGTTAGTGTGGTAAGAGTAAAGGTGTTGGTAACAAGGAAGGTGGTGGTTGTGGTTGAGGTGGTGGAGGTAAGGAAAAGGATAGTAATGTTAGCATCTACTCAGGAACAAACACCTTATAAGTAAATCAGGGAGATCATGAGTAGATTTGTCAAGATAAATATCAAACTTCATTAGAGCAAATCTGTATTTAATAATGACACACCACACTTATTTTTTCTTCTCGACCAAATATGTTTGAAAGCAATCTCAAATTAAACTTCTGCATATATATATATATATATACTGTATATATATATATATATATATATATATATATATATATATATATATATATATATATATATATATATATATATATATATATATATATATATATATATATATATATATATATATATATATATGCTTCTCTCTCTCTCTCTCTCTCTCTTATCTATCTTCCTCCCTTCCTTTATTTCATCTATCTCCATTCAAGCTGACAGTTTTTATTTCCATTTCACTTCTCTCCTTACTTTCATCAGTTTACTTTTGTTCATATTTACAATTACTGTATCTTCTCTTAGCACATATTCTTCCAAAGTCATTCACTAATATTCATAAACATTCTCACCTTCCACTTACATTGCTTATAATTATTCATTAGACTCACACTTATCACCACTCATCTTATCCAGTACTGCCCCAATGATGAAAATATTAAACAACCTCAGCACCATTACCCATCTCTGACATACTTACACATGACACAAGTTTCCCTCTTCCTGTTAGATGCTTCAATTATAAACATTTATCCCAAACATATATGTCATTAGTTTCAACATTCATTCTTGTCATCTTTCTCTATCATTCGTTTTATTTATTTCTTGTTTATCAATTAGTGACTGACCAGCTTAATAGCCCTTTGGTCAGTTGTTTGTTACAGTACAGTACTTTGTTATGACCTTTACTCTCCAGTTTGTTTTTCTTGCACCTGTGATATATAACCTATACACACTTGTCATTTTTGTGTCATTCTTCCACCTCCCAGTGTTAAATTTCCCAACTGCAAACATCCTCTGCTCAAGACTCACATTCTTAAGGACACTCACACCATGTCTTGCCTCCTCCTCCATAATATTTCGTCTTTTACTTTAACGCTTTTCAGGATATTATTCAGAGTTACATGTACTGTGTTGGTAATCATTATCAGTGTTACCTTTATCAATCAAAGAATGAAGTAAACATGAAACAAATGAGTTTTTAATATTCTGTAAATAGAAAGTATTATTATTATTATAAAAAAAAATTCTGAATTTGTCTGACTTCACCATGACAAATCTTCCATGGTCTCCGACAGCATCTTAACCTTCACTGGGATCAATTCTGACAGCATTTATACATGAATTATACCCAGGAGGACACATATCAAGGCTTCCTCGCAATTTACTCTTCAAGAGCAAATTACCGAAAGACGAGCGGCTACGTATAATTCACGTCCGCAGCCAAATTAACAATAAACTCATAGAAAATTTCCTAGTTAAAGGCATCGTTTCCAAAGGAGGCAAACGGCTATGATTTAAACCCCAATAACATCAGTGATCCCAAAGAAGGTTAGGACCTCCAGTGCATCTTAATTCTAGGGCCTGACCTTGAGGATCTTTGCCTGGGCTTGTGCCTGGGAGAGAACCTCGGTGATCTTAGCGGCCGTCAGCTTGTCTGTCACTGAGCCCATCTGACACATGAGGCGCTCCATCGCCTTCTCCGTCTCCTCCAGGCGACGTCGAAGGTGGTCCAATTGTTCATCCTCTGTGGACCCTCGTGCAGGTTACTTACTTTCCCTCGAATTTTAAGTGTATGACATTTTGCAAGACACTCATGATGAAAGTGGGCAAAGTGCACATGAACTCTTGTTCCATTTACTCTTTACAGTACTGTACTAGACTATACAAATAATAACTATTTTAAGAAACACCTGTACCCATGTCTGTGGTCAGCAGCCTCATGTGTTCATCACCCAAAGTCTGTGGTTTACTGTGTGTGTGTTTGAGGTATCTTATACTGTATACACTACATGTAAACTAGTCATCAATTCTAGTGCATCATTCATTACTCACCTGGATCTCACTGTAAATGTTTCTCGTATATTTATCACAAGTTCATGCAAGGTGGTCATTAAGAACATAAAGAGGCATAGTACAGTATATATCTCCTTAATGATAAATTATATACTGTAAGGTCACAAGTTCTTTTAACACAATAACTGGAAAATTCTTACAACTGATCATAAATATTAAAAAAAAGCTTGACCATAATAAAAAAAAATCTACTAAAACAGAAATAATTAGAACTGCTAAGCATAAAATAAATCAAGATGACATAATTTAAGACCAAAACAAAAATGAGTAATTCTTTATAAATTTTACATAATGTTGTAAAGAGAAAAGCTGAACCATACCAATAATAAAACACTTGGAAATATCAGTGAAATATGAAAGGCAAGTTTTACCAGTACCCCTGTAGTTCAGACAGGAAGAGAAACTGACTCAATAATTCACACTAAAGAAGTTAAGTTATAATGAACGGTCACCCACAAAAATCCTGTCGCCTCTCCTCCTGAACTATCCCACCAAGAATTTGCTGCACTATTGGAAAATGCACCCAATATCTTCTTACTCTACCGGTGTGAGTACAGGTACAAAGGTTAGTGTATCAGGAGGGAGCCTAGTCAACAAGAAGAGGAACCAGTCTCAAATACTGGCCATATCCCTAAAACCCAGAGAATTTACAACTCACAATACCCAAGTAGGAAGTGAAGACTGTCTGTGAATAGATGTATTTAATATCTTTATAAAGGAGAGACAAATGTGCTGGGTAGTTACTGTATATAAGGGACAAGGCCGGAGGGTTGTGGAAATGAAAATACTCGCTACTATGTTACACTAGCAAAGACTAATACATATTTCAATGCTTCAAAATTGTCCAAGATATCAACGAGTAAATTAAAACGAAACAAAAATTAAAATGGTCTTGTAATAAATATAGAGTGTCAACCAACGGTCAGTGAAAATAGGCTGCCATTTCCTTCCTCATACAAGATTATTTAAACAACAGAATCACTAACTTATCCTTTGTGATTTTTGTGATTCTAAACATTCAATTCCATCAAAATACTGTACTGTATAAAAATTCTGCCTGTAGGAATCCACACCAGCCAGTAATGTGAGCGGTCTAATGACAACACTACAACGCTTTCCAGATATTCTTTAAGTATGTTATATGTATTACTGTTGCATCACTTTATTACCCCCCCCCCCTGTTCTCTCTCTTTTGCTCTCTCATTTTCTATTTCCATACAATATATCTGTCATTCTCTACTTTCAAGTTTTATCTTGTGCAAAGGGTTAAGAGACCTGCTGCTGCCTACCCCACCTTGCTGTCTATGTGGCTATTATATTATATAACTGTATACCTAGAGAAAAATATTTTCTTCATCAAAACAAAACACTATCAACAAACAGAAAACCTTGACATGGATCAAATTTTCCTCATCATTGTTTTTTAAATGGGTTACAGATTTCATATACACAAAATCTATTGAATCTAGAAAAGTGTTCAACACAGCACAAGATGTGTTGTGTGGAAATGTGATGTCGAGACAACACCTTGAAATTCATCCTAGTTTCAGTAAGATTTATGGCTTCTTTACCAGACAACAACCAATAGGGTGTCCAGCCTCATCACTGAACTAAACACACACACACATGAGAACAATGACAGGATTGTTATATAAACACTAAAGTAATATATTCACAACAATATGAAAGATTCACATGAGACAAAATATATTTCAAATAAATACACAAGGAAATAACTATAAATAACTCATTTTAACCAACAACCAACTGAGAAAACAAATACTGTACCTGTATACAAAACAAGTATTTTCCTTAAATAATTTTTCAACCAATAAATAAAATATTAATGAATAACTGTATTAATCGCTATACTGTACCAATCATTGTGTTAAAAAGGCCATCATCTCTCAAGTGTCATGCCGTCAGCCGTCACAGCTAAACTACAATTCTTGCACAGCTACTATTTAATGTGTTGAGGTACAGCGTAATATTAAGGTATAAATTCCTGACAACACCAGCACTACATCTCTTATATTTCCAAAGTTGACAAAATAAATCTTCACAACTAAATTTTTTTTTATCCTTAGATCTGATGCCTGAAGGGTGTTATGATTCATATAAATATTGTTAAAGTCTTAATCACTAAAAGATTAAATGAATTTAGGAAAGATGGACTTTTCAACGTGTTAACATTAAGACTCACCGTATCATAAACAACAACTGAAAGACTGTAAGAGGGAAATAAATTAGGTGAAGTAAATAATTTTGCAGGAGAATACTGTGTGGGTGTCACAATACTGTACTGAGGGAGAGTAGTGCTAATGTGGCCAGCTCCTTCAGATTCAGGAGGTTGTCTGTGATTAGCAGTGTTGTAGATAGATAAGGAATGGCTACCAGCAGGCCAAGATACAGGAGTAGCATTACTTTATGCCACTGTTCATTTTGAGTCAATGTCAGAGTCTACATCCCCTTATCAACTGCATTTACTATGCCTGCAACATCACCTGGAATTACTGAAATAATAAGATTTTCTTCCCACTCTTGATGGCACATGTCTTTCTAGAGCCCAAAGTCTGGCATAATACAGTATTTATTTGGAAATTAAATCAATTTCAAATGCAGTGGCAAGCTTGGCTCTCACCACTTGACTCAGTTTCAATACTTGCTTGAGTCAGATGTGAGGAGGGTGTTGTCCAGTGTGACGGTACTGAACACTGCCCTGAACATTCTGTTTCCTCCTGCATTTAGCTTTGAACTTCTAGGGAGACCAGTTAGACATATGGTAAGTGATAGAGCTCTCCAGTATCAACATACAATAAAGCAATTAATTAGCACAGAAGTGGTATTAAATATCAGGGTAAGCTGCATACAAGCACCAACTACATCTGTCCCTTGTCTGGGCTACCATGTTAGTTTTCTTGTACTGTGTCCCATACTAAAGATAATTATTTTTAATTTAGGAATTCATCCAGATTTCTAAATTTAGATATACAGGAAAGGGATTACCGGTATATTTACTAACAAAATCAGATAAATATGATTCAGCTGTAAAATATATATTATTGTCAAGGCTTCATATGGATTGTTGGAATCAAGAAAGACTGTCTCAGTTCTCACCAAGTTACTTCTACTGTACCAAATGATCCCTTGTACAGTATTAATTATCTTTGGTCAGGATAAAACACTGATGAGAAAGAGTTGTTATGCATAAGTCTTTTCTTCCCACACAATCATTGTTCTAGAAATAACCAATAATATCCCTATTACTGTTCTATTAAGCTTAATCAATGGTCACACTGAAATCTGACATGGTAGTGCAACATACTGTACTGTACATGCTGCTCAACTGGGTTTCTTATATTTTATGGTAACTGGACAAATACAGCTAATTTCTATTTCAATGCTTATTAGGAAAAATTGTAATCAGTCAGTTTATCTTTGGGCAGAAGAAAAAAGACATCTGTGATCAAGATAGCATTTTCATAAAAAAATTAAATGTCTCATCTTCTAAAACATTTCTCAAGTCTAAATCCCTTTCTTACATCTCCCATCATCAAAATGTCTCTTCATATGTAAGAAGGATTACCTCAGTCCAAGGCCTCAACATGACAGTGACCATCGCTGTATACACACAGTATAACCATGCTTGACCCTGCGATCAATCTTTGGCCTCACACGCTGTGACCTGAGTGTTACCCTGTGCCAAAGTGCTCCTTCATAGTTTACTGTTCTCTCACATATCCCACAGTTAAAACAAAAAACTATTACACTGTAATATTTAACCTTCACATTTATACTATACAGTACAAATACTTAGATTTGGTATTTATGAATATACAGTACAGTACATATACTGTATACAGCAAATATAACATAGGTGTACAGTACAGAGTACAATCAGAATCATTTGTAAACTGTACCAGGTACTTCAATTTACAGTTACAATGTCAAGCTATTAAGTGAAAACATTAGGGAAAATTCAGGCAAGTTCTCCTAAGGTGCCCCAGCAAGAAAAATGATTTTTTGTGATTCAGTATAAGTATGAAAAACCTGTTTGTTTTTGTTTTTTAAGAAGTGAGAATGACAGTATTCTATGTGTACAGCAACATCCTCTGGCACACGGCAGCTACACTTTGCTTTGTGCTCCCAGCTGTACTGTCTTTTATGCACAGCTCTTCCAAGTAATTTTCAATATGATAAATGTTATTAAAAGGCTCAGTTCAAGTGCACCTGATGGTTCACCCTGACAGTATGGAACATCTTCTGAAAAAGTCAAGTCTATCCAGTGTGTCCGTAAAAAGAATAAAAACGTGTTACAAGAAATAAAAATAAAAATTTGATAATGTCATCAAATAAAATTTAAGAGGTAAAGATTGAAACATTGTTCTGTTCCACCTCAAAAAGTGATCATATACTTACTCTTGTCACACTCTGGCTTCCCTGCAGCATGGAAAATAATGTGTTGCATTAGGTAAACCAACAATACACATACTGTATCATGTCACAGATAATTATCTGAAGTTTATAAAAATCAGTAAAGGATCATAAGACAGTAAAGTCAAGAATATGGATACTGATTTTATCTGTCACACACAACACTTCCACACCTTCAAATTGATAACTGCTACAATACTAATGATGAGGATCTTTACAACACTTTATTAATGATGGGGTGAATATTCTTATAATCCCAATAAATGAAAGTGGTGTCAAAAGTAAAAAATCTAAATACTGTATTGTAATTAAAAGTCTGAAATTTCGACCCATCTATATATCATTAAACTGATGTTTTTCTACAATACTGTAAACCTAGTCTTTTTTTCTTAGAGAGAGAATTTAGCACATTATGTATGGTATATACAGTAAAGTGCTCAGTGACCTCAAGTTCAAACACTACAGTAGTTAACTTAAAAAATTATTATTGTATCATCATAGACTAAATAAATTTACAATTCACTTTCTTTCACCCCTACACAGTACAGTACATAGGAAGGTAACCAACAGTTGAGTGTTTACATACAATAATGGTTGAATGATGGGGGACATGCAGTGATAATACTGTTTAAATGGTTTTTAATGGTTCACGCTGTTTATGATCAATACTGAATAAAATAGTTAGTTACTTTATTTAGACTAATTTATACTTTGTTGTTTGATTAACTAGTTATTTACTTTTTACTTATCAAAATTTCCTTGAATAAACTTTTACATATACAATACTTCAATAGGTATGTACTGTACCTAGCTTGCTCATGTCTAGCACTATTATACAACTAATATTCCATATAAAAGTTAAGCATTAGTTACGAAGGAAACAAGTACGATGAATAACATTAGCTACAGTAAGATTGGGTATCAATAGCTGAATATGAAAATTAATCCGCAGATGAAAAATCCAACTCCTGTCGATTATTCTAATTTTCTAGTGTCAAGAGTTCTCATTTCCTAACATTATGTAAATCTAACTTTTCCCATCAATCTGTTTCCTTTATATATCTTCAAATCTTGTGTTGGGTGAACCAAGATATAGAGGAAGCTTTAAAACAGACACAGCAGAAGACAGAGTACACAAGAGAGATGGCAGACAAGCCCTGCTAGTAGTAAGAGAGGGCTAACACACCAAACAAGACAAATTCCACATAAGCTTCCTCATATCCTCAACTAAAATGCAACAGATTCATTATTCCTAAAAAATAAAAAACGAAAAACCACTTAATTCCAAATCCAAGGACTCTGGGATTTGTAAGACGAGTGAAAATTTTGAATAGATACACCCTCCATAAACACCTCCCCTTCCCCCTTACAGTTCTTCATTTCCTAGCATACTGCTCCCCATTTCCTAAAAAATTTCAACAATTCTCTCTCCAAACTCTTTTATTGTTTTTCTTTGTCCATTTATACATATTTTTTACATTGTTGATCCATACCTTAGAGAGACTTCACACCTTAATGGCTCCAATCCTCTATGGCACTCAACTTTCTCTCTATATATCCTCCGATGTTACTTTCTTTATGCTCCTGTTTCATTATACTGCTCCTGCCTTTCCAGCTCCTGAGTTCACACTTCCACTCTACCACCAGTGGCAGCCTTACACACACACATGAATTCCCCTCAAATGACACAACACTTTAATCTTACACCACTACTGTCTTTATTTGGTGATCCTGTTGTACGCTTTCATTCCCAAACTTCTCAAGAGTTTATCCTCCTCACTTTATGATTCATAATTCTCGCCCTTGACCACTCACCGTTGCTTACATCATTCCCTAACCTAACCTAAACATAATTCTTCTAGAACTATGAATCTCCCTGTTATCCATCATTCCCTCTTTCTCATTTTCATTCTTACAAGCTCTTCATGTAATTAATAACTTTACTGATTTCTCAAGCACTTAATGAAATCTCTTTATGATATCCTCCTTTGTAAAACTGTCCAGTACAGTACATGTGAAACTCAAAATGTACGACTACTAAATTAGCATTCATAGCTGACTTGTATTCTATTCTCTGTACAGTATTTTTTACCAATTGTAATCTTCTAATAATTCATATTTTCCCACTCACACTTTTCCTGATGGATATGCATTACGTACTTGTCATACATATTTTTGGGGTCGTGGATTACATATACCTGTACAGGTAATGTACCAAGATATTAATATTTTCATGAGGTATTCCGTCAACTTGTGGCCTCGTCCCTAAGCACTTCTCACTGCTTTAGGAAAATTCAGGGATTTATTTTTTAATATTCATCACCTAATTTTATTCTCTAATCTGAAAATTCTCTTATGGAATAAATACCCGAAAGTAAAAAATAAACGAGGGGATTAAAACTTCTACGAGGTCCTATTGTATATTGTGGACAGCCTCAACACACAGTTACATGCTTATTGTGTTGGAATCTTCAACATGGTGAACTATATTACCAGACCTACTCATACTTTATGATCCATCATACTGCAGTACAGTACTATACATAAGACAAAAAAATCATAACTACCAAAGAACTGTAATACCTTTCTTAGTGATTTCATCTAATACAGGGGAAGAATCAGCTTTTGCTACCTCTACCTAGTACAGTATATGATACAGGTTAACAATGCCAGGGGAGGAAGCTATGGCATCACCTTTTTCCTTGAGTACGTTCACTGGCTCCTCTTTACAGGCACCTTGTTCCTCTCTTGGGTGGTCCTCCACAGATGCTCTCATATCCACTTGTTTGTCTGTACTATCATGTACCTGAAATTCTTCTTCACTCCCTGAATGTGAGACAATGGGAGCAGAATCTTCCTCACTCTTCTCAGAAGAGTTGTGCTGAGAACTATAAGGACTCGTGGCCCAGGGGTCTTCTGACAGCTCATGGTCCACTGATGGTTCATTCTCACAGGGGAGTCCTGCAGTAGTGTCATACTTGACATCATCAGGATGAGACTGTACTTCTTCAGAAGAATACTGATGGTTACTCAAGAGATCCCCTGTGTCCTTTCTGCTAAACAAATGATCCCTCGCTAGCTGACAAATCTCTTCAATTTTCTCACCATCCATGTTGTTTCCTGGATCATAGTTCTTCAGTCCATTTTGTAGAAGTTGAAAAAACTCATCACTTAACATGTAATCTACTTCCTCATCAGTAAAGGTCTCTTCTGGAGATATGTCCTTCAGTACCTGCTTCTTTGTGGTCTGTCCATGGCGGCCCCCACACTGGGACCTCTCCATATTTCTAAACCAATCTTCATCTTTACTATAGTCAGAATCATCTAAGGTCTGTTGTGATCTGAACTGACTTTTGGTCTTAGGTTTACAGTTTTTTTTAGTATTGTAATAGAGACCTTTCTGTAAGCGATCTCGATAAGTCTCCCGGGCAGAGTCATTGACAGTGGCACCTCCAATCAGTAAGTTTAAAGCTTCATCATCAGATTCGTCATCTGACTGGTTAATAAAGCCTTCTGGCAGGTACCACTCACCTATCACATGGGGAGTAAGCAGTGCAGTGATATATTTTGCATGATATCTCACTCAGGATTTCTACAATGATGTCACAGAACTGTCATATACATAAAAAAATCATAATCACACTAATCCTTTCTCAAACACTTCCCTGAACTTATGTACATATTGCATTTGAAAAACCATTCAAAACTATTTTACTAAAATACAAATACAGTACACTACAATTAAAGTACTGTAGTATACAGATATACGTACTAAGACTATTTGAAGTTAATTCTATAACTTACAAAACCTATGGTTCTAACTTAAGTCCGATTCATAAGGTATAAGATCCTACTACTACAGTATGTCAATTCCTAGCATTTTCTGTTAGATTATCTAATCATGGTCATTAGAGTTAACACCTGAGAGTAAGTGATGGACATATCTGTGTTTGTTTGAGACTCCAGCTACTGTACCTTATTATCAGAAGAGAAGAATGCTTACAAGAGTGTAAATAAATAATTTATGAATAAACTGCATAACAATACAAAAATGACTGAGAGATGGTATTGAGGGATCAGAATCGAATCTAAAATATATTTTTGAAAGTTTTATACGTACAGCAAAAAGAAAAAGAGAGGACTAAGGTCTTAGCTTACTGTCGGTGCATTGAGAAAAACTCGAAAGTTAAACAAAGTGTAGTCTCAATATTGTCAAGAGAAAAAAAATTAACATATAGTATTGTACTGTGAATAGTAGCCAAAACAGATAAGTTGACAAGATGGTATGAATCATTACAGGTTAATGAAGGCCAGAAGGGTGAAATTTGAGTGGGAGGGGAGGATCAATGCCCCACCTCCCAAAAAAGTGGAAATTTTTAGTTGTTGTAGAGTTGTGGGGTTGTGGATACAGTACAGGCTTTTAATAATGAAATACCGAACAGCCTCTAACATGGAAGACATAATATCTCTAACTTACTCCACTGTTTGAAAGACATATTTCTAAAGTAATATATAGTATGCTTGTAATCATAAATATGTCACTCTGCTGAGGCCCTTCTTCCCTCATCCCACTTAAGAAAAAAAAGGGCAATTCTCATTTGTTCGGGGAGAAAATCCATTATTTTGGATCGCCTGATGATTCGGTAGACCTCTAGCTTATTTCACCTGATTATTAAACAGCCTAATGTTGCCTGAGTTAGGTTAGATTAGGTTAGGTTTGGTTATATTAAGTTAGATTACATTAGGTTAGGTTACATTACCTGAGGTTAGATTAAGTTAGGTTACATTAAGTTAGGTTAGGTTACATTAGGTTAGGTTAGCAGTAGGGTATTTAATCTGAAGGTGCAATAAGCTAGGGGGCTTATCTTAAATGGGACCCAAAATTTTTCTTTCCCTTCCAATGAAATAAATCTTGGATCCACTACTGGCTGGGATGATGCAAGAAATAACAGCGGCCAAAAACAGACGGGTATCTTGGTAGGGTCTAAGTACAGGTGGCAGACATCTTGGTAGAACGCATCTGGTAAGGCAGCTAGAATGGCTAAATGACATCAAAGAGTGAGTCTTTAGTGTTCTTGGTGCTGGTTATCTGGTACAGTACTATTGAAGAAGAGAGGTCACAAGAGTAAAGGAAAGTAATTTATTGAATGATTAAGAGAGAGAGTGAGTTGATGTGCACGTAAAGTACAAAGTTAAGGGTTGGGAGACAGAGTGAGGAAACATGTGTGCTGTACAAAGAGAGTACTGTAGTAGTTCAAAGACTGTGTACAACATGAGTGTACTACTATACTGTACTTCGTCATAACATCTAGTTCTATTGTACATTTCAGTGTTTCATTGTTTATTGTGCATCAAAAAGACAATTTTTATGGTAAATGATTAATATCCAATCTTTAGTAATAATCACCAAAGATCTCTAATCATTACAGGATCGGATATAAATCCTTTGTCTTTATTAGTACTGTACTGTGATAATTTCCTTCTCTTTAAACATACATTAGTATTAATTAAAAATTATATTTGCATGTATTGAATTAAAGGCTTCATTAATTATCAACACTACACATAATTTCTTTTAAATTAAACTAAATATTATTGTCAAGTATAGTGAATTAAAACTTTCATTTATAATCTACATAAATTCTTCGTCTTTATAACTGTTCAGTGTAATTAGTTTTGTCAGATATTAAGTTAGGAGTTTACACACGTAACAATGATTCATATCCTTCTGGCTCAGCGGCATCAGACAGAGACATACAAACACACAACTCTGGAAAGCTTAGCCTGAAGACCTACCCAGCTTCTTGCCTTTTGTGTCCATCTTGTTTTGTGATTTCCATCCTTTACCACCTTGAGCAGCAGAATTAACAGTGGTACAGTGGTTTGTTAGTGCGTGGAGAGCAACAAGACACACCCTACCGGTACACTACAGTACCACATAGCCGTCTTCACCCACCCCTCATCCACACACTGACACTCACACCACACCTAATCATTTCTGACAGTTACAGCCAAGACTACATTTTCCATTCAATATTTGTGACACTTTATAAAATTTTTACCAAAATTTATCACAATTGATAACTTCTGAAAGTTTCATTTGTCATACCCCAAACTACAAGTGGTACTCAATATTTGTAACAAATTATAAAATTTAAACAAAAGTTAAAGTTAACATCTATGATCTATACAAAATGAAAATCATAACATAATCTCAATACAACTTTTGCAACTCTAATATAAGCTGATAACAGAATGTACTGTAGTGAAGCAAATCAGTCCTCTAATACATACATTACATCTAAGTGACTCAGTGCAGAACACACCAACCAAAAGATGAATAGATTAGCATTGTTAAAATTGTATATTGTACAATATATAAATGAAGATACTGTACTATATCTTTTTTTTTCAAAAAGTTTTGTTCAAAATGCATTTTCAAGTTGATCAATACATTTTCTACTTATCTAGGATACACCGCACACTCATTATACCTCACACACTCGTACCCAAAAAATAGCACATTTGGTTGTACATGCAGGTACTGTATATATATCCTATTGCAGGCACCACCTCAAGGGTCTGCTTATACTTTATGATCAGACATTAGATAAATTTTGATCCCAAGGTAATATTCGAAGTTACTGTTACCCATTACACCGGGTGCAGTATATCAATAACAAATTCTGAATGGGGAAGTTCACATTAAACTTGTGTACTGTAAGGTGCAAGATGCTTACAATCATAGCTCTGAGTTTAAACCAAAGTGTCAAACTTTCCTATAAAGTTCCATGATAGTGTTAAAGCTCATCTGACTGTTCATTTTCCCCACAACCCCTAGTTGCTACATGCCTTATAGAATCAAGCCCAGTAATCTATTATAAATACACTTACCAATCTTGGTCGTCTCTGCCTGTTGTTCCTGCTGGAACTTCTTCCTTGAGCGAGATTCTTCTCGCTGTTGTCGGCGATACTGATCCCTTGTGGAAACATCAGTATTGTCCAGGTACTCCTCAGCAAACACATACTTTCGGTATTCAGGATCCAAACCAAAGTCCTTCAGCTTGGGCGTCTTATCATCTTCCTGACCCTTTTTGAACAACACCTGCAAAAGTATGTGGAAGTGAGGCACTATTACCATGATGTGTTGGCACCAATGGTAAAGTGATGATAGTATAAGTCTACAGCGAAATAAGGTTCTGGGGAAAACATACATTTGGATGGTTTAGTGTTCATCTGTGAGAGGTAAATGATATGATGGAAAGTAGGAGTTAAAGAAGTGTTAAGTTTCATACTTTATCAAGAGAGTGACATCAGTGTAAATCTCCAATCATTGTAGCTGAGATATTCATAGCATCAACAGATAATGTCCAGGGTATTTGTGTTTCAAATTGACATAAAAAAGACCCAGAGAGTGTTGTGACGGCACGTAGTGTGAGCTCTTTCAAGACCAGACTTGACCAACACTGGAGCAGGTTCAAATACATTCAGGAGCCGGTGCATGCCCAGTACTTGCCAACAGTGCGTAACCGAGACGTGGCCAACCGCCCAAGCAGCTAATGAGGCGATCAGTGTTGAAGAGGGTATAAAAAAAAAGACAAATACATCAGTAATTTGTGGAAAGAACCATCACCTATAATACAATAACAAACAATAAAACAAAAAATGGTAAATTGATAAACGCCACTTGTTAATGGAAGACGAGAATGAAAGACAGAGTAAATAAAACTAAATGATTGCAGACAAAATTATTTGAATATGAGATAGAGAAGAGACCCTAGGTAAGTCAGAACATGAGAGAAGTGATAACAGACTAACAAAACAAAAGAGGAAAGAGAATAACATGAGAAGAGATAACAGACTAACAGAACTTTAAAAAGATAACAGACTAACAGAACATGAAATAGATAACAGACTAACAGAACATGAATGAGATAACAGACTAACAGAACATGAGAACACAACCAGTGAGATGGAAGTGTGACAAGTGTGCCATGAGTCATGTTAGAAACCTTTTGAGGACAGGTGAGCTAAGAACAGCCCCCGTGTCATGCAGCCCACCTGAGACTCGGGTCTTTACAAGGTCGGGAACTCGAGGGGTATTTCTGGCCTGCCCATCTGTCATGTTGAAATGCCCACTACTACTGTTCATGCCAGGCCATATGTTAAGTGTTGGATAGTCTCAATGAGAGAGGTTATGAACAGTGCAATATATCTACCACTATACTGTCATTTCATTATGCAAATAATCACTACAGTATATACTTACCTAATTCATCACCTAAGCAACTCAGTCTAGAGCTAGGTAGATACTAATTTACCAACTACAGTACTGTACTTGGTTCAACATGTGATCTACAGTATTTTTAAGTCACTTACGTGTATTAATCTACATGCGAGCTATTGCATAACTGCTAACAATTTATGATTATAATTTCAAAAGATTTTTAGCAAATACTGTATAAGAATATGAAATCCAGACTCAAGTGATTTGAATTTGAATATAAAAGTATATACAGCATTCTTGTACTGCATTCAACAGCTCCTTACTGGAATTCACTTTCTAAATCCATAAAAGTAGATCCCACAGGCTAGCCTGTCTGCCCATCAGGGGCAGTGTGAATACTGTACACAGAATACTAAACCTTTTTTTTTTTTCACATGGCAGTGTGTCGTCAGCATTGCACTCTACCTCCTTTACTTTCCCTACAGTAAAGTTAGGTATCCATTCACAGCTAAGTAGTCTGGGGTGCCCTAACACAAACAAGTGATCCTTAAGGCATCATCCACACTCCCTCCCACTTATAACACAAAAACTTCTAATTTTGTACAAGACTACAGAGTTAAATCCTCTTCATCAACTCTACTACAGTACAGTACCTGTACATCTTTGTCTTTCTCAGTCAAACTTTTGAAGACACCAGAGCGAATGAACAGTTTGTCGCAAATAAAAGCTAGTCACTTTATGAAGGATAAAAATAAAAATAAATATTAATAACCAACCCACAAGTTTTAACTGAGCCACAAACCACATAACTGGATAGACCAACCACTCATAGTAAGTTGATAAGCAGTAAAAATTAAAAAACAAACATACCATATGATACTCTCATTCCCTTCACCAACAAAATTACCAGTACTGTATTATCAACAACTTGCTTTTAGTGATTAATGGCCCAACTATGACTTTGCACAACACAGAGTACAGGTACAAGGAAAATTTGGAGACACATCATTGATTAATACACTCTGAAGCAACACACATGGGATAAATCCTCACTGGGGCATCACCCACTTAAAATAAAGACATAATAACTAGGAGGACTGTTTCCCTGCTCACATACAAGGGTACCAACCTTCATAATGGTGTAGACGAAGAATACAACGATGCCCACCGTGTAGAGGGGCATGATGATTCCCATAGCCCCAGATCCTTTACCCTGGGGAGGTGGCACGATACCCCCGGCGCCACCCATTGGAGGACGCACTCCAGGCATGGGACCAGGCTGTATAGGGAAGATGTGGTCGCGTTAAGCAAAATTACAATATACCACATTAAATAGCACATGCTTCTGAGGATAATATCCCATCTGTCACACTCATATCCCATCTCAACCAGCAAAACCTTCCAAAAATGTACTAAATATCAACACCTGAAGTGGTAATACTGCATAAAGATAACATAAAATTGTCATTGAATTCAATCATTGATGAACAGGAGTGTGAGAGGTGGGGCCAAATTTAAACTGCTGGCCAGATAAAATTACGAGACATATTAAGTATACAGCATGGGGGGGGAGGGGAGAATATACCTGTAATATGAGGACAAATATCATACAGTCTGCATTTACGAAGCTTTTGTAACGCGTTTGGTCATTTACGCGGTGCCTTGCCAGAATGAAAATGCTTTAATTACGCGATAAATTTGGTCATTTACGCTGCGAGCGGCTGGAGAGGTCCAGACCGCCGAGCCATTTTTTACCCATGTGGTCCATTCTTGACCATACGCGGAAAGCAGCGCGGTGAGTGGTGCGCATTAGGCCGCTCTTACGTTATCGCTGACGTCATATGACGTATCGGACTGTGATTGGGCCACACATCCTTACCACCCACGCATTCCCTCCGCCGCTAGCTGTGATTGGTCTAATGTAACATGACGTGCCCTGCCACCAGAGGGTAGAAGTCGCTGACCTAGCAGGGCCTATCTCATTGTTCTCAGTCCGCGTATACAGTTCTCTCCTGTGCCCTCTATTCCCCTCACAACTCACAATGGCTTCCGCAGGACCCCCACCACCAGAGAAAAACACTGAATTACCTGGACCAAGCCATGATAATGTGAAGGAAATCATCGAGTTGGGGGAAAAACTTAAGCTCATCCTTGACAACGACCCAGACAAGCATCGGTATGAAGCGTCTAATAACCATCTGACGAAAGTTATGGAGCCGTATATCCAGATCTATCTCGACAACATCAATGCTAGTCGTCAACGTAGTATTGAGGACTTCCTCGCCCGCAACCCACCACAACCACAGCCAGCCCAAGTCAGTGATAGTGATATTGACAGTGAGGATATGGACTTTGAGAGGTTTGTCTGGGAGGCCTTGCAAACCTCTGCAAGTAGTGAAAGTGAAAGTGATTCACCGGAGGGCAACAATCTGCCCTCTGCCTCGGAACCAGCCGCCATCCACGTGTGCCGACCCAGCTTTTCTACTAACGTAAGTGTTAAAAAACCTAATACATATTATTGATATTTATCTTAATTATTAATTGTGTGTGCATACCATCATAAAATTAAGATGTTATTTTTACTACAAGGTACGTATTGTGTCGGAAAAAGTGGAGTTTGGGGGTCGACCCAGTCTCTATTTCAATTAATCCCGTATGTTCTGTTATTTCATTTACGCGTTTCTCGTTTTACACGGTACTCCACGGGTTCAATTGACCGTATAAATGCAGACTATACTGTATACAAAAATAAAAACAACAAGTCTTATGGAAGTGACTCAATATACCAGGGAGCTACTGTCTCGTACACCTGCAGGAACCATCTAGCTACAGTACTGTATAGTATTCATTAAATCATTGAAGAGTGAGGGACCTTCACCAAGGAGACTGGTGACTGGTGTAATAAATAAATAAGACAATGGTGGGGTAAATACAGTACAGTACAAGGTTCAACAAGGAGAGAGAACTTAGTGATATTTAATAAAAGGCAGTTCCTCAAAATCAACTGCCTTTCATTTTGGAGCAATTTCTTAAAATGAAATTGTTGGATACATGTACCCGTACACAGAAAATAAATTTAAATACAGATTCAAGAAATTAATAAACAAAATGATTACCCTGTATTTTGGAATTACCTGTTGTACTTTGTTTATTGATGCAGCTTAAGTACAAAGAATGCATCGCAGTTAATCTTAACCCAATACAGTACATAATATTTCTTTTATAACAAGCAAAATGAACCACTCTAACCTAACCTATCTGATCTAAACTAACAATCCTTAAATATATTCTAGCTAAGGTAGTTAAGATAAGGTTATATAAACCAGGGTGAATTTTCTCGATTCATTGTAGCTGTTTTAAAAGAAATTCTTACTCAAGTAGCCACTATAATGGAAAAAGACCACAATACTGATCTTCATAATTACCAAATGCAGAATGATTTTAGATGAAAAAAAAGGGGGAAATATAAAACATGCTGGAACATTACATATGAAGGAAAAACCTTAACAGCTGAACAGGTAACAAAATACTGTTCAGGTTTTGTCACAAAATTAAGTAATTATTTCTCCCCTGTACCCACAGCATGAAAATACTTAAAACAGAATTTGTGAACTCATATTATGGGAAGCACATGACACTTATTTTAAAATAAATGTCTCAGAGTTAAGATTCATTGAAGTAGAAGAGGGAGGAGTTCATGAGGAACAGGGACGGACGTGCTTGGGTTATATACAAGGGGAAGGTAGTGGAGGCAAGTGCACCAGTACAGAGCCAGGGAACACCAGGACACCCCCACCCACTCCTCCTCTCACCCAGGAGGAGGTGATTGCCATGTAAACAATGTCATCTCTGACCACACCCCACAAAACACAAGGGATTCAGCAAATGAGGCAGCTGTAGAGAATGGAGGGGAGCCAGAGTCAATACCAAGACCACAGACATTACCGAGGACAATTTCCGGCTTGAAAGTCATGAACAGGTTCACTACTACTGACACATTCCTTAATTATAAAGCGGAGTTTGAAACACTACTCAAGGTACATCAACCCAATATAGTAGGTGTTGTAGGACTGTTGTACAAAAACAGGAGATTCGACCCGGAGGAATGTGAGTTCAATATTGATGGAAATGACTAATTTACGAATCTTTCTCAAGAAACCTGGAAGAGGGGTGTGGTTATCTATGCTAAGCAAGACTTTAGAGCCAGCCAAGTGAGGGTGAGGAAAGAGGATGTTTTTGAAGAATCAAAGTGGTGTAAAATTAAACTAAAAGGGAAAGACTTACTCATTGTCGGATGCATCTACAGATCCACAAAATGTAGCTTATTAAACCAAAGGAACTTAAAAGCCCTTATTGACAATGCAACGACAATCAACCCAAGCCACCTCCTTGTCATAGGGGACTTGAACTATGGCAACATCGACTGAAGAAATGAATCCACGCCAATTGACCTAAATAATCCTACAACAAGAGTTTCCCCATAATCCCAAAGAGAGGATGACCAAAGATTGGTGCATTAGGAGAGCAGATCACCAGTAGATCTCGCCTGGCGAAAGCCATACTGGTGATCCGACAAAAGAGAAAGGGGTTCAAGGTGACGGAGAAAATGAGAATTTAAGATAAGTTTCGAAAATCTTAAAGAGGGATGAAGTTATGGTAATGAGGCGATAGTTAAGAGGGATTAGAATGGTTACCCTTCTTTGAGATGGGCTGAACCGAGGCAAGCTTCCAAGTAGAAGGAAACGTTTGGGTTTTGAGGCAAAGGGCAAGAAAGGCGAGCAAGCACAAGGGCCAGAACTTCAGCACACTTCCTCAGAACACGGGGGGGTATTCCGTCTGCTCCATGTGCCTTATTCACATCCAGATTAGATAACACACCAGCAACCCTACGATTGGAGATAATAGGAAAGGGCATAGCTTCAATAGGAGGAGCATACGTAGGAGGGGCAGAGTTGGCATCGTCTAAGGTGGAGTTAGAGGAAAATAAGGTGCCAACGAGATTGGCTTTATTAGAGAGAGAGTTGGCTATAGAGTTATCAGGTCGGAAGAGAGGAGGAAAAGAGGGAGTGCAGAAGTTATTACAGATGTTTTTAGTTCAGGGCCAGAAGGATTTACTATAAGAAGAGTTAGTCAGGTCAGCAGTCTTTCTTTTTATAAAATTCCGCTTGGCCCTATGAAGAATAGCCTTACAACGATTCCTAGAAGTAATGAAAGAGGAGTGAGTAGCAGGAGAAGAAGATAGTTTCATAAGTTGATACGCCCTATCTCTCTCCCTACATGCAAGAGAACAGGAGCTATCAAATCATGGTTATAAAGTGAAAGTTTTGGTAGAAGGTGGGGAAAATGCACTCATACCACCTAGTGTAACCCCATCAATACTGTCCGCACATATCGAGGCATCCCGAGTGGAAATGCAACATGAGTGGTAGTAAATGGTGATGGGTGTAGAGTGGTATTGAGTGGTGATGGGTGTAGGGTGGTAGTGAGTGGTTATGGGTGTAGAGTGGTATTGATGGGTGTAGAGTGGTATTGAGTGGTGATGGGTGTAGGGTGGTAGTGAGTGGTGATGGGTGTAGAGTGGTATTGATGGGTGTAGGGTGGTAGTGAGTGGTGATGGGTGTAGGGTGGTAGTGAGTGGTGATGGGTGTAGAGTGGTATTGATGGGTGTAGGGTGGTAGTGAGTGGTGATGGGTGTAGAGTGGTATTGATGGGTGTAGGGTGGTAGTGAGTGGTGATGGGTGTAGAGTGGTATTGAGTGGTGATGGGTGTAGGGTGGTAGTGAGTGGTGATGGGTGTAGGGTGTAGTGGTGGTGATGTATGTTGGTGGTGATGGGTGTAGAGTGGTATGAGTGGTGATGGGTTGGTATTGAGTGGTGATGGGTGTAGAGTGGTTGAGTGGTGATGGGTGTAGGGTGGTGGTGGTGGTGATGGGTGTAGGGTGGTAGTGAGTGGTGATGTATGTTGAGTGGTGATGTAGAGTGGTGGTGGTGATGGGTGTAGTGGTATTGGTGGTGATGGGTGTAGAGTGGTGATGGGTGTAGAGTGGTGGTGGTGATGGGTGTTGAGTGGTATTGGGTGGTGATGGGTGTAGAGTGGTATTGAGTGGAGATGGGTGTAGGGTGGTATTGACTGGTGATGGGTGTAGAGTGGTATTGAGTGGAGATGGGTGTACGGTGGTAGTGGGTGGTGGTGGCGGCGGCAGCAGTGGTGGTGGTGGTGTGGTAGTGAGTGGTGGGAGGGGTAGTGAGTGGTGGTGGGGGGAGGGAGGTAGTGAGTGGTGGTGGAGGTGGGTTTAGGGGTGGTAGTGAGTGGTGGTGGTGGGTGTATGGTGACAGTGAGTGGTAGGAGTGGGGTGGTGACCGTGCCTGGTTATGGTGAGTGTGGGTGACGCTAGCTGAGTGGCCCAGAAGGTGGTGGTGGTCATGGTGGACGTGCCCATGGACGGTGGGGCAGGTGGGATTGTCCGCTGGACACTCCCCTGGCCCACCTTCCTCTTCTTCCTGCACCTGAGCCTCCTCCGTGTACCAGGAGGGGTGGGGAGGTGGTGGGGTGTGCCCTGGGCCACCCACACCCTCCCCAGGGGCGCCCCAATTGTGGTTACCGCCAGACTCGTGCTCTTGGAACTGCCAGGCGGCGTCTTCCAGCAAACGGCGTTGTCGCGCCATTTGTCGTTTTATCCTACGTCGCAACCTGTGAATCTTGGGCAGGAAAAATTGTACCATGACGCCCCTGACGGTGCTACACTTAACACTGCTACAATGGCTGCTGGCCGTGCAATACTGACGGAAGGCTTCTTATAATTGCTGGTGAAGGTAACGCCACAGTAACTTCCAGAATTTCACTTGACACACTAGGGTAACAGTCGGGTTTTGCGTCACACAAAAGGAACGATCCAAGACTACTACTGACGTTGTCTGCCTTTACTTGTTCGTAAAATCAGTCAATACGAAAATTTATTATACACGACTGATCAAGACCTGATATGATACCTGGAAAATATAATTGATAACTATACCCTCCAGGCAGGCAGATTAAGAAGGCCTTCCCTCTCAAGCCTTGCCTATCTTGCCCCAGGTCAGGGCGTCACCTCACTATCACTGGGGACAAGAGACGTTTGCTTGATGGATTACACCACAGGACTCCTTGAAGTGACTAAGTAGTCCTTCCTATGATACCACAAGATCCTGACTAGGAGAGACAGTGCGGGCAATGGAAGCGAAGGAGAAACGTGAGTGGCGGCTAGGGAAGAGTTAGTGACAGTTCAGGGAAAAGTGAACACCAAGGACACGTGTCAACTGGAGAAGATTACCACTAGGAAAGATTGACTACCACGGGCGAGTGACGAGAAAGAGTGACCATCTGGAAAGAGTGGTCAGGAAGGTACTAAGAGAGAAGGTAGGGTGAACGACCCTGGTGCTCTGCTGGCCACATGTCTGGCTTCCTGCACCACACCTGCCTGAGGTACGACCACCACCACCAGCATAGACACTCATCACCACAGTGTAACGTTACTACCACACCCCCTTTATAACCAAGTTGTTCAGTTTTCATTTTTTTTATAATTTTATAAGTTTTAAGATTATAATAACATTCTTAGGAAGCAGTTCAACCTCCACCCTCTAGATCAAAGTTAATCTTCTAATGGCATTTACACCAACCATTTCAGTTCATTTATTGATCTGTCAGTCAACTCCGTGAATATCTATCTTCACTGACTGACTGACTGACTGGGAAGTTTGAAATTATTCAATGATAAATTTTTGGTCACTCACCCGCTTACTCTTCGTCTTTTTCTGCCATGTTTCTAATACATTTTAAAGAAGTAGCTTTTTTTTTCAATAAATGATGTTACGTCTCTTATTAATGTAAACAAAACAATGGTCAATGTCTACATCACTAGACAAATAACATCAACCAAGCAATGTTGACAACCAGTCGTATGTTCGTTTTATGATAATAATTAAGTTCCAATTCTTCATTCTTAAACTTGTTGTTACAATAATTACATTAACATTTTATCGAAGCAATAATGATTCCGACTCTTCTGTTGTATTATATTTTACACAGGAAGTTCATTATTTTCCTCTTCTGTAATACAGAATGCTTCTAGTAACATTTTAGTCAAACAATGTGAAGTCCAGTGTTACATTATGCAGTAAATTTAAAACAACCAAACACAAACATTTACGTTCCACTAGCAAGGATTCATCCCCTCTGATCTGTGAGCTCGACCTTGTGCCATCCTCGGCTGACACTTCCACCTTCCCTTCCCCTGACGTTCCCTCCCCTCATGTCCCCTCCCCTCACGTCCCCTCCCCTCACGTCCTCTCCCGTCCCTCCCCCACATCCTAGCCTCAGCATGATTTCATGAGAACACGCACACACACACACACACACACACACACAATGCACATTAACATTACCCCCAAAAACTATTATTCCTATTTCAAACAGCGTTTTTTCCGTTATTTCGATGTTTTTTCTGAAAAAAAAAATAGCTGCACGACTAACTGTGCATCCATCCCCAATAACCTGAACTACAGTGTAATCAGAATACGTATATTTAGCATATGACAGCATTAATTAGAGAATAACAAACGTTCACCATCATGATTTCTTTAATCTGATTTGCTTTTTTTTTTTTTAGCTGTACAGGTTTCATCGCTCACCTATTGGTTTATTACTCTAAAATCCCTGGAAACAAAATTATTTCAGCCCATGGCCAACGCGAATTAGTGGAAAGTCCGGATTGTAACCTAACCTGTCATACTGTAAATATAGAGGCATGATATATATACGAACTTTGACCTATAACTTCCCCTATTACTAACAAGATAAATCTCACGAAATAACCCACACATAATCCAGCTATGTACAGTGGGATAACCTGAAGATGAGGCACCCTTTTTATAATACCTGATGATCAAACACCATAAAACTAACCTCATCTAACTTAACACTAACTTAACTTACCCTAATCTAACTTACGGAAGCCTAACCTATCCTAAGCTAACCTAATCTTACGCTAACTTAACCTAACCCCCTCGGTAAAGTTAGGGTGTTAATCATCAAGTGAAATAAGCTGGGGTGTATTTTTTTTTCACGTAGCCTGTAAAGAGAAATAAGTCCCCTAGGTAACGAGATCAATCCTACCACATAATCTGTATGAAACCTAAGTCAACGTCCACCTAACCTGAAGCTACCGCCAGTCAGGGGAAACCATAAAAGAATATATATTTTCTCGCTGATAACACACGCTCGGCCAAGTTTTTCCCAAAAATTATAGCCAGCTCTTCTTGTGTGGGCGCTTCACATAAAATTGCTTCCTCTGCGATTGGTGCTGCACTGGTGACTTCGTCGTAATTTAGTATTTTACGTCCCTGTACTTTCTCTTATACCATGATCTACTGGATATTCCTTGGAAATAAGAATATACTAATGACTTTCTTGGGCTATATTCTTGGTCAGAGATCGTCTTACTTTTTACTTATGTTTGTATACCTGCACTGCCTGTGTACAATGTATGCCTCTAAATTGTTTAAGTGTAAATGCTAAACTAACCTGATATTATATAAAGATTTTCCTCGATACCCTCCGTTTATTGGAATTGGCAATAAATGTTTGTTTTGTTTCGCTCAGCAGGGCGGTTGGACTGCTAATATGCACTTACGTTTTCTTCCTTGACAGACGTTCACTGCTGTAAACAATCATGGCAACAAGTTTATTGGTCTGTTCATTTACACTACTTCAACAACATAACATTATCAGCTTATTAGCCGTTCGAGCGATCTTTTATCTGATAATTTTTCTATGAACTTCATTGTCCAGTGTTAGCAGTAGAGGAGGGTACTCGAATATCCAGAGAAAACCTACGATGTTTGGATGTTTGGTAGGTTCGTATTAGGGAACATCCTTCTTACTTAGGAACCACACAGGTAATTGAACCCGAAACACAACAGCGAGAGGCAAACGCGTTACGGCTGCACCACCAAAAGGACGATTCACCTTCTGTTATCCTCAGTCACATTATACACACTTTATGATATGTTGTTTTTACACATGAATTCCCGATAAAATAAATGAATCGACCACAAAAATGATTACTGTGCAACACTAATGGAAAACGGAGTGAAAGGGCAACTTTAATTAAAAAGAGTTCACAAGTTTATACATATCGATATATTCTTTGTTAAATGGCTTTTCGGTCTATAAAGTGAATACAAGAACAAGGAAAGGTGGTTTTGAAAGGATAATATTAATAACAGTTTACAAGGTTACACATGGCAATGCAAAAACACTTTAATGAGTAACGTCAGTAAGAATATTTTAGAGACGAATAAGTGGTGGAGGTGTTATATATTTCTTTGGTGATTTGTGGCCTGTTTACGCTTGGAAACTATACTTCACTAATTGGTTGAACGTGTGATACGTATATGTGGCCTGTCTCCTCTCTCTTCCTCATTCTCTCTTTCTCGTGGTCTATCTTCTCTCAATCTTTCTCAATCTCTCACACCCAACTCCATCTTTCACTTATTTCTCTCCTCTACCAGCCAGAGAGAGAGAGAGAGAGAGAGAGAGAGAGAGAGAGAGAGAGAGAGAGAGAGAGAGACACTAATCTTGGGATACAGTAGGTAGTACTTCCGGGTGGGGGATGGAGGTGCGTGTGTACCCAAAGACCTCACCTTCCCCTCATGTCCACCCCTCACACACACACACACACACACACACACACACACACACACACACACACACACACACACACACACACACACACACACACACACACACACACACCGTTTAATTGAATATTCCAAAATAAATAAAACATTCTCAACTCCTAATAGTTATTCTGTATAATTAACTTAATTTACCCGCTTTTTTATTCTATATATCGTAATTAAAGAAAAGAATATCACTAAAAATAACTGGAGGTCACAGCATTTTCATCGCTCGTGGCTATTTATACTGTTCATCCACTTTATTTTCATATTCATTATTCATTCGTTTTGTTTTTTTTCGTTGTTATTGCGTTTTGCTCAGCCATTTTCACTTCCATGAATATTATAACTAGTACAGTACTGATTTGTTGTTGTTTTAGGTGATTCGTGTGTGTCGTTGAGTATAAATTGTTGGTTTTAGCTATCTTAACTGCCAGGGGTATTAAACACCGTTCAATAGTTCTTAGTTTTAGGTGAACTAACAGAGGAGGAACTAAAACCATTATTAAAAATGAATCGATTATTATTGGCAGTATCGATGTTGAGTCTTGTACAATATATACAAAATTATTCTCAAATGACAAACAACAGAGCGTAAATTGTATGAAATAAAATGGATTTAATGGGCCTTGAAAAAAGAACAATCAACCAAACATAAGTAACCTTTTAGTTAACTATAATAAGATCGTTAGATTTGGTTGATTTATTATATACTAAATGGTTTAGTGTCGTAGTCTCTTGGTTGCAACAAGGAAACGTTTCTGGCAATATAAAATATTATTTACTTTAAGCTCATCTGTTTTTTTTAATCTTACTTCCTTACCAGATGTGCAATTTATGTATTAAATAAACACACCAGTAAAGATCCACCTAAAAAAAACAAAAAATAAAACAGCAACGTTCTCTTTGTCTCGCCATTTTTGTGTCGGTTCGTGTTGCAACGTCCCCCCCTCCCCCTATCTCTCTCTTTCTCTTTCTCTTTAATACGACCCTGAAATATCGTGATACAGTAAATTTAGAAACGTTAAGGAAGACCTGAGCATATTTAGCATATTTTTCCACGCGAGTTTTAGCATAGCGTTTGTTTTAATGCATCAGAATGTAAATTCATTGGGAGAGGAGCAAGGGAAAAATATTAGTTTGAAAGTTATTTATGAAGCAGCTAGACCACCAGAACAAACCTAACCAAAAGCTCTGCAGGTAGCCTTGGTCAGGTTACCTAACATTAAGTCACAGGCTAAGTTAGGCATGTTTTGGTTGCCTTTATTGTCAGATTTATCATTGTTCCTCCACCTCGTTTACAGTCAGTGTTTTAATGCCAGCGTGGATCCGTCTGACGTTTAACCTCTACCTGCACTTATTGTCTTGACTCCTTAGGTAAATTAGTGTACATTAAACTACCTTAATTGGGGCAGGTGAGCCTCAACACCTGGACACATCTAAGGAGTCTTATTGAAAATTGTTTCCCTTAAGTCTCACTACTAATGTTCGGGCGCGGACTCAGTGTACGTTGATGTCTCAGAGCAACAATGGAGGACCACTGTTAACACTCACTGGAGGAGGACCACTGTTAACACTCACTGGAGGAGGACCACTGTTAACACTCACTGGAGGAGGACCACTGTTAACACACACTGGAGGAGGACCACTGTTAACACTCACTGGAGGAGGACCACTGTTAACACACTGGAGGAGGACCACTTAACACTCACTGGAGGACTACTGAACACTCACTGGACCACTGTTAACACTCACTGGAGGAGGACCACTGTTAACACTCACTGGAGGAGGACCACTGTTAACACACACTGGAGGAGGACCACTGTTAACACTCACTGGAGGAGGACCACTGTTAACACTCACTGGAGGAGGACCACTGTTAACACTCACTGGAGGAGGACCACTGTTAACACACACTGGAGGAGGACCACTGTTAACACACACTGGAGGAGGACCACTGTTAACACTCACTGGAGGAGGACCACTGTTAACACTCACTGGAGGAGGACAACTGTTAACACTCACTGGAGGAGGACTATTGCACACTTTCTTGGGGAAGGGGCGGGAGATTTGTGACCTGTAATACTTGGCCCAGATATATTGCTAAATATTATATCAAATACTCAAGCTAAAGTTCCTAATGGTAAGATATACAAGTAGATGATGTGTACAGTACAGTGACAGAGTATTTACTCCCGTTGGATATTTTCTGGGTAGATTGGTGTAGCGAGACTGAAGATTTATGGTAGTAGATGCTAGACTGATTCAGATAGACGGTAGGTGATAGACGGTGGACTGGAGTGTTTAGCTAGACTGTCATAATTAGACTTAGAGACTTAAAAGCTAGCGTGCGTCAACTTAGGATTTGACTTCCGTTATTAGGCTATAGACTGGCCAGCTAGAGAATACTGAAGGATATATAATACAGAGAGAGAGAGAGAGAGAGAGAGAGAGAGAGGTGGGGGGGTGGTTGCATGCCTTACTGATGAAGCTTAGAGGAAGACGAGACGTGTTGGGAGGTGCCAGTGCCAGTTGGCTCTCTCTCCACCATCTGTCGTGGGCTTCTAACACCCACTCCACCACCCACTGTGCTCCCACCTTACCCCTTCCTATCATGCCCGTCCCTGTTCCTAAGCCCATGCCAATCCAAAGACCATACCTTTACCTATAATCACCTGAAGTATTGTTAACACCTACTTTGTTGCAGTTTAATATTATATTACGACCACGGAGACACACACACACACACACACACACACACACACACACACACACACACACACACACACACACAATAAGCGACAATGCATGAGGTATGATGCCAAAATGCCAGAAGTGGTGGTGGTGGTGGTGGTTGTGGTGGTGGTGGTTGGTGGTGATGGAGGTGATGGTGGCTGGTGGTGATGGTGGTGGTGGTTGTGATGGTGGTAGTGGTTGGTGGGTGATGGTGGTGAGTGTGTGGTTGGTGGGTGATGGTGAGTGGTTGGTGGTGGTGGTGGTGAGTGGTAGTGGTTGGTGGGTGATGGTGGTGGTGGTTGGTGGGTGATGGTGATGGTGGTGATGGTGGTGGTGGTTGGTGGTGGTGGTGGTTGGTGGGTGATGGTGGTGGTGGTAGTGGGTGGTGGTATGAAGTATATATCAACACACAGACTTGACGAACCCACCACTACCACCATCCCTGTCAACCCCACCACTACCCACACACCCCTTAACCTTACCATCACTACCACTATAATCATCATCATCATCACTAACCACAACCATCAATCACAACACCATTACAACTATCACCACCACCACCACCATCAGCAGTAACCACCACCAACAACAACTAACAACAACCACCACCAACAACAACTAACAACAACCACCATCACCACCACAAGTCACTCACGGAAGCACCAAACAATTATAAGGTGAATCCCAACCAGCTAACCATCATAGCTAGCCTGATGGGCCGCTGTGCTTGTCCATCCGTCTGGCCAAGCTAGGAGAACGGTAAAAGAGGAAAGCCGGCTGGAATTCCTGTTACATTATACGCGAACACTCATGCAAATACATACATATGGGTAAATGCCAATCAAAACACACACACACACACACACACACACACACACACACACACACACACACACACACACACATACACACACACACACACACACCATACACACATACACACACACACACACACAACAATAACCTTACATTCAACATCCATCAACTGTCCTTAGCCGCCTTAAGTTGATCACATTTAGGTGTCAGCACATCACTTCATTAATGAGTGTTGTGCAATAAATAGTTGACACATTCCTTACCTTACCTTACCTAACCTAACCTAACCCCCTCCCCCCAGGTAGCGTTAGGCTGTTTAATCCCCAAGTGTAATAAGCAGAGGCGGGGAGGGGGAGGGAGGGGGGGGGCTTATGAAAGGTGGCACATGTACACATTAAACGCTGACAACAACAACTATACCTACAACAACAACAGAGATTTATTGTTTTTGTTCGTGCGTCACCATAAACCAATACAGTGGTTTATACACGATACATCAATACACAATACTGTTTTATTACCACAACAAGAGTATTATGAGTTGTGAGGTAATGCTTTTGTGCCGTGTGTGTGTGTGTGTGTGTGTACAAGACATGTTTATCTGCTTATACACGGGTAAATATATTCACTTGTTTCCATATCTAATACTCTTTATAGTCCTCTGTTAGTTCGTATAATCATTTGTTTATAGATGCAATAAATAACTTTACTCCTTTGTTTCTTGATTCAATGGTTTATGGATCCTTTCCTTTAAACATTCTTATGTGTGTATTTTATTGTATTTATGTTAGTTTTAGTTATATAGATATCAGATGGTCATCATTATTTCGTTTGTAGATTCATTTGTTTATTGGTTTATTTCTAGATTCAATCGTTCATATGTTCATTCATTTATAGATATAATCGTTTATATTAATTTATTTTCAGGTTCAATTGTTTGTAGTTCACGTATTGGTAAATCCCTCTATACAGGAATTCTTGTTTCTACATTATACCATGAATAAATTCTTTCATTAATATATCGTTTATGCAATCAGCTGACTCATGGCTTCTCGGCTCGACTTGCCGTGTGAATTATGTAAACACATTACCAGAAGGCAGCGAGCATAACCCGTACACCTGTTGTGGTAGCGTTACGTCACACACACACACACACACGCACTCAGGGGTGAGGTTGGCACAATTCTTATTTCACATGAGACGACAATACCATTCAATTCCTCAGTCCACTTCAGCGACCTAAATATCTGGCCACTTGGCACCTCGTCCGGCCACTACACCAGTTATCTTCTCAACTATTTTACCCGACCACCAGTTATTATCACCTCACGTGCTGCTTTTGTTGTTATTGTTAATGTATGTTGTTGTTATTGTTAGTGTATGTTGTTATTGTTAGTGTGTGTTGTTATTGTTGGTGTATGTTGTTATTCTTGTTCATATGTCTACTGTTGTATGTTAATGCCCAAAAGAATTCACTGTACCCTCCTAACAAACCCACGACTCATTAGCCTTCAACACTACAGCAGTGAACGCGAGAGACAAGGAGAAAGAAAAAAGAGAGAGAGAGAGAGAGACTGAAGATAAAGATATATGAGAGAAGGAAGGCAAGAGAAAGATTAAATATACCACGTTTATTGGCTCACCTTCTCTTTCCGGGAAAAATCGTAAATTAAAATCGAACAAATTAAAGAAAACTCTGACGTAAACCAATTCTGACTTTCAACACAAGACATAACAGACGGTATCACTTGGCCCCCCCCCCCCAAAAAAAGATCTTTTTAAACCTACACACGAGCCTCCCCTCTCCCTTATTCTTCCCGTAAACACCAAAAGTTAGTCTTGTGTACACATTATGTTCTCAAGATGGATAAAAACTGAAGCGGTTCCTCCCCTAGTGGAACTCCAACTATAAACAGACCCGGAAACTAAGATACAACCTTTATAAATGCCTACATGTGGATCCTAAAGTTTATAATTAGGTTGTTAATTTAGGTGTCACCAAGACTAAATATATACGGACACTGTACATATTTTCTACCTTTTACAAATGTATCTTATACAGGGTACACCAAAAACTGCTCACCTATATTCACTCAAAAAAGTATCCTTACGAATTTGTGTGAAAAAATATGACACAACGGACGAAGGATTTTGACAACCCTACAGAGACAACAGGAGCCGCAGTGTTCATTTTGAAATTCATCAGACCCCCTCCGTAAAGATACTTTATGGAGAGAGTTACCTTACATTGGCTATACGACAGTGACCTTAACCTGTAACCCAGTGACCAAGTAGAGTATCATAGGAACAATTAATATTCCTCTCTTTGTTGTTTTTTTGGCGGGGGTGAAAGAAACAGAACCAATTAACGAGAACTGGAGGACGAAGACCAAGCGAATGGCCGCCGTACAATATCGTGGTAAGTGGTGTGTTAATCCCCAATTACAGTCTGGAATTGGTAAAGTCTAAACTACTTATAACTACAACAATAATTAATAAGACCAAGAGAGAGATGGAAGGATGAGAATGGGATATAGATGTACTGGGAGTGAGTGTGAGGTGGTGTGGTGAGGGGAGGGGGTAGTCATGCTAAAACTGGTATAAACAACAACATATAATAATACGTACCCTGACGTGTTTTTCTATTGTCCTCTGATGCATGTTGAAATTATAGATAAACATTTAATAACAACATAGAAAACGAAATAACAAACAACAGAAAATGGAATAATGACCAAGAAAACACGAATTTGGCACATAACAGTACATACCCAAGCCTGCTTCTCTGGGAGTCCTCTGTAACACATGTCCAAGTAACAGATAACATACAACAATTAGCCATAAGCTGCGTTAGTGACGAATGAGGGTTTATGGAAAGTGTATCCTCAAAGGGTTACGTTATTATTATTATTATTATTATTATTATTATTATTATTATTATTATTATTATTATTACCACTATTATTAATTGTTATTTTTACTATTATTATTATTATTATTATTATTATTACCACTATTATTAATTGTTATTTTTACTATTATTATTATTATTATTATTATTATTATTATTATTATTATTATTATTATTAATATTATAGGTAGCGTCGCAAGAGAGGAGACAGCCTGAATAATTTGGGAGACAATTTCTCTCACTCCTTTAGTCACTTAGTCAATGCAAATAAGTCAAGTGAGTGAGTCAGTCAGTCAGTCTGTCAGTCAACCAGTCCGTTAGTCAGTCAATCAATAAATCAATCGAGCAGCCAATCAAATCTGTCTCTTGTGTCAATCAATCAATCACGTCAATCAGTGAATCAACGAGGGAAGATGTTTAAGTGGGTTACTTTAACGCAGGCAAAATTTGATATATGACAGAAGAAGACAACAATGACAAACAAAATTGCCATGACAGAGAAGACAACAATGACAAACAAGACAGAGATTTAACAAACAAACAAAAACATATACTTGGTCATCGGCTGCGTTAGCGTCTACCAAATCCATTGTTATTCTCCATTATATGTGGCCCAGTCAGTGGTGTTACTGATGTCAGCTATTGATGTCTGTTAGTGATGTCATTTAGTGGTGTTAGTGATGTCAATTATTGATATAATTTCGTAGTGTCTGTTATTAATGTATGTGGAGTCAGTTATTGATGTCAGTGAAGTTAGTTAGTGATGTCAGCTAGTGGTGTCAGTCAGTGATGTCAGTAAGTGAAGACAGTTATTCAATTAAATTAGTAAGACTCTCAGTAAGTAAGTCAGTCAGTCAGTCAGTCTCAGTTTAAGTCATTTGAGTCAGTCAACCAATTGGCCAGACAATCAATCAGACAAATCCTTAAATTAAGCCAATCTTAGGTCTGACAGTCACTCAGTCAATCAGTCAAATAATTAAGTCAAACAATCGAAGTCAATTTTTCCGCCAGCCAGTCAGTCAAATCAAATCAGTTACACAATCACCACTTCAGTTAACCCAGTCAAAAAAAAATAAAAAAACTACGTCAGCGAGTCAATCAGGAGAAACGAGCATGCATGAAGCTAACTGACGCAGGTAAATAACTCAGCAATATATAAGACAAGAACAACGAGACATAATACATAGAGAGATAGATAGAGAGATAGAGAGATAATAAAAGAAAATAGACACCTACCCTAGGCTGCTTATCGACAGTCCTCGTAGGTAGAGCTCTCCCCTTTTCCCTTAGGGCTGGGTGCATCATCTCAGGGTACAGGTGGGCTGGCCTCTCTGGCCGGGCGTGTGTGTTGACTCCCTCTGAAACACGCGGGTCAGAGAGTGTGTTAGAGAGTGGGTGTTTGGAGTGTGTGATAAGGGGTGTTGGAGTGTGTGAAAGGGGGTGTTGGAGAGTGTGATAGGAGGTGTTGGAGTGTGTGAAAGGGGGTGTTGGAGAGTGTGATAGAGAGTGTTGGAGGTGTGATAGAGGAGTGTGATAGAGGGTGTTGGAGGGTGTGATAGAGGTGTTGGAGAGTGATAGGGGGTGTTGGAGGGTGATAGGGGCGTTGGGGTGTGTGATAGGAGGTGTTGGAGTGTGTGAAAGGGGGTGTTGGAGAGTGTGATAGGAGGTGTTGGAGGGTGTGATAGGGGGTGTTGGAGGGTGATATAGTGGGTGTTGAGGGTGTTAGAGAGTGGGTGTGGTGATAATATGAGTAACAGGTGTGGAGGTGATGGGTAGTAGGTATGGTGACAGGTGGTGTTGGGTGATAGAACAGGTATATAAATAAATTGGCAGAAAATCTAACCGTGAAAGACCTAGTACTCAAGGTGTTAAGATATAGTACTCAAGGGGTTAATGCACCATACTCAAGGGGTTAAGACATAGTACTCAAGTTGTTAAGACATAGTACTCAAGGTGTTAATGCACCATACTCAAGGGGTTAAGACATAGTATTCAAGTTAAGACATAGTACTCAAGTGTTAAGACATAGTACTCAAGGTGTTAAGACATAGTACTCAAGGGGTTAAGACATAGTACTCAAGGGGTTAAGGCATAGTACTCCATGGGTTACAATATAGTACAGTACTCAACAAGTTAAGACATTGCACTCAAGGGGTTAAGGCATAGTACTCAAGAAGTTAAGACGTCGTACTCAGGGGGATAAGACATACTGTAGTACTCAAGGGTGTTAATACATATTAAGCGGAGGGTTAAGACATCGCAAGGAATTGGTTAAGACATAGTACTCAAGGGGTTAAGGCATAGTACTCCAGGGGTTAAAATATAGTACAGTACTCAACAAGTTAAGACATTGCACTCAAGGGGTTAAGGCATAGTACTCAAGAAGTTAAGACGTCGTACTCAGGGGGATAAGACATACTGTAGTACTCAAGGGTGTTAATACATCTTAAGCAAGGGGTTAAAGCATCGTACTCAAGGGGTTAGGTTATCATACTCAGGAAGTTAAGTTATCGTACTCAAAGGGTTAAACACTAGCACGAGGTGAGAGATGAGGGGTATCAACTGTCCTGACTTATTAAGGTACAAGAACGCAGACACTACGCTGAATATCATAACTAGTAAAGTGACCCATTTGATCGATAAATACATACCCAAGACCAAACCCAGTGCTTCTAGGGATACGAGGGGATCCCTACACATGAACCATGCGGCGGTCGACAAAATTAAGAAGAAAACCCAGAAATTCAAGACGTGGGTTGGGTCAAACGATGAGCAAGACAGGAGGATGTATGCAAGAGCCAGACACCAAGCAAAGATAGAGTGTAGGAGGGCTGAAAAGGAGTTTCAGAGGCTGGTTGCAAGCGAGGTCAAGTCAAACCCAAAGGCGTTTTACCGTTATGCAAAGTCGAAATTGAAAACGCGAGTAGGAGTATCAGACCTGAGGCTGGTGGATGGTAGTTACGCAGATTCTGACCAGGATAAAGCTGAGGCATTGAACAGCTTCTTTTCCTCAGTGTTCACAAGAGAGGATGCAACTAACCTTCCTGCGTTTGAGGACAGATGGTTCGACACAGCACTGACCCACATTGTGTTCACAGAAGAGGGTATTAGAAATAAACTGTCCAGGCTAAAGGTCCATAAGAGTCCCGGACCTGACATGGTGCATCCTAGAGTGCTAAGAGAGTTGTGCAACGAGCTTGCAGAGCCCCTGAAGATCCTGTTTTGTAAATGCCTGGATGAACAAATGGTCCCCAGTGAATGGAAAGTGGCTTATGTGAGTCCTATCTTCAAGAAGGGCGATTGTCACTCCACGAACAACTATAGACCGGTGAGCCTGACCAGCATAATATGTAAAGTACTTGAGAGTATTATCAGAGATGCCGCAATGGAACATCTAATACGAAACAACCTTGTAAAAGATTGCCAACACGGTTTTATGCCGGGGCGCTCCTGCTTAACACAATTGCTCAAGGTATTGGATATTTGGACCCATATTCTGGAACGGGGTGGTAATATCGACAATATTTACCTAGATTTTGCCAAGGCTTTCGACAGTGTACCCCACGAAAGGCTGAAAATCAAACTGGAAGGGTACGGAATTCGGGGAAATGTCCTAGCGTGGATGGAAGACTTTCTACATGACCGCAAGCAGTGTGTGGTGATTAATGGCACGAAATCGTCATCTGTACCTGTAACAAGTGGGGTACCACAGGGCAGTGTATTGGGCCCGCTGTTGTTTGTTTGTTTCATAAATGACATGCCTGACGTTGTACACTCCTCCATACAAATGTTTGCCGATGACGCCAAGTTATTTCGGGAAATTAAGAACCAAGCGGACTGTGAAGAGCTGCAGAAGGACCTCTGTGGGCTCCAGGAATGGTCGAAGAAATGGCTGCTGAGATTCAATGTCACGAAGTATAAGAGGATGCACCTGGGGCGTACCAACGGTAAGGAGGCGTATCATATGTCCCAACGGGATGAAGAAACTGCACTAGTTGAGACTGTGTGTGAGAAGGACCTAGGTGTGTATGTTGACAATGAGCTGAAGTTCTCGGGCCATAGTGAGAAGAAGGTAAATCAGGCAAATAAATATTGGGTCTTATAAGAAGGTCGTTCAGTTATCTAGACGGTCCGTCCCTCGTAACGATCTTCAGGAGTGAAGTGTTT
>NW_024739542.1:4392261-4647261 GCF_018991925.1 Homarus americanus | reverse complement strand
AGGGAGGAAGGGGAAAGGAGGGAGGAAGAGGGCAGGAGGGAGAAATGACGATTGATTATTATTTAAGCGATCGACGGAAGTAAGACAGGAAGGAATTGCTACCGTGTATGTGTGTGTATGTGTGTGCCTGTGTGTATGTGTGTGTGTGTGTCGATGCTCACTGTTAATATGGATATTCTCCCCACAACACCTAAATAATTCCGCCATCGACTCACTTCGTAAATATTATCCAAATAGTGATTGAATATTCCCCCTCTCTCTTAGTTCCGTGATCTAAAAAAAAAAATATTCCAATAGATTAGTAGATAGATTTTTCTGGGTCCCAGGTACAACTGAATGGAGGAAATAATTGACGTGAACTTTTGGTGGTCTTATATGACGTTATTTCAAGACAAAGTTTACCTGGACCTTTTCTTGTACGATGACCTAAAGATTAGACACGCCAGTTAGGTTAGCGTTAGCGTTAAGAGGATTAATCTACAGGGGGAATAAACTGGGACGTCTAATAATCTTCAGGTGATCCTTCCTGAACACTGCCACATTACAAGTCAACCAGCCGACACAAACTGTCTCTAACGCATCACTAAACACCACCATCAGTTGTCACACATAAATGCCTCCTGTAAACTGCCCAGAGTTAGTGTTGCGTCCACAATGGCGTTACAAGAGCTTTACGATGGCGCGAGGATTTTTAACAGCGGCGACAAGAGAACGCCTGAACGAAGAAGCGGCATTGTATGTTCACGTAATTTTTCGGTTATGTTTCCTTTAGTTGGAGAAGAGTTCTTATGAGTGTGAAAATATTTACCCATAATGGTCTGGGGCCCCAAGTCCAACAGAATAATATATTTACTCATATTAAAACAATCCAAATCTACTAAGTTTCTCATACACTTGAATATTTATCTCAGAATACAACTGACTTTTCCCACGTATAATATTTCCTCAACTTGATTATAGAATCCTAATACCAAATATATCCACAACAAGACTATAAGAGGTCCAGATGCCACTGAATATTTCTCAGCTTCGTCAGGGATCCCAAAACTCTTGAATATTCCTACATAACCGGTCTGAAGACATTTCCCTTTGGCAAGTTATCGATGAAGGAAGTAGTCTAGGTGGATGGCACCTTGGCAGGTGAGGGGAGGGCCACCTGGCACTCTGAGACGATGCCACGGTAACAGACAAACATGTTATTTAATATACCACCTTCTCGAAGGCCGTCCGTATACTGAGAGAGAGAGAGAGAGCACCCAAACAGCTGACACATATTAACACCACCACCACCACCAACAACAACGACTAGACACTTCAACTATACCCGCCCATCGCATGACTCACCCCTCCACCCACCCAACCCCACGTCACCCTTTATATATATATATATATATATATATATATATATATATATATATATATATATATATATATATATATATATATATATGTTATAATTATATCAACAATGTGTCGTTGTCGCCTCTCTTCTCCCTTCTGACGGCGGTACTGACCCTCCCCACACACTATCCTCGTCCCCACACTCACTCCTCCTCCCCACACATTCATTCTACTGTTTACAAGAAAATCTTGCAACACACTCACTAGATCAAGAGAAACTAAAAAAGATAAGCCCACCTGAACGCCAACACGGGCCATCACCATCACCAGGCATTCCCCTTCACCCCACAATAACAAGCTTATGAAAGATACGCCAAGTGAACGTTCTCTCGTTTCCCACCGGCAGTAGTCACCTCAAGAAGGCAATCAGAGTCTTGTCAGAGTGTAAGCATATCAGGAGGTAATATCTGAAGTTCATAACTGTGTGTGTGTGTGTGTGTGTAATACAAGGAGGGGTGATGAGCAGGCGTTGAGGGTGAGGGAGGATCAGTAAGGGGAGATCAGTGAGGGAGGATCAGTGAGGGAGGATCAGTAAGGGGAGATCAGTGAGGGAGGATCAGTAAGGGGAGATCAGTGAGGGAGGATCAGTGAGGGAGGATCAGTAAGGGGAGATCAGTGAGGGAGGATCAGTAAGGGGAGATCGGTGAGGGAGGATCAGTAGGGAGGATCAGAGTGAGGGAGGATCAGTAGGGGAATCAGTGAGGAGGGATCAGTAAGGGAGGATCAGTGAGGAGGATCAGTAAGGGAGATCAGTGAGGGAGGATGTGAGGATCAGTGAGGGAGGATCAGTAGGGAGGATCAGTAAGAAGGGAGATCAGTGAGGGAGGATCAGTAGGGAGGATCAGTGAGGGAGGATCAGTAGGGGAGATCAGTGAGGGAGGATGTGAGGGAGGATCAGTGAGGGGAGGATCAGTAAGGAGGGATCAGTGAGGAGGATCAGTAAGGGAGATCAGTGAGGAGGATCAGTAAGGGAGGATCAGTGAGGGAGGATCAGTAGGGGAGATCAGTGAGGAGGATCAGTAAGGGGAGATCGTTGAGGGAGGATCAGTAGGGAGGATCAGTGAGGAGGATCAGTAAGGAGGATCATTGAGGAAGATCAGTGAGGGAGGATCAGTGAGGAGGATCAGTAAGGGGAGATCAGTGAGGGAGGATCAGTAGGGGAGATCGTGAGGAGGATCAGTAAGGATCAGTGAGGAGGATCAACAGGGAGGATCATTGAGGAGGATCAGTAGGGAGGATCAGTGAGGGAGGATCAGTGAGGAGGATCAGTGAGGGAGGATCAGTGAGGGAGGATCAGTAAGGGGAGATCAGTGAGGGAGGATCAGTGAGGGAGGATCAGTGAGACAACTGACAGCCTAAACACTATAATAGGTCGAGAGATACAAGTCGACAAGGGGGAATTACCGAGCTAACTGACTCACAATCGAACACCGACTGTTTATATATTTGAGGCAGATGTTCGGACACTTTCCATGTTTGAGGCAGATGTTCAGACACTTTCCATGTTTGAGGCAGATGTTCGGACACTTTCCATGTTTGAGGCAGATGTTCAGACACTTTCCATGTTTGAGAAAGATGTTCGGACACTTTCCATGTTTGAGGCAGATGTTCGGACACTTTCCATGTTTGAGGCAGATGTTCGGACTCCATATTTTAAGGCGAATGTTCAGGACACTTTCCATGTTTTGAGGGGCAGATATTCGGACACTTTCCATGTTTAAGGCAGATGTTCGGACACTTTCCATGTTTTAAGGCAGATGTTCGGACACTTTCCATGTTTAAGGCAATGTTTGGACACACTTTCCATGTTTGAGCAGATGTTCGGACACTTTCCATGTTTGAGGCAGATATTCGGACACTTTCCATGTTTAAAGGCAGATGTTCCGGACACTTTCCATGTTTAAGGCAGATGTTGGACACTTTCCATGTTTAAAGGCAATGTTCCGGACACTTTCCATGTTTGAAGGCAGATGTTCGGACAATTTCCATGTTGAAGGCAGTATTTCGGACAATTTCATGTTTGCGAGGCAGATGTTCCGGACACTTTCATATTTGAGGCAGATGTTCGGACACTGCATGTTTTGAGGCAGATGTTCGGACACTTTCCATGTTTGAGGCAGATGTTCGGACACTTTCCATGTTTGAGGCAGATGGTACGGACACTTTCCATGTTTTGAGGCAGATATTCGGACACTTTCCATGTTTAAGGCAGATGTTCGGACACTTTTCCATGTTTGAGAAAGATGTTCGGACACTTTTCCATGTTTGAGGCAGATGTTCGGACACTTTCCATGTTTTGAGGCAGATGTTCCGGACACTTTCCATGTTTGAGGCAGATGTTCGGACACTTTCCATGTTTGAGGCAGATATTCGGACACTTTCCATGTTTTAAGGCAGATGTTCGGACACTTTCCATGTTTTAAGGCAGATGTTCCGGACACTTTCCATGTTTTAAGGCAATGTTTGGACACTTTCCATGTTTGAGCGAATGTTCGGACACTTTCCAATATTTGAGGCAGATATTCGGACACTTTCCATGTTTAAGGCAGATGTTCGGACACTTTCCATGTTTAAGGCAGATGTTCGGACACTTTCCATGTTTAAGGCAATGTTCGGACACTTTCCATGTTTGAGGCAGATGTTCGGACAATTTCCATGTTTGAGGCAGATGTTCGGACAATTTCCATGTTTGAGGCAGATGTTCGGACACTTTCCATGTTTGAGGCAGATGTTCGGACACTTTCCATGTTTGAGGCAGATGTTCGGACACTTTCCATGTTTGAGGCAGATGTTTGGACAGTACCACCATCCACAGTGCTTCCGAGTGTACCAGGAAATGGCTTTAGTCTTTAAGTTGTATAGTATTGATATATAGGGTTGTAGAGGCGTAATGTATAAACACACGTTCCATAGTATTTATTAGAGAATTTAATAAGAGGATTAAAGTTGTTAGTATATTATTTTTATTATTATTCCTTCCCTATTTCTTCTCCTCCTTCCAATTCCTTCTCCTTTTTTCTCCCTGTCACCTACCCCCTTGCTTCCTTCTTCTGCTGTCTTGCCTCCCTCCCCTGCGCTCTTCCATCTTCTCCTCTCCTCTCTTCCTCTCCTACTCTTCTTCCTCCTCCTCTCTTCACACCCTCTCCTGATCTATTCACGTCCTCTCTTGCTCTCCTCCCCTTCCTCTCTTGCTATCCTCCCCCCTCCTCTCTTGCTATTCTCCCCCCTCCTCTCTTCACTCTCTCCTCCCTCCTCCTCTCACCCTCCTCCTATCCTCAAGCTCTCTCCTCTCTCCTCCTCTCTTCACTCTCTCCTCCCTCCTCCTCTCACCCTCCTCCTCTCACCCTCCTCCTCTCCTCAAGCTCTCTCCTCCTCTCCTCAAGCTCTCTCCTCATCTCCTCCTTGCTCTCATCAGCCACTAGGATCTTACACACACACACACACAGCCAAGAATCAATATTTACCACTAAAGCCTCACTGCCTACCTCACCATTCTTTCCCACTTATCTTTCGTCTTCCCCGTGTTTCCTTCTTATTTCTTTATCATTTCCTTTTACATCTTCTCTTTTACCTTTTTTTTTGTCTTCTTATGTTTTTCTTCCTGCATTCTTCTTCACACACACACACACATCTATACATTAGTTTTTTTGTCAAGAAATAAATGCCGCAGGAGAGACAAGTATAGCTGTAAGAACTATTCACCGAGGCGTCACCTTTGCCAGAGACTGATGATATGTGAAGCAGGTGTTTTCATTAGAGGTGGTATGAGATAGGAACAACATTGGGTAGGTCTATTATTACTTTTGTTACTTTCCTTCACTTTTTGTTACTTTTCTTCTATTTTTGTTACTTTTCTTCTCTTTTTGTTACTGTTTCTTCTCTTTTTGTTACTGTTTCTTCTCTTTTTGTTACTGTTCCTTCTCTTTTTGTTACTTTTCTTCTCTTTTTGTTATTGTTTCTTCTCTTTTTGTTACTTTTCTTCTCTTTTTGTTATTGTTTCTTCTGTTTTTGTTACTTTTCTTGTTTTTGTTACTGTTTCTTCTCTTTTTGTTACTTTTCTTCTCTTTTTGTTACTTTTCTTCTCTTTTGTTACTGTTTCTTCTCTTTTGTTACTGTTTCATCTATTTACATTAAGGCTCTTGAGTTACCTAGAGAAAGACGTAATAAACACAATGACATTATCAACATTATTACTGACATCTGTGTGTTATTTATTTTGTCTTATTTTCTTTATCATTTGTTATCAGCTTTCTTTAATCTTTATTTTTACTCCTTTAGGGGCATTATATTACTCTTCTTGCTCTCTTCTTTCTTCTACCTGTGACTAAACTCATCAAATATGAATCTATAATGAAGAGGTGAACAGTAAACACGTGGACAAAGGTGTTGAGTGTACCTGTTCGCACCTGTGTTACTGAACTCATTAACACACCTGTACAGTTTTTTTTTTTTCATTCTTTTTTTATTTGTGTTGCTCCTTTGTTATCTTTTGTCTGTCTGTCTGTCTGTCTGTCTGTCTGTCTGTGTCTGTCTGAAGTTTGGGTCAGTGAGTACAAACACGGTGGTGGTGGTGATGATGGAGGTGTTGTTGTTGTTGTTGTGGTTGTTGTTGTGGTTGTTGTTGTGGTTGTTGTTGTTGTTGGTAGTGGTGGTGGTAGGACAGACCTCATTATCACACCAGTATTATCTTAATAATTATTTCTCTCCCCTTTTCTTTTGTCCTCTCCTTCACTTAACCTCCTTCTATTAATTTGTCTTCTCTCTTTCATTCTCCTTTCTCTCTTTATCTTCGTCTCTTCCTCTCCTTAACTCTCTCTCCGCATCTCTTCCACATTCTCTTCCTCTCGTCTCCTTCGTCTCATTACCATTAACCTTCTCTCCCTCTCCTCCTTCCTTCTCTCCCTCTCCTCCTTCCTTCTCTCCCTCTCCTCCTTCCTTCTCTTCCTCTCCTCCTTCCTTCTCTCCCTCTCCTCCTTCCTTCTCTCCCTCTCCTCCTTCCTTCTCTCCCTCTCCTCCCTTCCTTCTCTCCTCTCCTCCTTCCTTCTCTCCCTCTCCTCCTTCCTTCTCTCCCTCTCCTCCTTCCTTCTCTTCCCTCCTCACCTCCTTCCTTCTCACCCTCATCCTCCCTTCTCTCCCTCTCCTCCTTCCTTCTCTCCTCTCCTCCCTTCTCCCTCTCCTCGCTACCTTCTCTCCCTCCTCTCCTTCCTTCTCTCCCTCCTCTCCTTCCTTCTCTCCCTCCTCTCCTCATCACACAGACTCAAGTGTTATGTGTATCCAGCACTGTCTTGTAATGTGTCACTTCTCTCCATTTTTATTCATATTTTTCTCTTCTTCCTCCCTTTATTCTCCTTACTGTGTGCGTGACCTCATAATTTACCCCTGTTGTTGTTGTTGTTGTTGTTTATTGTTGGTGTTGTTATTATTATTATTACTATTACTTCAACTCAATCAATATATCTGTATGTATGTATGTATGTATGTATGTAGTATGTATGTATGAAAAAACCCCATGACGTCACGAGGATATAAATACAATTTGTCTTTCATACAAACTGAAGAAACATTTTTATATAAAGGAAATTCAAAATTGCTTAAAAAAAATCGTTAAATTTGCTGAAAGTTTTGTTGGGTAAATTTTAACACAGAGTGAGTCAGTGAGTGTGATAACGAGATAACACTTTATGTCTTTCTTACGTAACTAGTCAAAGATAACACAATGATAACAGTACAGCTTCTAATTCTTTAAGAAGAAATCACATAAACTTTTATAAATAAGAGTAATATCAATATCCTTGTGTTTTTCTTCACACACACACACACACACACACACACATACACACACACACACACACACACACACACACCAGTGTATGTGTGTATGAGAGCCAGTGTATGTGTGTATGAGAGCCAGTGTATGTGTGTATGAGAGCCAGTGTGTGTGTGTATGAGAGCCAGTGTGTGTGTGTATGAGAGCCAGTGTATGTGTGTATGAGAGTCAGTGTATGTGTGTATGAGAGCCAGTGTATGTGTGTATGAGAACCAGTGTATGTGTGTATGAGAACCAGTGTGTGTGTGTATGAGAGCCAGTGTATGTGTGTATGAGAGCCAGTGTGTGTGTGTATGAGAACCAGTGTATGTGTGTATGAGAGCCAGTGTATGTGTGTGTATGAGGGGCAGTGTATGTGTGTGTATGAGAGCCAGTGTATGTGTGTATGAGAGCCAGTGTGTGTGTGTGTGTATGAGCCAGTGTATGTGTGTATGAGAGCCAGTGTATGAAACAGATGAGCGTTGGCAGCCTAGGACGACCTCTAGAAATAACTTCACCTCCCCTCCTCTTCCTCCTTCCCCAAGCTCATCCTCCCAAACCTATCGCCTCCCCTACCCTCCAACCAACCCCCTCCTGCCGCATCACCCCTCCCCCCTCCTTCCCCAGGCCACCAGAATATTTGGGTGGTGTTCACACAACCTGACAACACACCTCCCTCAGGGTACGTGTGGCCGAGAATCATGGTTGCACAGTACTTCATTCTATCTCAGTCTAGCGTCACTCTGTTGTATGGCTGACATCTCCTGCTGGCCTCAGACACCCTTGAGTATGTGTTATATTTTGAGGAGGTATATTCCAATTATTGTCTTAAAGGAATAGCAATGAGATGTTACTTTACTGAAATTATATTAACGAGAGAGAGGAGGTGTGTTAGGAGGTGTGTGAGGATGTGTGGGAGGTGTGTGGGGAGTGTGTTGGGAGGTGTGGGGGTGTGTTGGGAGGTGTTGGGAGGTGTGGGGGTGTGTTGGGGGAGGTGTGGGGGGTGTTGGGAGGTGTGGGGTGTGTTGGGAGGTGTGGGGGTGTGTGTTGGGAGGTGTGGGGGTGTGGGAGGTGTGTGGGGGTGTGTTGGAGGTGTGTGTGGGGAGTGTTGGGGAGGGTGTGGGGATGTGTTGAAGGTGTGTGGGGGTGTGTTGGGAGGTGTGGGGGTGTGTTGGGAGGTGTGGGGGGGTGTGTTGGGAGGTGTGGGGGGTGTGTTGGGAGGTGTGGGGGTGTGTTGGAGGTGTGGGGGTGTGTTGGGAGGTGTGTGGGGTGTGTTGGGTGTGGGGGTGTGTTGGGGTGTGGGGGTGTGTTGGGAGGTGTGGGGGGGGCATTGGGAGGTGGGGGGGTGTGTTGGGAGGTGTGGGGGTGTGTTGGGGAGGTGTGGGGGGTGTGTTGGGAGGGTGTGGGGGTGTGTTGGGAGTGTGTGGGGGGTGTGTTGGGAGGTGTGGGGGGTGTGTTGGGAGGTGGGGGGTGTGTTGGGAGGTGTGGGGGGTGCTGGGAGTGTGTGGGGTGTGTAGGGGTTTGTGGGGTGTGTGGATGCGCAAATGCGTGTGAGTGTGTGGGAGAAGTGGTGGAGTATGTTGAATGTGTGGGGGTGTGTAAGTGCGTGTGAGAGTGTGTAACCGAGTGTGGGTTGTGTAGGGGTGTGTGTGTGTGGAGGGAGAGAGTGAATGTGTGTGTGGGAGGTGTGGGAGTATTAACGTGGTGGGAGGCTTTCAGGTAGTGTTGTCGCCCCTGGCCCACCCTGGCTGTGGCTAGCCAACAAGGCCACTCACTGACCTATTCGACTACTCCTCCTCCTCTCTCCACCACCTCCACCACAACCTCCTCCTCCTACAACCTCCCTCCTCCTCCTCCTCCTCCCTCCTCCCTCCACCTCCTCCCTCCTCCTCCTCCTCCTCCTCCCCTCCACCACAACCTCTCCTCCTCCTCCTCCTCCCTCCCACAACCTCCTCCACCTCCTCCTCTTCCTCACAGTAAACGGTAAGGTCAAATTAACAATACAGTAACTGGTCGTCGTCACACAATCACCTTAACATTTATGAACTGATCCTTAAAGATTATTTAAGAGGCAATTAAAAGAAGTCAGTTTTACTACCGGGTATTAACAAAATAATACAAATAACAACAACAATAACAAAAACAACAACAACAACAACAACAACAACAATAACAACAACAACAACAACAACAACAATAACAACAACAATAATAACAACAACAACAACAACAATAACAACAACAATAACAACAACAACAACAACAACTACAACAATAACAACAACTACAGCTTAATAACAACAACAACAACAACAACAACAACAAAATGAAGCAATAATAATAACAACAACAACAACAACAATAACAACAACAGCAACAACAATAACAGTAGCAACAACAACAACAACAACAACAACACAACAACAATTATTAAAATAGTAATAATTACAACAAAGTAATAAAAAACAACACTTATAATAATAATAAATAATAGTAACAACAACAAAAGCAACAACAACAATAATAACAATAATAATAAATAAAACAATGATTTTGTTTTTTCTCTTCTAATTTCTCTGTCCATCAAACCAACCATTAGCTCTCTCTCTCTCTCTCTCTCTCTCTCTCTCTCTCTCTCCTGGTACTGAGCGTGACATGAATGACAAATAACTTCACTTTGCCAACAGAGCCGCTTGGAAGACATCGATCTGCCCAACTCAATTTAACAATGTGCTATAGTAGGTGGGGGAGGGAGGGAAGAACAGGAAGGGGAAGGGAGAGAGGAAAGAGAATGAGAGAGGAAGGAGGAAGGTGAGAGAGAGAGAGAGAGAGAGAGAGAGAGAGAGAGAGAGTATAAATTATTCAGTGGTTTATTATCGACAAAAGCCGTCAACAACACCTCATAAAACAGTTATTGACGTTCTTGATGAAGATGTAAAGAAAGGAGAAAGATAACGAAGGGAGAGGGAGGGGAAAGAAAGGAGGAGGAAAGGGAAGAAAGGAAAGAAGAGGAGAATAAAGGGGGTAGATGAGAAATGAAGAGGGGAAAGAAAGAAGAAAGGGGGAGATATAAATAAGGAGAAAGAGAGAAGGAGAGGAAAAGGAAGAAATGGGTGAAAAGAAGAGAAGAAATGGAGGACAATGAAGAATAGAAAGGGGAGAAAAGAAGAGACGAAAGTGACATAGAGGGAAGAAAGTACAAAGGGAGGAAAAAAGAAAAAGTGAGAAAAAGAGAAGAAGCGGAGAGAAAAAACAGAGAGAGAAAACAAGACGACATAAGAATAATACCAAAGGACAGATAGACAGAGAGTCAACCAATACGGACACAACAGCTAAATAGCGTCACCACTTGAGATAGTGATTATTTGATGCCATATGTATGTATGTATGTATGTATGTATGTATGTATGTATGTATGAGGTATGTATGTATGTGTACAGTATGTATGTATATTTGATATCTATATTGTATTAGTCTTAAATTTTATAAGTCGATATATGAGGCGTTAAAAAAATATTACTTTATCTACAATTCTCAAAAAGTATATATTTCTCACCATTCCTTCTATCTCTCCTCCGTGTTTCTCATCTCATTATTTCTCACTTCTCTCATTTATCTCGTATTTTGTCAATGTCGCTGTGTTTATACAGAAAGAAGAGTTTTACTACCATGGTCTGGTCTTCAGCTCTTTGGCCACTCAGGGAGTGGGAGGGGGAGGGGGTGGGTGGGGAGGGGGAGTGGAGGGTGGGGGAGGGTGGGAGGGGGAGGTGGGAGGGTGGGAGGGTGAGAGGGGGTGGGAGGGGGTGGGAGGGAGTGGGAGGGTGGGGAGGTGGGAGGGTGGAGGTGGGGGAGGGGTGGGAATGGGAGGAGATTACTGCCTCAGCTAATAATGGCTACTCAAGAAGAGGTCCTTTACTGGATAGGTGTGGGATAGATTTAACCCAGGGTGGATGGATAGATGGACATAAAGATTGGATACATTGGTGGATCGATGGACAGATGGAAGGGCATGGATGGCTCTGGATGGATGGATAAGCGAGGGGAAGAAAGGTTAGTAGGACGTGCGGGAAGGTCAAGAGGAAGGACGGAGGATGAGAGTCACGTTCCCCCTCTTCCTCCTCCTACACCTTCTCTTCCTCCTCCTCTTCTTCTTCTTACTGGATCTCTGCTAACTCCTAATGGAGCCAAATCCCCAAACCCTCCTCTCTCTCTCTCTCTCTCTCTCTCTCTCTCTCTCTCTCTCAAACAAACACAAACAAACAAGCAGGTGTTTGTTTAAATTCACCACGTTTTTGGCAGCTCTGACATAGCTGCACCTATACTAACTTGCTGGTGCTGTTGAGGCGACGACAGCTCGACAACCCTTCTCGCATAGACATAAATTAACACCTCTTCGTCATATAATATAATGTATATAATCCACATAACAACACACCCTTCCTACCTCAGATATACATGGAGTCTTTTAACCATCACAGGTCTATATACATACTTTAAAATACATATGAATAACATCTCTCTACATATTACCTGCTCAGCTAGACACGTCTCATGGATACATATGCTATACGTGTGAAAATGATACACAATGATACACAGGCTGGTGCCGACGTGTAAAAGATGCTTAATGATTGAAGGTCGGTCTCCTCTTGACAGGTGACGTGTTGATTATTAAAAGGTGCACACTCTCCCCTCTCTCTCTCTCTCTCCTTACCACTAACCTCCCTCCTCACCCCCACATAGCCACTACTCTTCCTCCCCACCTCCCCTTACCACTAACCTCCCTCCTCACCCCCACATAGCCACTACTCTTCCTCCCCACCTCCCCTTACCACTAACCTCCTCCTCACCCCCCACATAGCCACTACTCTTCCTCCCCTCCCTTACCACTAACCTCCCTCCTCACCCCCATAGCCTACTCTTCCTCCCCCTCCCTTACCACTAACCTCCCTCCTCCCACCCCCACATAGCACTACTCTTCCTCCCCACCTCCCTTACCACTAACCTCCTCCCACCCCCACCCCACCTCCTCCCACCTCCCCACTACACTCCCTCTCTCCCCCTCCCTAAGTGCCATCCAGCAGGCAGGCCTTGTGTTGACATTACCAGGAGAAAGTGCTCCCCCGTCATTCTTCCTGGCAAACAGCCTCAGGTAAGGTGTGTGATGACTTCATATTCCTTCTGTCTATTTCACGCTCCTTACGTCTATTTCACGCTCCTCCTGTCTACCTCCTGTTCGCCTGTTTACCTTATGCTCACCTAGACTATGTTAGGGTACGTCTCTCTCACTACGGTTTACTCCTCGAAGATTAGCCAGGGGGAGGTTAAAGTCCGCCTATCATAACCCCGGATGAATGTCAGAGCTACAGTGATTGGCATTAAGGAGACCGTGACTGAGCGTTCCTAGCCAATCATTGTGTCTGTTAGTCTATTCTGTGTTATGATAGGCGGAGGTTAATACTAATACTGTACTAATGCTACTTTTTTCTACCACTACAACCAATAACACTACTACTACTACTACTACTACTACTGCTATTACCACGACCACAACTACCACCACTGACTGAAAACCACGACAACCACCACCATCACAAGACACGACCTTCACCATCTGCCCTCCAAGCACTGATAAAAATAACAAGGGCGTTATTGTGGAAGTCCTCTCGACAACTCCCCTGAGCGAGCTGAGGTTCTTACATGACCCTCAACAACAACAACAACAACAACAACAACAATACTCTCACCATGGTAACTTTTGGTGAGCGTGACGTAGTTTCAGATGGAGACGTGTTCTGGAATGTATGCTCTCTTCTGTTTGTCTGTCTGTTTGTTTGTTTCTGCTTCTGTCTGTCTGTCTGTCTGTTACACACACACACACACACACATAAGGCAACATGATCTCACAAGCTACTCACGCGTTACGTGTGCGTGTATATATATATGTACAGTATTGTTGTGTGTGTGTGTGTGTGTGTGTGTGTGTGTGTGTGTGTGTGTGTGTGTGTGTGTGTCTGGGAGGAAGTAGGGAAAGGAGGGAGGAGGAGTGAGGAGGAGGGAGGGGAGGAACTACGTAACCCCCTCCCAACGAACCGACTAACCTGTTGTTACTTAACGACAGTGGCTGACTGTTCGCCAGGCAGAGTGTCCAGGCCTGGCAACAAGAGAGGAATGGAGAGTTATGTGGGTTAGCAGTTACAGTTGAGAGTTGTATTAGTGGCTGGCATTATCTGGGTCGGTGGGCGGTGGGGGAGGAGGGAGGGAGGGAGGAGGGAGGGAGGAGGAGGGAGGAGGAGGAGGGAGGAGGGAGGAGAGGATTACCTGAAGATTAAACACCTAATTTATTTTCCTTCAAGATGAACCATCCTAACCTCACCTTTCCTAACCAAATTTAACCTAATGTAACTTAATCTAATGTAGCCTAACCTAACCTGTGCTAACCTAACTTAACCTAATGGAACCTAGCTTGTCTTAAACTAATATATATATATATATATATATATATATATATATATATATATATATATATATATATATATATATATATATATATATATATATATATATATATATATATATATATATATCTTAACTTAAGTTAACCTGTCTTAACCCAACCTAATATAGCCTATCTTAACCTAACCTAACCAACCGAATATAACCCATATTTTGTACCATACCAAACCTAATCTAACCAAAACTTCAACTTAACCCCCAGCCAGGTAGCGTTAGGGTTGTTTAGTCATCAGATGAAATAAGCTGAGGTGTTTAATCATTAGGTTAGGTTAGGTTAGCTAGGTTAGGTTACAATAATATGCCTTGTTGTCGCCTTCATACCTATGTAAATTACCCCCACCTGTACCTTTAACCATACCTGTACTAGTATATGTAATCTTTATTTATACCTGTAATTATACTTTATTTTTACCTGTACCTGTGCTTCAAGCTATTTCTTTATACAACGCTCAAGATACAGAGTAGCTGCCACGGGGCTTCGCTATTGGCTGCTCAAGTTGGGATTGTGAGCTGTAGAAATATTTTTTTAACCTTTACTCCGACGACCCAAAGCTTCACTTTCTTTTTATTCACAACGCAAAAATAAAATTGTTTTGGTGTATCGGTATATAAAACTTTTTCCCACAGCCTTAGAATATTTTGTTTTGTGACTGAAAAATAATACTTTTTTTGTTAGTAAATAAACGCTCAGTTAGTTTCATCCCAAAGGAGAGGGGGTTCTATGCTCCAAAAATCAAGAGTTAGGTTTCTTATGCCTTAAAACAAAGAAACTTATCCCCGTAATAATCAACAAATAACTAAAACAACACAACAAGGAAAGTTTAATTCTATACTCCAAAACAACAACATAACTAGATGGGTATTATTCTTTTATGTTATTAGAAGCAAAAAGACAAACTGAGTATTTACCCTTTAATTTGTGAGACTCGCCTGAGGTCACCCCAGAATAGCAGAGAATCGGACATGTTATCGACACCCAGCCACAACTCAGTTTATACCACACACAAACGTTCACTTAGCATCGAGGTTCACGACACAAACCTTTGCCTACATTATTGACATTGTTGATTTTTGACACCAGCACCTACTACCACCAGCAGTTATTTCCGATAACATGTACTACCACCAACATCTACTACCACCAACATCACTACCACCAACATGTACTACCACCAACATACTGCCACCAACATGTACTACCACCAACATGTACTACCACCAACATGTACTACCACCAATATCTACTACCACCAACATGTACTACCACCAACATGTACTACCACCAACATGTACTACCACCAACATACTACCACCAACATGTGCTACCACCAACATGAGCCACACCAACATGTACTGCCACCAACATGTATCACCACCAACATGTACTGCCACCAACATGTACTACCACCAACATGTACTGCCACCAACATGTACTACCACCAACATGTACTGCCACCAACATGTGCTACCACCAACATGTACTGCCACCAACATGTGCTACCACCAACATGTACTACCATCAACATACTGCCACCAACATGTACCACCAACATGTACACCAACATACTGCCACCAACATGTACTACCATCAACATGTACTGCCACCAACATGTGCTACCACCAACATGTACTACCACCAACATGTACTACCACCAACATGTACTGCCACCAACATAACACCATCAACATGTACTGCCACCAACATATGACCACCAACATGTACCACCAACATGTACTGCCACCAACATGTACTACCACCAACATGTACTGCCACCAACATGTACTGCCACCAACATGTACTACCACCAACATGTATACCACACCAACATAACCACCAACATATACTACCACCCATGTACTGCCACCAACATGTACTACCACCCAACATGTACTCACCACCAACATGTACTACCACCAACATGTACTGCCACCAACATACTACACCAACATGTACTACCACCAACATGTACACCAACACATATACTACCACCACAAGCATCAAGCACCAACATGTACTACCACCAACATGTACTACCACCAACATGACTACCACCAACATGTACTACCACCAACATACTGCCACCAACATGTACTACCACCAACATGTACTGCCACCAACATGTACTACCACCAACATCTACTACCACCAACATGTACTACCACCAACATGTACTGCCACCAACATGTATACTGCCACCAACATGTCTCACACCAACATGTACTACCACCAACATACTGCCACCAACATGTACTACCACCAACATGTAATTACCACCAACATACTGCCACCAACATGTACTGCCACCAACATGTACTACCACCAACATGTACTCACACCAACATGTACTGCCACCAACATAGTACTACCACCAACATGTGCCACCAACATGTACTACCCCAACATGTACTACCACCAACATACTACCACCAACATGTACTGCCACCAACATGTTACTACCACCAACATGTACTACCACCAACATGTACTACCACCAACATGTACTGCCACCAACATGTACTGCCACCAACATGTACCACCAACATGTACCACCACCAACATGTACTGCCACCAACATGTACTACCACCAACATGTACTGCCACCAACATGTACACACACCAACATGTACTACCACCAACATGTACTACCACCAACATGTACTACCACCAACATGTACTACCACCAACACTACACACCAACAATCTGCCACCAACATGTATTGCCACCAACACTACCACCACCAACATGTACTACCACCAACATGTACTTACCACCAACATACTACCACCAACATGTACTGCCACCAACATGTACTGCCACCAACATGTAACTGCCACCAACATGTACTGCCACCAACATACTGCCACCAACATACTACACCAACATGTACTGCCACCAACATGTACCACCACCAACATGTACTGCCACAACATGTACTGCCACCAACATGTGCCATCACCAACATGTACTCAGCAACCAACATGTACCACCCCAACATGTACTACCACACCAACATGTACCACCACCAACATGTACTGCCACCAACATGTACTCACCCCCCAACATGTACTACCACCAACATACACCACCAACATGTACTGCCACCAACATGTACTGCCACCAACATGTACTGCCACCAACATGTACTACCACCAACATACTGCCACCAACATAATGCCACCAACATATGCCCAACATGTACTGCCACCAACATGTACTAACACCAACATGTACTACCACCAACATGTACTACCACCAACATGTACACCACCAACATGTACTACCACCAACATGCATACCACCAACATGTATTCCCACCCAACATGTACTCCCACCTAACATGTACTACCACCAACATGTACTCACACCAACATGTACTGCCACCAACATGTACCACACCAACATGTACTCACCACCAACATACTACCACCAACATGTACTGCCACCATGTACACACCAACATGCTACCACCAACATGTACTACCACCAACATGTACTACCACCAACATGTACTCCCACCTAACATGTACTTCCACCCAACATGTACTACCAACTAACATACCACCAACATGTACTACCACCAACATCTACCACCAACATGTACTACCACCAACAGTCCACCAACATCTACTACCAACCAACATCACCACCAACATACTACCACCAACATGCCACCAACACACCAACACCTCACAACAACATGTACTACCACCAACATGTACTACCACCAACACCTACCACCAACACCTACCACCACAACCACCACCTACAAGCACCAATATCTACTAACAGCAACATCTACTAACTTCAACTCACACAACTCGATCATCAATGCCTGAAATATCACAACATATAATCAGTTGTCACCAAAAGTTATCAATCATCAATCCTTGCCTCCTATCATCAAATTCAATTACAATTTATAATAGTTTTTTTTTTTTACCTTTTCTAAAATTAATTAATAATCACTAATGAGATTTCCTTTATTTAGGTAATTTGTTTAATTCTTTTCAATGTTTTGCTTTTAGCTCTCATGGGAATATTACTCACTGGAAAAATAATTATTACTTTTGACAACCTGAACAAGATTTGTTTATTAATTAATAACATAAAATAACAATAATACAATAATATACAATAAATAAATTAGCTTCTGAAAATAATAAGAGAAATAAATAATTAAGGAATAAATTATAGCAAGTGATAAAAGAAAATTGGTAGTTTAGAAGAGCAATACTTATGGCTGAGGGTTGGCTACCACGGCCCATACCCTGATTATATTTTCCCGGTCTGTTTACTTATGCACCCCCTCTCTCTCTCTCTCTCTCTCTCTCTCTCTCTCTCTCTCTCTCTCTATCTCTATCTCACTCACTCTCTCTCTCTCTATCTCTCTCTCTCTATCTCTCTGACCCTCCTGTCTTTAATCGGATTACCTGAAGATAAAAAACCCAGGCTTATTTCAACTACCCTAACTTAATACACCCTATCCTAACCTAACCTACCCTAATATAACCTAACCTAACCCCACAGCCAGGAAATGTGGGGGGTGGGGAGGGGGGTTAAATCAGCACGTAAAATAAATTGAGGTGGCTAATTTTCACGTTATTTCTATACACCTACCATTAACCTGCTAGTTATATACCTACCATTAACCTGCTAGTTATATATCTACCTTTAACCTGCTAGTTATATACCTACCTTTAACCTGCTAGTTATATATCTACCATTAACCTGCTAGTTATATATCTACCATTAACCTGCTAGATATACATCTACCTTTAACCTGCTAGTTATATATCTACTATTAACCTGCTAGTTATATATCTACCTTTAACCTGCTAGTTATATATCTACCTTTAACCTGCTAGTTATATATCTACCTTTAACCCGCTAGTTATATATCTACTTTTAACCTGCTAGTTATATATCTACCTTTAACCTGCTAGTTATATATCTACCTTTAACCTGCTAGTTATATATCTACCTTTAACCCGCTAGTTATATATCTACCTTTAACCCGCTAGTTATATATCTACTTTTATACTGGGTATATATCTATCTTTAACACTACTGGTTATATATCACCTTTAACCTGCTAGTTATATATCTGCAACCTGCTAAGTTATATCTACCTTTTAACCTTAACTAGTTATATAATATGTATTGTTCTGATTATATATCTACCTTTAACCTGCTAGTTATATATCTACCTTTAACCTGCTAGTTATATATCTACCTTTAACCCGCTAGTTATATATCTACTTTTAACCTGCTAGTTATATATCTACCTTTAACCTGCTAGTTATATACCTACCATTAACCTGCTAGTTCTAGTTATTATTGAACACTTCTTAACGTGTGTTTTCATTATCTATTAGTTTACATAAACACCTGCCCTTAAATATGACAGGTGTACAGTAACTTATATAAACACCTGTCCTTAGCGGTGACAGGTGTAGAGTAACTTATATAAACACCTGTCCTTTGCGGTGACAGGTGTAGAGTAACTTATATAAACACCTGTCCTTAGCGGTGACAGGTGTAGAGTAACTTATATAAACACCTGTCCTTAACGGTGGCAGGTGTAGAGTAACTTATATAAACACCTGTCCTTAACGGTGGCAGGTGTAGAGTAACTTATATAAACACCTGTCCTTAGCGGTGGCAGGTGTAGTGTAACTTATATAAACACCTGTCCTTAGCGGTGACAGGTGTAGAGTAACTTATATAAACACCTGTTCTTTGCGATAACAGGTGTTAATTAAGGTATTAGAGTAACTTATATAAAACACCTGTTCTTAGCGATAACAGGTGTTAATTAAGGTATTAGAGTAACCTATATAAAACACCTGTTCTTAGCGGTGTACAGTAGGTGTTAGTAAAGGAATTATTTCAACATTCTGGCAAAGGAGGAATCTGGCGCTTAACCAACAAACAGCAGAAGCAGCAGCAAGGAGGAAATGCATCTAAACCAAACAAGACCGGTTACACACACACACACACACACACACACACACACACACACACACACACACACACACACACACACAACCAAAACACTTTCACACACCAGCCTAAATGACAGTCACTCAATTGACCCTCTGTATGATCCCAACGATTTTAAAGAACGATGGAACAGGAGCGACATCTATCACACTCTCTTCTGGCCTTGTGTGATGGGAAAGGTTGGAGGTGTAGGGAGATAAGGGAGGGGAGAGTGAAAAAGGAAAGGTGGAGAGAGAGAGAGAGAGAGTAGAAATTCAGGATAAATGGTGTAGTATTTCAGCCAATACCAGGTTAGGTTAGATTAGTTTTGTGTTAAGTAAAGTTAAGTTTAGCCTAAGTTACATTTAAGGTAAGTTAGGAGAGGTTAGAGTAAAGTTAAGATTACCCTAAGTTAGATTACTGGATATTTCTAGCTATGTTAGTTAGTTCTGTGATCATCTTTCCTAATTAAATCTGACTCACTCACTCACTCACTCGCTCACTGACTCACTCACTCACTAAGAGAATTTGCTTAACTCTTGTCTACGATCTGTTTATGTCATGGCCCCACCCGGCATACCCAGCCTGAGAGCGTCAAGGACTCTTCTTCACTAATGCGGCTTAATAAGATTTGTTTCTCACCCAATTTTCTAGATCAAACCTAACCCAACCTAACATAACCTAACCTAACCCAACCTAACCTAACCTACCCTAACCCAACCTAACCTAACCTAACCTAACCCAACCTAACATAACCTAACCTAACCCAACCTAACCTAACCTACCCTAACCCAACCTAACCTAACCTAACCTAACCCAACCTAACATAACCTAACTTAAACATTACCCAACCAAATTCAACCTAATCTAACCTAAGGTAAACATAACCCAACCTAACTTAATCTAAGCTAATTGCTGGATAAACCTAACTTAAGCTATCCTACCCTAATATAACCTAACCCAACCAACTTTAACCTAACCTAACCTAAAAGCAGTACCAGGTAATTCCCATCACCATTCTGTAATGACAGGGTTGTAGAAACTTTGTCAGGCATGAGTATTTACCCGCCTTCTGCCTACACTGGAGAATTTCTAGGTATAAATGCATGTGTGGGATGTGGAGTGTGGGGTGTGGAGAGGGTGTGGGGAGTGTGGGGTGGGGTGTTGGAAGGTGAGGAACATCCGTTGTTTTTCAGGCGGGCTGAATCAGGTGACCTTCTGGTAGCGTCATGCGTCCTGCCACTCACCATGGGCTTTTTCTTGGCTTCCTCGTGACCTCACTCACACACACACACACACACACACACACACACACACACACACACACACAGCAACAAGACCAACAACTACAGCACCAATAATAATAATAATAATAATAATAATAATAATAATAATAATAATAATAATAATAATAATAATAATAATAATAATATAGAGCATATACAATGGCTTTCTCAGCCTTGCCACGTCAACAGGATATCGGGAATCGAACCTGGATTCTAGATAGGTGTCAATAAAGCTCTAGCAACCACTACACCTTCATCAGGCCTGGTGGGGGTGGTGATGGTGGTAGTTCGTGATAGTGTTAAGTGGTGAGGTGATTGTGGTAGTAGGTGGTTGAGATGGGGAGTAGTGATTGGTGTGTGTGTGTGTGTGTGTGTGTGTGTGTGTGTGTGTGTGAAGAGCTATATATAACTGCAATTAACCCGGTACATGAACTATCTAACTACTACAGTCCAAACTGCTGTAATTCATGTAAAATTTATGGATGGGACTCTCTCTCTCTCTCTCTCTCTCTCTCTCTCTCTCTCTCTCTCTCTCTCTCTCTCTTTCTCTGATGCAAGATAAGGGGAATGAGGTGAGAAGGGCGATAGTGAGACCAAGGAGAGGACGTGGAGTCAGCATAAGGGCGTGGTCAGCATAAGAGGGCGTGGTCAATATAAGAGGAGGGCGTGTTCGGTATAAAGAGGACGGAGGGCGTGGTGACCGAATGGAGAGGGCGTGGTCAGCATAAGAGGGCGTGGTCAATATAAGAGGGAGAGGGCGTGTTCAGTATAAGAGGATGGAGAGGGCGTGGTGACCGAATGGAGAGGGCGTGGTCAGCATAAGAGGGCGTGGTCAGTATAAGAAGGCGCGGTGAGAGCAGGGAGAGGGCGTGGTCAGAAGTGGGCGTGGCAAGAGCAGGGAGAGGGAGTGGGAAAGGGAGGCTGTTTACGATCACCTTCGTCTCTCCCTCACTCTCCCTGCCAACCTCTCACACGCACACTCTTGTCCAATATAAACACGATACCCAGAGAGAGAGAGAGAGAGAGAGAGAGAGAGAGAGAGAGAGAGAGAGAGAGAGAGAGTTCAGATCTCACGTCCAAGAGACTTTCAAAATAAATTATAAATGAACTTCAAAACAAAGCAAAATAATTAAGAAAAAGAAAAGAAAAAAGAAAGAACTACGAAAAACAGAAGAGAAAAAAGCTTACTGTAATAATCTTCAAGGCAGATGTTTAAGTAGAAGAAACATGCGACTATTATTAACATAATCACACTGGAGACATATATATACTGTATATATATCACATGTTGACAAAGGCAGTACAAGTGCTTTCACCTTGATATGGTCCTAACCCTATGTGTGTGTGTGTGTGTGTGTGTGTACGAAACGTTCAATACACACCGAACAGTATTCAAAGGTAAATAATATACGGGTGCTATTTATTTCATTTACATATTAAACCTTAAAAGTTTATCATATTATACAGAATATTAATTCAACTAGTGCGAGTGATGGTGTTGGTCTCACTCTAGGTCATTCACTAGCTGCCAGGATTATCACAACTAACTGGTTTCTATAGCAAACAGCCTACATTTCATTCCACCTGTTGATAAAAAACCTTATTGCTAACGTAATTCAATCTAAAGTAACCTAATCCACCCTAACATAACCTTACGTAACCTACCATAACCTAAAGTCATCTAACCTAACCTCCCAGGTATCGTTAAGGTGTGTTTAATCATCAGGTGTGAAGGCTTACCTGCGTGTGAACCAATCATCTTCCTAGTCATCCCATTTCTCATATTTCTTCTCCCTTCTGTTTATCATTATTTTTGTGATATAAGATCATTCTGTTATTTTCATTTATATATAATTTCCCTGTAATAGTGTCAATAGCATAACTCACAGTATCTACATCACTTACTAGCAATGTGTGGAACTCTCTATAACCCACACACTAGCAACACTTTTGTCTTGTACTACTCAATTTGGTGTCGGTACTATTGATCAGACGACTGGATAACCATCAGGCTGAGAATAGGTAGGTATAGGTCTAATGAGAACCTGTTGTCGTAGCATCTTGAAGAGGTCTAAAATATCTTTCTCTAGCCTCGCACTTTTGTCAACACTTTCCGTAACACTTTGTAAACACTTTAGTGATATTTTGTAAACACTCTCGCTGGCTGTCTTGTTACGTGTATGAAAACTAGTGCAAACACACACACACACACACATACACACACACACACACTGTTTATTCACTGTCATAAATTACTATTACTGCTGTGTGTGTGTTCGTGTGTGTGTGTCTTGATGGCGAGGATGAATGGGTGTCGTAGAGCGTATCACACACACACACACACACACACACACACACACACACACACATTCTCGCCTCACTCTTCTCTCATCTCATTACCCCAAAGGTTCACCTAACACCATCAGAACCTACCTGTACTTCCCCTCACCTACTTCCCCCCTCCCCCCCACACACCCTAAAGGTTCACGTAGCTCAATCAGAATCCACCGGGTTAATCCCTTAAGACTTGAGCCTTTCCCACCACCATTCCCACCTCCACCCCACTAATTTCACTTTCACTTGCCTCTTTATGTTACAGCATCTTTGGCTTTCTGCGGCTGTACCACCCAGGTCACAGTACCGGAAGATTTCTTCCTGACTGCCTCCCCTGTATATTTGCAAATGGCCACCCCCCCTCCTCTCTACCTGCCTCGCTAGCTTTACTCTCTATTGGTAAATACACACAGGTGAAGGTATACCAGTTTTTCTGTCTGTGTTTTTCTTGTAAACATTTAGTGATGAAGTTGTGTTTTTTTTTGTGTTTATTTTACTTGTGTTTTTATTTTTATTTTACTTGATAATATTTACTAGCAAACGTACTGTATATTGTTGTTACTATTGTTTTTACTAGTTAATACTGACTAGTGTGAATAAACATATCTATTAATATTTTTTCTGATAATCTAACACACATATATTTACCACTACTCACAATATTCTTACCGTCTGAAAAATATATCTTACCAAACTACCACTATCTTAAGACTGTCTCACATTAGCGATATATTTCACCGGTAAATATATCCCAGCTCTACTTTTTATCGGAGTATCTATTTCTCTTTTATTTGTTTAGTCTATTTCTATTCTTTATGTTATATATTTTCATTATATAAACATCTATAACTATTAATATTCTTCCTTCCTATATGTGCATAATGTTGGTGTGTATAATAGTTATAGGATATATTTCATTGGTGATTATACAGTATATATTTCTAGATCACTATTATTATTATTATTATTATTATTATTATTATTATTATTATTATTATTATTATCAATTCTTCCATCCTCTTCTTTTTCATCTTCCTCTTGTCCACACCTTTTCCTTCTTCTTTTCCTTATTTTTCGTCTTAATTCTTCTTCTTCTTCTTCTTCTTCTTCTTCCTCTTATCCTCATTTTTTTCTTCTCCTTCATCCTCCTCTCTTTCCTCTTCTTATCCTAATTTTCCCTTCTTCATCATCTTCTCCTCCTCTTCGACTTCTTCAATATTTCCTTCTTCTTCAGAGTCCAGACAAACATCTTTACACTGTATATATTTTGTCTTCTTCCTTGGGTTATTTTATTCTCTCTTATCTAACTTCCTCTTTCTTTCTTTCTTTCTTTCTTTCTTTCTTTCATGCTGTTCTTTTTATCTTTCACACTTCACTAATGACAGAATAGAGAGAGAAAAAAAAGAGACAGACAGACAGGTATATAGACAGAGAGAGTGACAGGCTTGAATATGAGCACAGACATGAACAGACAGAGAGACAGACATACAAAGAGGTATAGAGAGATAGGCAGACAGCTATATAAGGAGACACAGAGATAAAGATAGAGAAAGACAGATACAAATACAGACAGACAGACAGACAGATGTATAGACAGACAGCAGGCAGGACGTCCCCCTGGCACCAACGATCATGTTTAAAACTAAATAAAAAAAGACGAACAAAAAACCTTGGCTGTTCTTCCTTCCTTCATCCCCTACCCCCTCCCATCCGATGACTCCCCTCACGGCTTCACCTGCTAATACATCACCTTGTTTACACCTGATTCACCTGCTAATTTATCACCTTGTTTACACCTGGTTCACCTGTTAATTTATCACCTTGTTTACACCTGGTTCACCTGCTAATACTGTACATCACCTTGTTTACACCTGGTTCACCTGCTAATTTATCACCTTGTTTACACCTGGTTCACCTGTTAATTTATCACCTTGTTTACACCTGGTTCACCTGCTAATTAGTCACCTTGTTTACACCTGGTTCACCTGTTAATTTATCACCCTGTTTACACCTGGTTCACCTGCTAATTTATCACCTTGTTTACACCTGGTTCACCTGCTAATTCATCACCTTGTTTACACCTGGACCACCTAGCTGTGACTCAGGTGAAGGTAAAGACGTCATCACGGGGAGGATTCATAAGGTTTTGTAGTGAAATTCATTGATTCTCCGACCCAGAACCTAACCTAACCTAACTTAACTTAACCAACGCCTTAACTAACCTAACCAAACCTAACCTGGCCTGACTTAACCAACGCCTTAACTAACCTAACCAAACCTAACCTGACTTAACTAATAATATAATCAATCCCTCACCTACCCGAACCTGCTCCCAAACTAACTTTACCAATCCCTATCTTAACCTAACCTGACATATACGCCCTAATGTAACCTAACGTAACCAAACCTAACCTACCCTAACCTAACAGCCTAATATAAACAGTGTGAAAATTACCAATGCCTCTCTCTCTCTCTCTCTCTCTCTCTCTGCAGTGTATCAGCATCCAGACCTTGACCCTTGACCTTTCCTTGGGCATTTGTCATCAATAATGCAAAAGGTCACAGGGTTATTTCTATCAACCGTCCTATTAATAGCTTCCTGCATCTACCACTATATTCTCTACCACACATCTACTATCATATCTATTACTTTATCTACTACTACTACTACTACTACTACTACGTGTACTAGTTTTGCTTGGTTAAACTTGTCTGACACTAAAATAGGGCGAGTAATTAAATCTGACGAAGACTCCGCAAAACTACAGGAACATCTAAACAAAATTTTCGCATGGTCTGAAAAATGGCAGATGAAATTTAATGTGGACAAATGTAATGTACTTAGCCTACAAGATGTAAACAGAGAAACCAGATATCAGATGAACAAGATTGTTATGGTCCATGGAGAAATCCGACTATGAGAAATATTTAGGAGTAAATGCTAAGTAGGAATCTTATACCAAGTCAACAAGGCTAACAAAGTACTTGGTTCCTACAAAGGAGTGTTAGTTACAAGACTAGCGAGGTTATCCCAAAACTATATCTTGCGTTTGTGAGACTTCACTTGGATTACGCAGTTCAGTTATGGTCACCGTACTACAGAGTGGATATAGAATCCCTCGAGAGACGTAGAATGATGGGCGATATGATCGAGGCGTATAAATGGACGTCAGGGCTAAACGAAGATGATATAACAAAGGTACTCAAACTATCCAACCAGGAGCGAACTCGTACCATTTAGGCGTGAGATAGGTAAACATTGGTCTGGGAATATAGTGGATGAGTGGAACAAGTTACCAAACATCATCATTAACGCCTGTACCATACGGCTGTCACCTCCATTACCACTGTGGCCACCCTGCCATTAGCAATAAAAATAATGCACCATGCAGCCACCTTGTACTACCCCCTACCACACCATTAACCTAACCTACCCTAACCACTACCATCACTAACAAGACATATCAACACCCGCTAAACACAACCACACACCCTGCCACAATCATCAATCCGCCACCATATCTCTACCACACCACCATCTCCAATACAACTACTACCACCTACTCGCCACAATCATCACAACCACCACATTCTTTTTTACCACACCACCACGGCCATCATCACCCTGCTGCCACCACCACCACTCAACCAACCATCTACCACCACCACCACCCAGCCACACGTAACACCACCCAGACCTTTATTTTGAGAGCCAACCTTGACAAGTACGGTGCCGGGGTTCTTGAGTCATATATTTAGATCCTGTCAACGTTCTCCCGTACTTTTCCAACCCCCCCCCCCACCCCACCCCACACCCCAACACACACACACAGTCTCTCTTATGAGTTTACCTTCAACGACCTTAACCTAAGTTTAGCATTAAAATAGAAAAGAAAACGTAACTCTACATAGGTAAAATTGATAACTGAATAAAGGTAAAAAAAATTGAGTTCCAAAATGGTGAGGATATAAAGCTGATCAATTATTAACACTGTACTTCTCCCTATGAGTATCATGCGAGTTTACCTTCCCTATAATTTGTCAAAGTTTACCATTAAAACAGAATAAAAATAGAAAAGAGAGTTTGGAAATAAGAAAATGGGATATGATGGGTAACTTCCCTATTGTGCCGGCTGAGTTTACCATCGCCTTCACCTCATTTCAAATAGGACACAATAGAGAAAGCAAGAAATAATAGGAAGATGGAATAAACAATGAAACAGGTGGACACTCATAATGGCAGGAAATAGATTGACACAGGCAGGAAATAGATCGACACAGGCGGGAAATATATACCCAAGACCAAACCCAGTGCTTCTAGGAATACGAGGGGATCACTACACATGAACCATGCGGCGGTCGACAAAATTAAGAAGAAAACCCAGAAATTCAAGACGTGGGTTGGGTCAAACGATGAGCAAGACAGGAGGATGTATGCAAGAGCCAGAAACCAAGCAAAGATAGAGTGTAGGAGGGCTGAAAAGGAGTTTCAGAGGCTGGTTGCAAGCGAGGTCAAGTCAAACCCAAAGGCGTTTTACCGCTATGCAAAGTCGAAATTGAAAACGCGAGTAGGAGTATCAGACCTGAGGCTTGAAGATGGTAGTTACGCAGATTCTGACCAGGATAAAGCTGAGGCATTGAACAGCTTCTTTTCCTCAGCGTTCACAAGAGAGGATGCAACTAACCTTCCTGCGTTTGAGGACAGACAGTTCGACACAGCACTGACCCACATTGTGTTCACAGAAGAGGGTATTAGAAATAAACTGTCCAGGCTAAAGGTCCATAAGAGTCCCGGACCTGACATGGTGCATCCTAGAGTGCTAAGAGAGCTGTGCAACGAGCTTGCAGAGCCCCTGAAGATCCTGTTTTGTAAATGCCTGGATGAACAAATGGTCCCCAGTGAATGGAAAGTGGCTTATGTGAGTCCTATCTTCAAGAAGGGCGATTGTCACTCCACGAACAACTATAGACCGGTGAGCCTGACCAGCATAATATGTAAAGTACTTGAGAGTATTATCAGAGATGCCGCAATGGAACATCTAATACGAGACAACCTTGTAAAAGATTGCCAACACGGCTTTATGCCGGGGCGCTCCTGCTTAATACAATTGCTCAAGATATTGGATATTTGGACCCATATTCTGGAACGGGGTGGTAATATCGACAATATTTACCTAGATTTTGCCAAGGCTTTCGACAGTGTACCCCACGAAAGGCTGAAAATCAAACTGGAAGGGTACGGAATTCGGGGAAATGTCCTAGCGTGGATGGAAGACTTTCTACATGACCGCAAGCAGTGTGTGGTGATTAATGGCACGAAATCGTCATCTGTACCTGTAACAAGTGGGGTACCACAGGGCAGTGTATTGGGAAGGAAATAGATTGACACAGGCAGGAAATAGATCGACACAGATGAAGACAAATGGCGGGCGTCTATAAACCATCTAACAGGTAGCTATACTGTTAAACCTTCTCCCCTTTAGTCTATTTCTTGGCTAATGACGTGCTGTGTTGGCGCTTGTTGGTGTTGTGGTGATGCTGTGTTGGTGTTGTGTTGGCGCTGTGTTGGTTTTATGTTGGTGCTGTGTTGGCGCTTACAGTATTGGTGGTGTAGTGGTTTTGTGTTGGTGTGCTGGTTTGGCGCTGTGTTGGCGTGCTGTATTGGTGTTGGGTGGGTGCCGGAGAGAGGTGACAGGTACAACGGTATCGCAGACATCACCAAAACTTCATTTACAGAGGTGACTGACTGACTGACTGACTGACTGACTCTCCAAATGTGTGACTCTTATAAGGATGTTTTTGAAGAGGGTTTGGCAATCAGAAAGTTACATCCAAGTAGTTGAAGCACCAAAAAACAAAGACCTGGTGAACGGTGCTTAATAACCCACGCAGGAAGTTAAAGCATCTAAACGATATACAGAGAACTTACTTCTAAAAAAAAAAAATCCTAACTCTATTGTCGTCAAAATATACAAGAAAAAAAAATCTTAAATTTTCTGTTGGAAAAAAAAAATATATATACATGAAAACGTTTTGTGCTGGCGACCCAAAATAAACTTTAGTGATAGTGTTGCCGGGACAATTTTTTTTTTTCATACATAAAAATATGAACCAATGAAGAGAAGGGGGCAAGAGTTCATCAACCACAGTAAACAATATGGAGATAGATTTTATTCCTTCCAGTATGATGTATTAACCCCTCTGAGTACGATGACCTAACTTTTTGAGTATGACTTAACCCTTTGAGTACGATGACAACCCTTTCAGCACGATGACTTAACCCATTCAGTACAATGACTTGACCCATTCAGTACAGTGACTTAACCCTTTGAGTATGATGACATCACCCCTTCAGTACGACCCGTGAGCATGATGACTCAGGGGTCGCACGTTATCATACGTTCAAAGGGTTAACGGGAATAACATCAATGACAATACATATATTCTCTCTCTCTCTGTTGAGTTACGTCGCCAGGGATGAAATTACCACACTATAGACCCTGGTATATATTGTACTGCAGAGTATAACACTAACCGCGATATATCCTCAACAAATATATGTGTGTAGACAGACAGACAGACACACATACAAACATATATAAGAACATAAGAATGGAGGAAACTGCAGCGGGCCTATTGGCCCATACTGGGCAGTCCCGTTTACACCCAACCCCTATTGCTGATATAAGCATCCAACCTATGTTTGAAGCTATTCAGCGTATTCGAGTTAATGATGATATTTGGTAACTTGTTCCATTCATCCACTACTCTGTTTCCAAACCAGTGTTTACCCATTTCACTCCGAAATCTAAATTTGTCTAATTTAAAACCATTGTTGCGAGTTCGCTCCTGGTTGGATAGTTTGAGTACCTTTGTAATGTCCCCTTTGTTTAACCCTGACTTCCATTTATACACCTCTATCATGTCGCCCCTCACTCTACGTCTCTCGAGGGAGTGCAAATTAAGATGTTTTAACCTGTCTCTGTATTCAAGGTTCCCAATGCCCGGGATTAGTCTTGTCATTCTCCTCTAGATTCTTTCCAAGGATTCTATATCCATTCTGTAATACGGTGACCAGAACTGAACTGCGTAATCCAGGTGTGGTTCAACAAGCGCAAGATATAATCTTAAGATGACCTCGCTAGTCTTGTAACTAACACTCCTTTGTATGAACCCAAGTACTTTATTAGCCTTGTTACGAGCAAAAACACATTGTTTACTTGGCTTAAGATTCCTACATATCATTACTCCTAAATCTCTCTCGCAGTCGGATTTCTCAATGGCATCGTTGTTCATCTGGTAACTGATTTCCCTGTTTACGTCTCCTATACTGAGTACTTTGCATTTGCATTATACATACATACATTTATACATACAGCCACCGGTTGCAACTCTATTAATAAACCGTTTATTATTATTATTCTTATTATTATTATTATTATTACATACATACACACATACAGAACATACATACATACATACAAACATTAGAGACAGAGATATATGGTTTCTTACACGAAATATTTACGTATAAACGATTAATTCATTCACAAGACCTAGAAAACAACCTCCATACAGTGTTCACTAAGATTGATGTGGAGGGGGGGGAGGGGGGAGGTGGTGGATAAACGACTGGACAAGGGCTGGGCAGAATAGAAATGATCTAAGTAAATAATACGATATAATTTCATGATAGGATAAGTTTGGTTAGGATTGGTTGCATTAGGTTACGTTTAGTTAGGTTAGGTTATATAAGCTCAGGTCAGGTTACGTTAGGTTTACCTTTATATAACCTAACCTTCAAAAGACACACCTATAGAGATCATGGGAGTTAAACCGAACTTGTGGTCTCCAGGGAGTGTTTACTTTAGTCTAGGAGAGACACTGACACACACACACACACACAGCACGAGTTACGACGGTTCCTCTCTGGTTACAGAGGACTTAAAAACACAAACAGGTCTAAACCATGAGCAACTAGCTTTAATCCTCATTCTCTCAGACACGTAAAAACACATTTTAACACTCACGTGTCGACCCTAATAATAATAATAATAATAATAATAATAACAATAATAACAATAATAATAATAATAATAATAATAATAACAATAACAATAACAATAATAATAATAACAATAACAATAATAACAATAATAACAATAATAACAATAATAATAATAATAATAATAACAACAATGATAACAATAACAATAATAACAACAATAACAATAATAATAATAATAATAATAATAATAATAATAATAATAATAATAATAATAATTCAGTAAAATTGTCACAAAGGTTTACAATTGGATAACCATGTTTACAAAATATACAGCTATAGAGTACAGCATGAATATCAACAAAGTAGGTATACGGTGCACGTAGGCCATAGGGGTATACCGGTTTCCTGTGTACAGACAGTGGAGGTTAACAACAATGGTAAACAGTAAGGCAACTTGACACAGGATAGCCGACAAAGCTGTCACTCAGGTGTTTATTTCCAGGTTAAAGATATGTTTACACTAAATGGTAACAATGTAAGAGAGTGTGTGTGTCTGTGTGTGTGTTAGCATAAAAGGTTTACACTAACTGGTAACAGTAAAAGACATATTGCGTGTGAATGTATTTGTTCTCTCTCTCTCTCTCTCTCTCTCTCTCGTCCGAACCGCTTTAAAAGATTCAGCGAGGAGTGTCCACGAAGGTCTCGTAGCTTAATCCCAAGTATGTCACCTTGCTCTGCCCTAGAGACATTCTGGATTAGTGACGACTCAACCCACGTGGGCCAAAGGTACGTGTGAGACGCAGCCCCCCACGACATACGACCCACGTGGGCCAGGAGTTATGTGTGAGCACCCCCCACCCATCACATGACCCACGTGGGCTTGGAATTTTCAAATGATCGTGTGAGAACACCAAAAAAAGGCCTGAAAATTACACCAATACTTAATGTGTTCACCTTCCCAACATTACGTAATTAAACGAAAGATCATCTATCGAGAAATTCTGTATATACAGTAGTGATATTTAAATTAGATAGTAGGCAATCTTTAAAAAAAAACCTGTTTGGTATTTAAGCAAAACGGTAACTTAAAAACTAATAATAATAATAATAATAATTATCGTGTTCTTATTTATTGTGCTTTATTCTTGTGTGTGTGTGTGTGTGTTTGTTTGTTTTTTCACTCGTCAACCATTTAATTAATAGTGAGAATTTGGCCCGTGGCGTAGATGCGGACTGGCGCTCCTGTAATTGCTTAAATAACAACTAACTGATAACACAGCGTCATGTATATTATCTTTGTAATTATTTCTTGAATTTTTTTCGCGAGTTTTACGAAGTTTTGTGTTTATGTGTATATCATTTTTGGGTGAAGGTCTGAAAATGAGATTATTTTTATTAGTTTTGCTATTGCATGGTATTATTATTATTATTACCGGCATTATCTTTATTACTGTATTATTATTATTATTATTATTATTATTATTATTATTATTATTATCATTATTATTATTATTACAACCAAAACCATCGTTACCAAAACAAAACTAATACTATAAAAAAGTATCATATCAATCTCCTACACAAAGACTTGGATTATAATGGCAACGAAGTGGAACAGAGACTCTACTGGTATACCATAGTAACGGTTTAGCTTGTTTTAACTTGCTCCAATTCGGGTCAAAATAATGTTTATACAGTACGATAGTTTGGGGATCTTCACTATTGCCACCACCCATCTCGGATAATACTGTTGTTGTTGTTGTTGTTGTTGTTGTTCACTTTGTATCTATTTTACTCTGGCTAAATAAACTGTATGATGCCCTTTGATATTTTCTGGCATTATACAAGCATCAATACAGGGAAAATAAGCACATAAACCCCCTAGTCCTATTAGACCCCAAATCCTAATACATCTCAAGTCCTACCGGGCCCTCAATGATGTTAAAATAACCCATTAGGACCTCTGTCTTAAGGGGGATTATTACCAGAGGTTCAAAATTCACTTTATACTGTGCTTGTGGGTGTGTGTGTGTGTGTAAACAATAGTGCATATACAGTACATAGACCTAAACCTAAAAAAGCCATGCTAATTATGAACCCCTTTGTATAATCCCTTAAGAAGCTCGATTCCTAATGGGCCTTGATCCTAATAACTTCACCTGGGGCCAATTAAAACTAGGGAGTTGGGAGGGGGCTACGGCATTTGACCAGCCAACCTACACCGACACACGTAACTACTTAACTACTTGGCAATGTCTCCTGTCTTAATTACATAACAGCTCCTCCTCCTCCTCCTCCTCCTCATTTAACACAACGCAAGATATTAAGAAAGATTTTTATTGACGCACAGAACATAATCTGGTCCTTAATAAATGGTTCCTGGGAGTTTGGTGGCAATAATGAGAAAACAAACTGATTATTGAATGTTTATGTGATATAAGTTAAGTCTCAATCTCAATATAAAGAATCGTATAGACAGACAGATACATACATACACACACCTACAATATAGATAAATAGACATTCACAGATAGGCATACATAAGTAATACATATCTACAGTGCCATATATAGACAGCCAAACAGATTAATAAGAGATATATATATAGACAGATACAGATATTCAAAGTTCTCCAGTAATACACACATACATACACCTGGATCATACTTGTACACCTTTTGCTTTTAGTTGTTTTGCTTGATTACAGGTAAGACGTTCATTGGTCTTCGTCGTTACGGATATAAAGGGCGGATCCGGGTGTTTTAGGGGTGTGTGTGTGTGTGTGTGTGTGTGTGTGTGTGTGTGTGTGTGTGTGTGTGTGTGTGTGTGTGTGTGTGTGCATAAGGGGGTTAGCCTCACAAGGGGTAGGGGAAGGTGGGGGGGATTACCGAATTTCTATATCGTCGAATTTTACGAGTCCCTTTCTATATCGAATCCTTATTAACATACAAGAATTAGCCACTAAACGACTGTTTGTGTATAGTAGCTGTTCCGTTAAACGATTCAGTGTTTATCGAGTTACTGCAGTGCTTGAAATCATAATTATACATTACAGTTAAGTAAAATATTACGATAATATTGACAAATCTTTCGAGTTTAGTGTGTACCGTTACATGTGTGAGTATTTATTTGTTTTTATTAATGTATGTGCATATGTGTAGGATTATGTGTGTATGTAATATGTGTATATACTAAATGTATACCTATGCATATTTGTGTATGTATTTGTATGAAAATAAAGGCGAAGGTATATGTATTAGTGTATTTGTGCGTATGCTTCCTGCTGTATTAATATGTCGACTTATAGATAAAATGGTAAACAAAGATTACAAAGCATCAACAGGAACAAGGTAACGATGGAGAGGTCTTTGGTAAACGTTGGAGCGTGTGACAAGCGTTTTAATCCAATTGCAAACGTCTCTCGTGTCTTCTTAGCACATTTAAAAAGATGTTGGTCACACACGAGTCTGTTCCTAGTGTCTACCGAATAATAATAGTGACCTTTCATGTGTTAGAGAGTTATATCTGGATTATTAAAGATTACCAGTCTCTTCTCCATGCTTTTGTCTCATTGTGATGCATTCAATAATCACGGTTTCACCCGGCACATAACATATGTTTGGTGATCCGTCTCTCAGTATGAAGCCAACTTTCATATCACCTCTTAATATTCGCGTCTTTCAACAGATATTTATGACGAGGAAAAATTACGATGAGTAGAATATTCCCGGGAAAATATGGTTAAATAAACAAGAGACATAAGTGATCCCTTCTGACACTAGGCAGATAAAATGATAGTGAATGTGGTGGTGTTAGTGTGGTGACCGCAGCACCACAATATTCACCACATCGTCGTCTGCTGCACCAAAAACTTCGTCTGCAAGCGACCGACCATCTAAGAATAAAAGCCATTATTTTTATTGGATATCTTACCTTGTCTTCCAGTTGTTGGCTCTTTAACTGAAGCCGTTAGCATAGGGTAAAAGATCTTTGGCCACAAGACGGCAAAACATCCTACCACTATTGCTAAAACAAATATCGTTTTCCCCGTACCAAATTCACCCGACATTTTATCTGTGTTCCTTCACCGCCCACAAGAGGCCACTACTGAGCCGCCCACCTACTACACCACCCACCAAACCTCCCAAAACACTTTCATTATTCACAATTACCATTATTATCCACTTTTTTATATATTTTATTATTTATTATCTACTAATCTTACTTATATAAATTTATAAACTTGAGTTATAAGGGAATATTGAGTATTTTTTGAGTTAGTTTTGTGAGGTGGGAGGCCGCGGGGCTATTGATGTAAACAAAGTACAGGGATGGCTCTCTCAACAAGTGAATTAACCAAACTTCTCGGGTATTTATTATATTATCCTTTTGTTCTTTTTTATATTCTGAGATGCATTACTCATATAGACTATATATTATATTTGGTTCTCTAATAGGAGGTAGTTTTATTCGTTTAACCGAGTTTTGATGGGTGTTAACTCACGGCAGAGCATAAAACCAGTGACAGTGTATTACTCTATTTTTACTTTTTGTGTGTTATTTGCTGTGGATGTAGTTAATAAGTGGTTATTGTTACACCTAAGTATCACGGCCTAAATCGCAAGTGGATTTGTAGTTCAAGGTCACCACTTTGTTAGGTGTTTTAAAGGCTAAAAGTGACTCATGAATTTGTAGGAGTGTCTTACATCAAAACACACCACCATCTTATCACATGAAGTTTCCCCACTGAATTACTTCTAATGATAATGTGTTAATCTGCAAGTAGTATGTGTACAAATACTTACTGTCCCAACACCTCACTGCTTGTGTCTCTTTTGAACTTTTGCAAATAGATTAAAATTGTCACAAATCTGTTTGATTTTGGTAGAATGAAATTACTGAGCATTAGTAGTGTTCAGTGGTTCATTCTTGTTAAAATAAGTTATAGTTAAGTCTTGGTTTTTGTCAATTTGCTAAATCACTGAAGGTATATACCTAAGCAGTGTCAGCAGAGGAGAAGGTAACTTTGGTAATAATGAAGGAGATGGCTAACACCAAATGGAATTGATAGATAGAAATCATTAATTTTTTCCAGAGATGTTGTTTGGATAATAGTAAGGTATTATTGCATTAGTCACCTGGTATGGCATACTGGGTATTTGGGATGATGACGTTGGCCTTGACCTGCACCATTTCAAATCAATTCTGCCTACATTATGGTGGGCTAAGTTAGGTTTGCTTGTTGAAAACTGTTTTTCTGATGGTTTTTGTTGTTATTCATTTGAATCTGCCATTGGTTTTTATCAGAAATCAATCGGTTTTTACCTCTCCCCCACCCAAAATGCCGATTTCCCATGCTGTCCCCCATTCTTGTTAGGGGGGAGGTGGCATATCTCATAAACCATTGGAAAAACATAGTTTTCTCTTCAAAATATATACAGTTCTCTCCTCGACTTACGACGAAATTCCGTCCCGATGACCAGGTCGTAAGTCGAATTGGTCGTAAGTCGAAAAGGCGAAAATAATACATTGAAATTCTAGAATGGGTGTCTCTTTTTCTTCTCAGCACCACGAGAACTCTCACTTTTACGCTTACCAGCCATTTTAAAAGGAATTACAAAAAAAAAAAAAATTTCAGTACACAGCGCGATCACTAACGTCAGAACTCGAAAATACGTCATTTGAAAAATATTTTATACGACCACACCGGTCGTACGTCCGGGTTGTCGTAAGCCGAGGAGTACCTGTACTGACTTATGAAAATTTAGTGATACCTGTAGTAAGTAATAAAGGCAATATGATAAGTGTCTCTTTTAATTGGATTTTTTTTCTTCTATTTTCTCCACCCTAAAATCTAGATTTACCTATTAGTGGGCAGGGCATGAAAGAAGAAGGAAAATGCAAGGTAAAAATATGATGAAAACTGGTCATATGGCAGTATATTGATGTCTCTAGATGCTTTGCAGGTGAAGAAATAAATTGTTTACCATAAATATGGCGCCATATTTTCTTGTGTGCCCGCAAAGTCAATGCTTCCTTCCAAAACTATAGCTGACTGAATTTGTTATTTGTCAATATGTACTGTACAGTATAAGAAACGATACAGGATCTCCTCAGGGTTTATACACTTTAAAAATGGGCTCCAATACTTTTATTTATTATCTAACACCATTCCATTTCTGTTTTTCATGTCTTTTTCTACCCAAATTGCTTATATTTTTCCTCTGCTGCACAATATATTTCAGAAAGTCTTTCACGTATACAGTTTCAGAATCATATGGTTTAGATTCAACTCCATAACTGGTGTTTGGATAGCTTACCTTTAAAAATGAAGTTTCATTGGACTTAAGTTAACTTTAGGTTCTTATTCTTATTGTACAGTACTTACAGAAAGAGACAGTTACCCATCTTCTGAGTTATCTAAGCACTTTTGACACTGTGTACTGATTGTTCCCTTATTTATCGGCTTAGGTTAGGTCAGGTTCTGTTAGGTTCTTTGCATTCTCGTATCGATTTTGTTACTTAATATCATCAAAACATCTCTGGAAATTTTGGTCAAATTCCATAGACGCCTTCTGGTGTTAGCCATCTGTTCCACCTTTACCTGTACTTTTATATGTTAAGATGTAAACCTCAAATACAAAGCACTTCTCGTGGAAAGAATTGTGCCTGTTATTAATGTGGTGCCCCATAGCTAAGGCATTACCACAGGTACAAGTATTATTGTATTTTAGGGGTGTTGGCTTAATGCTTGCTTTTTCTCCTTCATACCATATTTAAAAGTGTGTTTTTATATGTACTTCACACATCTGGAACACTCCTCTCTCTGCATCTACCCTTTCCTCTTTACATTATTACTTTTACACGAATGCCTAGTATTCCTAAACACCTTTGCCGTCTTGACGAATTAAACAAAATCATTAAACTACATAACAGTTGAATTTGGCAGGAAACAATTCATTGAGTACTGTACTCGTATATTGTTCAATGGTTCATTCCTACTAAAATGTAACAGTTCTATGATGCCACAGCAAATGCTAATCATAGTTAGGAAGGTGGAAGTAAAATTGCATGAATGTTACTTTATGTATATGTCAGTGTCATTTAAGTGAGCATTTTTGATGCTGTATACAGAGAAAAATATACCCTGCATGGCTTTTAATGAGTTTCAATAAGTATGGAATGTAGGAAATATACAGCTCCATACTGTATCTGGCAGGCAGTGTGACAAAACTACTAACTCACAAACAGCCCAGAAGTCCATCATAACCACTGTCATGTCTGTATAACACAGTTCCTCATTCACCGATGTTACTAAGAATAGATTCGAGACAACATGACAACAGCAACGCAGCAATGTCGGAACAGGATAAACATCTTAATAGAAATATATAGTTCATATGTTGACAGCTGTTATATTTTAGTGTATTTTGTTCTACATCTTTGAATGAGTAAGATGATAATTGTAGCAGTGATTATTTGTATTTATTAATTATCTATGGTAACAGGTAAACATCACTTGTTTGTCCTCCGAAACGCTAACACGTGGTCGCCCGGAAGCTTTGCCCAAAACTGTGTGACGTCAGTGATGAACTGTACTATTAGCTCTGTAAGGTTTTAAACTCTGTGATGGTTGTGTCATTTCAGTATACCATAACATTTAGGAGATATAATTTACAGGAATGCTAATAATTCCTATAATTTTTCAGAATTTTGTCAGAAGAGTCAGCAGATTCATCAACCTTAGAACAAATAACACATCAGATTTTTCAAAATTTTACCAAAGAAGATTATTTCAAGTGTAAGTACAGTATACAGTACAATTATACATGCCTAGAGAAAATGTTCAATAGTTTTTGCAGTAACCTATCATGAATTATATTCCATGTTTATAATTAGTTGTCAGTGCCATGTAGCAGTACAGTACCGTACTTGTGTTCACAGTGGGAAGTGCTCTCGTATTCCTGTTGCAACAGCCAGACCTCCTGCCAAGTCCAGCACAGCGACTCTCAGCAATAACCATCTTACATGAGCTGTATCGTGGAGAACCTCCACCAAATAATCCCTTCCTTCCGATCTTTGTAAACATCTTGGTAAGTGATTAGTTCTACTCGTGCTGGTCATTGTTTCTTCTAATACTGTACCTTCATTTGTAGCATGAATAAGTCATTGTTGTTTAGTCTCCAAATATTTCATGTTACACTTTATCATTCTAGTAATTTTTTACAGCTTCTTTTGTTAAAAATTATTCCTTTAGCTACAGTGTTCTGATAAATCTGTGACATGTAAGTTATTCCCTTATCCAGGTAACACTCTACAGTATACAGTAACATAATGGAAAATTTAACCTTTCCTTATTTTCCCTTAGTTCAAGGTGAGCCACGACTTGTAACACAAAAGAGAACCACAGTACTACCATTCATAAGATAAATTTGTGTACTTGTCAATATTTAATGCATGTGCAGTCACTTCAAAGGGTACCCTTAAGAAGGATGATATTGATTTGGGAACAATGTAAAGTAAAAATCATAATGTACAATGAAAACCCAATACTGTACTGTAATGTAACTCAATGTTTTTATATTCTTTTATAAATCCATGTGTACAGGATTACCTCTGGGCTGAATCAAATCGTTTGGCGGTAATCAAATCAAATATTAAAAGTGGCATCCCTGTTGTGAAGGGGTTAATGATGAAAAATACTTTTTACAGTACAGGTACATGCAGTACATTGTTTCGATTCCATGTCAGAGATCATAATTATGTCCTTGTCACTCTGATTGATCATAAAGTACTTGTTTTAGAGAACTGAATTAAGTAAAGATATTTTATCCACTTTTGTTAATCATTCAGTTAAGAACTTTGAAAATGGCCAAAGTTATAGGGAAAATTATGTTTATAGTATCCTTGTTTGAGTGTGGGATACAACACTTACAACCTGGTGATCCATGTAGATGATAGTTCATGGTGTCCGATGCTTATAGGGATGGATGTTCTTTTAGTGCTCTACCATAGGTTGTGTGAAGCATCAGGCCCGGGTAAACTAGATGGATACCTTAGGGTCTTCTGGTGGAAGGGGAACACCATAACAGAACATATCTATTACAACAGGTAGTAGCTTGAATGAATGGGGAAGTGTATGGTTTGCTCTTGATCTTTGGCTACTGTAAACAAAATGGGAAATGGTGTGCAGGATCTCAAGAAAAAATATAATTTAGTTAAGTTTTACTCATCTGTGTTAAATCTCCTCTAGCACCCGCCTGATGACGTGGCTAAAGGAACGGGTAAAAAGTTGGAATATGCTGGCCAACTACCAAAAATTAGCCCGCCCGAAATCGTCTTTCTTTCCACCCTTATTACCGACAAAAATAGTAAAGAGGTAAGTTCAGTGTTCCCTGGTTTGGTTAGGCTTGCGAGAGCTTTTATGTGTTGCTCAGTTTTGTAAACAAGCACCGGGAATTTAATACAATGCAATTACTCATATGGACTTGAGTGCATTATTTTTTGTTTTTCAGGAAAATTTATTATTTTGTGATAATATTTTATAAACGTGGCACCAAATGAACCTAAATTATATGAAAATTATGATGAAATTGCCTACTGTTGTGACTTCTAACTCTTAATTTTCTTATTTTATAGTTTATCTTCTTTATTATTAAGTAGCATTGGAGCATTGAAAAGATATTCCCTTAACTTTTATGGTTTCTTATTGCTGATGTAATTGTGTTTTACTAACCTTATTAATGCATTTAAAGACCTTAGTTTTTGAAGCACAGTAATACTAATCACATTATAAACAATAAATTAATTTCTTGAAACATAATTACTTGATCTTTTTTCTTATTTGTTTAACTCTACCTCTTCACTTTGGATCGTTGGATGCTTGATGTGTTTCACTTTAAAAATAAACAACGTCTTAATACTACCAGTCCTCCAAAGATGCTAGTAAGCATCTGTCATTCAAAGATATCATTGTGTATCCTATTTTAAATCAACAATTGAATGGCCCAGCTTATTCAGTTACTCTTTCTCCTTGTTTTAGCAGTCACTTGAATACCAAAATATAGCACAGTAATTACAGTACCGGTATATCAAGCATCCTTAGTAACATATGCTCGGAGGGACTAAGACACAGGTATCATCTTATAACTATATGATGTTCCTAATGTTCCAGTTATTAAAGAGAACAGCAGCACAAATAATGAGCCTCGATGTTACAAACCACCCGCCAATTGACACCACTGCCCTTAGACTGAGCTTAGCAGAACTCCTCGCAGAACGTCCAGATATAGCCAAGAGTGCCGTCCCCATAGTCTACTCCCATCCACAGCCGTCGCCCAGTTCAGGGTACAGTGCACTAAAATTGTCTTCTATGCCATGTTCCTCAGCTTACTGTATTTGGGTGTCTTGCACAATACTTTATAATAATTTAACAAAGTATAAAGAAGAAAAAAAGTGTTATACAGGTAAGTAGATAACAGTGTGAGTAATGTGACGATACATGACATTAGTTAGTCTGCTTCTTCCTGATTAGAGCTAAGCTCATGTATTGGTTTATTCGTTACCATGCCATTATGTAATGATATTTTGTAGTATTCTTTTTCAACTGCAGAGTATATCGTCTTGCCTTGAAGATGACAATGGTGGTTAGCATTAGTACCCCAGTCCTTCATAAGGAACCTGATAAAGCCAATTTTGTTTTCAGCAGCAGAAAGAAACTTCTTAAATTGTTTTGGTTTTGGTTGATGATGCTCTGCTTGCACTCCAAAGTGTGTTTTTTAATGAGCTTTTATATTTCTATTAAAGGTCTCAAATTCTGAATTGTCTCCTACTATAAGCCAGTTGTAAAACATACAGTAGTTATTTGGTTCATGTGAAGTATGTTTGCATTGTTGATTATGACGAACCAATTTGATCACCTCAGAGAAGCCATCATCTTTTATACATTCATTCTTTGTGCTTCTTTTTTGCTTTCTGACATATTTACAAATGCTTTGAGAGATGATGTAATGCGCAATTTCTGGAAATCTGGGAATATTTCTCCGTGACCCGGAAAATTCAGGGGATGAGGGATTTTTTCCGACTTTGAGAGAATCGTGATGTTACCCAGAAATCTCTCATTCCCAGAAGTTTTCTGCACCAATTGTTCCTGCTAATGGAGATATCACTTTTATATTTTTGTTTGTTTTGCAAACAGCTGTTTAATGGGATAATAAAATGTCATTATCTGTAGCTTAGGTGCCATATATAAAAATTTTTGAAGCCGTAGCTACATTAGTTATGATACTTGTTCACATTTTCAGGTTGTTAAGTGAGGTTGGTCAGGTGAAGAGAACCTGTGAAGCATTACTCTGTGGTCCAGTGCCAACTTTAGCCCAGCAGTATTTTACACCAGAAATTATTAGACTAACTCCTCCACTACACATAGCTGAAGATGAGGTGAGACTTATACCAGTAATGTACTCGAGGCCACTAAGTCAATGACCAAGACTCACATCACTGACTTGTACCTTAAGTCTTTCAATAAATCTTCATCATTAATATTTAAAAAGACTTAGATTGGTTATAGTATTAAGTTAAAAATACAAACAATGAATGTATAGATTGGCATTGCTGGTAGAGTAGTTCATTCATGCCTTTCAATCTGAATGCTAGATGTCCGATGTCTCAAGTTTTTTTTTTTTTTTTCATTTTTTGAGGAAGACCAGAACTAGGGAGCTCAGAAGTCCTCCTATCTCACAAAAGTTATTGAAGAAGTCTTTGAGGACTCAACGTTCTCGGGCTGTTTTTACCAATACTCCTAGGTTTTGTATCTCTGTGGACCCAGTCTTTAATTTCATGCATTCATCCCATTCTCTGCCTTCACCTCGCTCTCATACCCTCAATTTTGCCCATTAATATTTGTTATTATCCACTCATCCCTAATTATATGTCTATAGATTCTCATTTTTCTTTTTCTGTACATTTCAAGTACAGTACAGTAAAACCTCGATTAACCAACTTTCGGATTAACCGTCAATCCCGAACCCCTAAAAAAAAAAAATTACGGGGGTTAGACCACCCGGGCACAGGTCACTGACCCACATTGGGGCCTTGGGGGCGATAATGTAATAATATTAATAATCATAATGCTAATAATAATAATAATAATAATAATAAAGAACCATAAAGAAATGCAAAATTGAAAAAAAAATTAACAGTGAGAAACAATGTACGTTATATGTATGTTGTGTTGTCAATAGTAAGAGAAACAATTGAGACCCTGCAATTGTGTGTAAATGAGGCAGAAAGTCAGATCAGCAACCTGAGACTTGGTCACAATTTTTGTGATGACATGTTCTTTGACTTTTTCATTTTTTATTAACGGTTTCTGTGCAGGTTCATATTTATTTACTAAAGTGGTTAATGTTTTAAAGCAAATTCTATTGAAATATGAATGGCAAATGAACAAAAAGGAATAGAGGGACTTAAATGAGGTAGGTTAGGGAAAGGTACTTTGAAAATGTGTGTATTCTTTCCGTAGACTGTAGGTACTATTATCCGACCTTTTCGATTATCCGTCGGCCCCTTCCCCCCATATGTGGTCGGTTAATCGAAGTTTTACTGTATTTCTCTAAGTTTTTGCTAATTTTAGTACTTTTTTATTTGCTTTCCAGGGCAGGCATGACTTATTAAGCTTATTGTTCTAAACTGGGTGCACTCTAAGGGTCCAGGCTTTTTAGATAATAATACAAATATTGATTTTTTGAAATCAATGGGAAAGTCTCCTTTGAAGTACTGTATATAGAATTACATATTTTAGTCAAAACTTTGATCTTATTCTTGCCCATTTCTTTTATAAATTCTGCTGGAAGCTGATCAACTCCACAAGCTTTATAAATTTTCATTTTGCTCACAGCTGCTTCAACTTCTGTTTCCAGAATTGGCATTTTGATCTTTATTTCCTTTTAGTTTCTTACTTCTACACTATCCTTATCTTTGTATAATTCTTTTATGTACTCTATCCATCTCTCTTTTACTTCTGCCACAAACAGGATCTTATTTTCTTTGCTTTTAATAGTCCCACCCCATTTATTTTATTTTTTCTGGTTCATTTGTTTAATCTTTTTGTACATTTACCCTGTACCTATAATTTTGCATTCTGTCATTACATTCCATCTCCTTGCATTTCCTTTCTAGATATGAAGTTTTAGCCTCACAAAACTCATTACCGGGATATAATGAGACCCACAATCTGCCCCTGGATAAGTCTTGTTTTGGGTTTTTGAATTTCTGACTTTCTTTAATTAAAATGTAATCTACTGTATTTTATTCTTGACAATGTTGTTTACATTGTCCTGCAGTGAGACCCATGTACAGAGATGTCTTGGGTGTTGTTCTAACCAAGTGTTTGCAATTATCGTCTTGTTTTCCTTTCAAAAATCCATTCATATTTCTCCTCTCTTATTTCTGGTACCCACCCCATGTTGTCCTACTTCTGGTGCTACTTTTCCTTTCCCAACTTATTGTTAAAATTACCCATTATGAGACCTTCATTTGAGAACTAAAGGGGATTAATTCCAGGAAAACCAATGTGGCTGACCTGCATTTCATTTTCTGTGAGAGGTAACCTTTGCTCCCAATTTCTGTTTTTCAGAGCAGTCGTGGTAGTGAGGGTCTGACTGTTTATTTATGTACCAACCCGGCCACCAGTGTCTGGTTTTCTGAGTCGAAACTAATAACTTGGTGTTTACTTTATACCTGTGACTCTTTGTTCCAAGCTTAACCACACACAGGGTTTTAGGATTAACTCTCTCTCTCTCTCTCTCTCTCTCTCTCTCTCATTTTTGTGTTAAATGTTGGGTTATGTGAAAATTTGAATTTGCCCATAGGTCATTCACCTCACTCAAAGTCCACAGGTGGTATTTTGACCAAAGTTTAAGGGAATGGTCCTGAGGTTGGAAGGTGGTTGAGTCTCCAAGGGATGGAGAGAAAGGTGTGTGTGTGTGTTTTTTTTTTTTTTTTTACTATGCTTAAGTACACAAATATCCTATATTGGATGGAAATTTGGCTTAGCATTTTCTTACAGCAATACTGAATTGATTTTTCCAACAGTTAGTATGGATAACTTCGGTTGACCGCGCTGAATACAAGATTATGTACGATTCAAGCATGTGCGTCCTTAGTGGTGGTGATGCAGAGGCTAAACGATTAATGGCTAAGGCCTTCAAGGAGACGTTATCATTACCCCAGCAACAGCACCTCCTGGCTGAGCTAGACAAGGACCCTAGAATGGTTTATCACACTGGCTTAACCCCTCCCAAGGTGAGTTATGTTGATGTCACTTCATACCACACACACATCCTACATCTGTCATCATCATTATTACTGCCACTTAATGGCTATTTTCCACACTTTTTATTTTTCATCCTTGCCTCCATTGTTACACATCCTACTGTTATTATGTCTATCAGTCTTACCTGTGATCTTTTTATTTATTTCAACACAAACCTCTTCCAGATGTTTAAACAGTTTGATGTGATGGAAGAGAGCTCTAGCCCACATAAGACAGTAACTCATGTGTCATGCAGTAACTCATATAAGGCAGTAAATTTTGTACCAGAGATAATAACTCATATGTTATGGAGTAACTCATGTGTCAGGCAGTAACTCATGTGCCAGGCAGTAACTCTTGTACCAGAGACAATAACTCATGTGTCAGAGGTAGACACTGTGGGTTGACTCCGTAGCCAGTAAGCAAAGTTTTGAGGGGATGAAAAGATGACATTTCAATTGATGAAAATCAGTGGATTTCATAGACATCCACAGAATTCTCCAAACTGTGAAAATAAATCATGTGATACAAGGTAGTCAACTAGAGATTTGAAATTAGGATGATTGAAAAGATCTTTTTCAGTGATGTCATAGTTTGGGTAAAATAAGGTACTATCCATCTTACTGGAGGCTCTGGACTGTGAGTTATTCAGTCATCTTTGCTGATATGTTTACATTTTTTACATTATACTGTACTTCTGTCGTTTTATTCGTTGTTTTACCGCTGATGGCTGTAGAAAGCCCTGCTGTATGTCAGTCACCCTCGGTCTTTGTACAGTATCTTACTTTAATGCACTCTCCTTCCCATCCTGCATCATAATATGGTGTGTCTGCTACTATACACTATAACCCCAGACCCTATGTATTTAGCTGCCTCAGGCTACTCACCTTTCCATCATAGTATAAAGTCTATCTTGTCTTTTCTTACAATGATATCACAAACAAAGATAAAATTTTTACAATAATACATGAATTCTTTCAGTGTGTAATTTTCCTTTTACACAGCAGTAAGTTATTTCTTCCTACAAGAGGATTTGATCAGCCAGGTAAATTACTGTCCCTTACTAAGCAAAGTTGGACAATATTGAAGTGGGTTCTTCCTATCTGTCCATCTGCTCTTGGAGATTACTCAAAAATCTTTTCAGTTTTCTTCATAAAACTTGGTATACAAAAACTTAGTATTAAAGCGACACTTTTCATTATACATTGTACTACACAATACAGTGGTCCCGCGGTTAACGAGATTTCGGTTAACGAGTTACCTTCCATAAGATTCTTAACTTCAGTTAACGAGCAATCCCTCGATCAACGAGTTTCTTACGAGCCGACCTCAACATGTTTTCGCTTGCATTTGGCGGTCCACCAGCTGTAGTATTAGTCCGCCAATACAGTAATTGGTTCTAGGGCTTAAATTCCTTACTATTTTAGTAAATATCAAGAAGTTTATACTATTCAATAATTTTAAAAGTTTAATATTAAATTTTTTAGTCATTTTAACAATTATTGAACTTAATTGAAGTACAGGAAACTAGTTTTGTGCGCGCCAAGTACCCTGTCAACACACCAAACAGGCGTCAGTCTCTGTGTCTTTTCAGTGGAGGTAACATCTTGCTTGAGACTCTTCAACTAATTGCTTTTTTCTGTGTTTCCAAGCAAATTATTGGTCATTTTGAATTCTATTTTACATATTGACAATATATAATGCAGTGCAGTGTTGATTTAAAGAAACTAATCTTGAATTACACCAAGAGAACTAAAATTTTATGGGTGAAATGGCACCATGGGGTGACTTCTCTTCCACCCCAATGCCTTCTCTTCTCCCTTCTCCTCCACCCCCATTCTAATTCCCATCATCATCATCATCCAGGAGCCTTCTACATACACACCTCAAAGTAAGTGTACTTTTCTACCTTTTTTGTTAAATTTAGGCAATTTTCGGTGAGCTGGAACCAATTACCTGTACCCAAAAACCCATTGAAACAATGGTTTCGGTTAACGAGATTTTCGGTTAACGAGCAACCTTCTAGAACGAATTGTGCTCGTTAACTGAGGGACCACTGTACTCTAATTTTAATCATTACTGTATTTGTTTGGTCAGGGAAATAGATCAGTGCATCATCTTGTTTATATCATCACCACCACCATTTTATGGTCATTTTACAGTCATTTTCCACACTTGTGCTGGGTTAGCTGCTTGTATAATAACCGATAACTTGCCTCCCCAAACAGCTACCAGATCTGGTGGAACACAACCCGTTAATTGCGATTGAAGTTCTACTGAAATTAATGCAGTCGAGCCAGATCACCGAGTATTTTAGTGTCCTCGTCAATATGGAGATGTCCTTGCATTCCATGGAAGTAGTAAATAGGTAAGATCATGATTTGCATCTCTCAATATTTTTCCTTACATTAAAAACTTCTCTTAATTACTGTAAATTATATCCCAAAAATATTTGCATTATGGCATAGACATTAAAATTGTGTGTTACAGGATAAAACGAGAAGCAAGTGCATGTTTTGTTGGGGTATTGTCCTGTAGTGTAGAGAGCTGTCATATAACACATACCTATACAGTATATAGAGTGGATGAGAATTAACTAACACAGAAATCTTGGAATAAACAATGTGTATGATGTGTGTTTTATATGATGTATGTTGTGTATGGTGTATAAATTATGTTATGTGTAGTATGTGTGGTGTATGTTGTGTTGTACAGGTAAACTTTGATTTATGATCCATTTACGATATTTTGCTTTAACGGTGGTGGTGCTATAAGATCACCTCCCTATTTACGATAAAAAAATTGCATTAATAATGACCATTGTACAACCAAACTCACCGCCACGCAGAATATGAAACACATCTCTCGCTCTACTTGTCAGCCACAGCATCATCTACCTGCGCTCCTCCACACAGCCACTCGGTGCACTACAGTCCCACGCTTTTTTCCATGACTATGCAGCTGTCCGTGATTGTGTAACTCAACAATTATCAATCAGTATCGTTGTTGTTACTTATAATCAGTGTGTTTTTTCCTTATATAGTGAGTATATCACTAATGTTCAGAGTGTACTTTGTTTTGGTGAGAGTGAAGTGATTTTTGCTGTTTTTTTGTGGCTGCTCAATGCTTTGGCTCTGTTTTTGTGAACATGATGTGAGCAGTGTCGGCTGCTATCATTGTTGTTACGTTGTCATCAATATTTCTTTTTCTTACGGTGAGAGGATAACACTAACATTCAGATTGTAAACTCTGTTTTGTGATTGTGAAATGTTTTTGTTCTGTTTTTGTGACTGAAGTGAGCAATGTAACTTTGAAAATGTCTAGCATGTGTGTTGCTGAGGCTTCTGTGTCTGGGAAAGCCAAGGTACCCAGGAAAACCATGTCTCTGGAGGTGAAACTTGACATTGTGAAGTGACCAGACATGTTCTTAATGATGTGGTGAGTGTTTAATTGTTTTTATTTATTTTATTAGTCTAGGATTTTCTATTCCAGTGATAACATGTGTGTGATGGACTGTCTTGGAATATACCCCCATTGAACCCCATGTTATAATGAACTCGATTTACGATATTTCAATTTGCAATGAGGTTTTCAGGAACATAACCTCACTGTAAATTGAGGTTTACCTGTATGTATGATTCATGTTGTGTGGTGTATGATGTATGTTGTATATCTGTACTGTATTTGTGATGTACCTTATGTTGTGTATGTTGTGAGTGGTGTATGATGTATATTGTGTAGTACTATGTATAATTTATGGTGTGTATGATATATGACAATAATGCCAAAAATTTACAAAGGTTTAAATTCGTATCTGTTGTTTATGTCCCAGCCAGTCTAAATAACCCTCCCCTGGCAGATTAACAACGGCCGTGGAGTTGCCATCGGAGTTTGTACATCTATATATTAGTAACTGCATCAGCACCTGCGAGACCATAAAAGATCGCTACATGCAGAACAGACTGGTGCGACTGGTGTGTGTGTTCCTACAGTCTCTCATACGCAATAAAATTATCAACGTACAGGTGAGTCCTCTATTGAAATTGTCTGAATGGGATGTTAGGTCTTTAGTCTGTACAGTATTTGCCAGTAAGGTTGTGTAGCAGATAAGGGCTTATTTACCATGTTGTGCAGAAGGAAAGGTCAAGGATATTGACAGGTGTTTCCAGTTGATGCTGTGATTTAGAAACAAATTGAGATGAGTTAATATTGATGGTATATATATTGTATACATAGTACTGGAGTATCGATATCTCAGTGTAATCACAAATAAAATCATCTTTATTAAAGTATACTGTATTTGTGAATCTTATTGTAACTGACTATCTTGTTGCAGGAATTATTTATTGAAGTTCAAGCATTTTGCATTGAATTTAGCCGAATCCGTGAAGCAGCTGCCCTCTTCAGGCTCCTCAAGCAGCTAGACTCAGGAGACACTCAAACTACACAAGAACCTGCAAAGAAATGAAACCACATGATGAGTTGCTTCCAGCTCTCCAGAAACATATCAGATATGATGACACAGACACCAAGATGACAGGAAGCAAAGCCAGCAACTGGGTACTTCAGAATCTTCATATTTTTTTATTTTTTATTAATAACAAAAAAGATAAATATTTGGATTATGGAATTTTGATATCAGATTTGAGATGCCAGGCAGAGGTACTCATACTTATTTAAGACTGAATTACTGCTAAATTTTTTGGGGATAATTTGATCATTTAAACAATGAATTGACCAACAGTTTGTCATCTATCATTACCTAAAAGAGAAAAAGAATTGACATTTCATTTTGTCATCTTGTCATCCTGTACAAAAACATGATATTCATTCTCATTAAATCACTTTCTTTTTAGGATACAAATTGTACCAGCCTACAATCTATGCAGAAACACTTAATTATCAGTCATAAAAAATCAGAAATCTAGTTAATTCAATTCAGTAAAATGTTGGTTTCATGAAACCAAAGGATCATTGTAATTACTTTCACTTTGTCAGGAATCCAAGAGAATGGTGATGGTATTTGCATATTTGCTTACAGTTTGCATATTTGGTTAAGGTTAGAGGCTATATGTGCACCACAATATTATACTGTACTGTCATAGTAAATAGTAAATATGTACACCAGGCCATACAAAACAACATATGCCCTTACATCCACAGTTCAATATCCTAAACCATGATCCTCAAGAAAAACTCCATGCAAGGTAGACGACTGTGAAGGATGTTGTTAACAATAAGAACACACTATTGCTCCCTGTATGTTCCTATTGTACAGTTAGTGTCAGTTTATTAATGGAGAACTTTGAATTTTATTTTGATGTACTGTATTACCATAAAACTGTGGTGCCATAGTACTGCTGTTGTCACCCTTGACAGTCATACCCTGAGACATGTGTTCAGTTCTGCAAGCGGGCAGAATGGGAGGGACATTATTGTTCATGTGTATACAGAGCCAACAGACACAAGTCCCAGAATAACTAATCCTACAGACCTGGGAATTGGCATATAGACTGTTTACTTTTTCTACAACAAAACCTCCAGACAGCGGGAATCTTAGTAGTATTATAAGAGCCCTTATTTATAACACTTAATCACAAGGCCATAATGATATTTTTGCATTTGGGAGAGAATTCCTGAACTAGTCATGCAGGTCTCGAATTTTAGCAATCTGCATAATAAAAAATATTTATAAAGTATATTTTGAATGTTGGGAATATATGGTCAGATTGAATAATAGTACAGAAAACCGGAAAAGTATATTGGAAATAAAAAATATACCAAGAAAGTGTTTGAGAATCAAGTTTCAGGTACTTAACTGGTTAATTTAGAATACGAGGTCTGTCCGGAAAGTATCCAGCCATTTACTATTAGAAAAAATATTGCTTACCTAGGACAGTGGCGCCTTAGTCCCCTTCTAAGTACTCCCCTTGGGACCTCACACACTTCTCCCAGTGTCCCTTCCACTTTTCATAACAGTCTGCAAAGTCCTCTTTCGGGATCTTCATCAGCTGCCTCATCGCATTCTCCTTAATCTCGTCCACGGTCTGAAATCTCCTCCCTTTCAACGGCGATTTTAGCTTTGAGAAAAGCCAGAAGTCGCAGGGAGCCAAATCTGAGCTGTAAGGGGGCTGAGAGACCTGGGTGATGCGATGTTTTGCCAAAAAACCCTGCACGAGACGTGAGGAATGGACAGGCGCGTTGTCATGATGAAGCTGCCAGTCACCACTTGCCCACAGCTGCGGTCGTTTTCTTCTTACCACATCCCTCAGCCGGCGAAGAACTTCGATGTAGTACTCCTTCGTTATTGTTTGGTCATTGTAAATGCGACGGTCACACAGGACCCACGCTAACTCAACGGCGTCTGCTGGTCAACTGAGTTGTCCCACGGGAGTGTGGCTGTTCATGCATGCGTTGTACGGTCCTCTCTGAGTGACTGCCAAGTTACATCAAGGCCGTACGACCAATTTTCACAATATTCACAATGGCTGGGTACTTTCCGGACAGACCTCGTATTATTCTTTTCTCTTTGGTTGACATTGTTGTTACATTAGAAAGGAATTTTACTATCAGACTATGCACTTGTGAGGTCCTCCCAGAAGCCTTATAGTGTATTCATATTGGATTTCTAAATTGTTTTATTTTGATAATATTTTGTAGTGGTAACTGAATAATTCCTGTTATAATATCAATACATATTAGAGGTTACTGATAACAACATTATGACTTTATGTCTGTAGATGGTTCAGAGCAACATTTGCTTATTTTATTTATATTCTCCTAAACACATAACCTATTACAGGTAGGGACCATTTATCTGGCATGCTTGGGACCTAGGGGTTGTTGAATAGGTTTTTTCCAGAATTTGGAGTGCCAGGCCTAAAATGTACAGTAAACCCTCTGTAACTGGCTGTGAAGCCTTTGTTTAGATCACTAGATTCGCCCCTACAAGTAACTTTAACTATACACTGTTACATTATTATTTAAAATTGTAGGCATATAAATAGCAGTAATGAAAGTATATACAGAGGGTCCCCAGGTTACGAATGGGCTCCGTTCCTGAGGAGGTTCGTAAGTCGGATTTGTACGTAAGTCGGAACACATGCTATATGCATGCTGTACTGTACTTACAAAATAATGTTTAAAATCCGACTATAGCCTGAGTCCTTATATACATAAAAAATCACTTAATTTAAGACAAAAGAAGAAATAGAATGAGAAAATGCAGTAAATGAAAGTGAAAAATAAGACATAGGGAAACAAAATACTGTACTGTAAATTTTAAGTTTAACCCCGTTCGTATCAGTGGGCGTTCGTAAGTCAGTGACCCCCTGTGCAGTAAAAAAAATAAATAAAAAATAATAATAATTCGTACCCCAAATTTGAAACGCTCACAATTCGTAATTTTTTGCCAGCCATTTTAAAGTGAATTACAAATGAAAATTTTGTCTGTGTACTGACTTTGGGACTCAAAAGTACATAATTTGACCACATTTTGGTACGACTGAGGCGGTCGTAAGTGAGGGTGGACGTAAGTCGAGTCGGTCGTAAGTCGGGGACTACTTGTATATATATATATATATATATATATAATTTTTTTTTTTTTTTTTAATTTCAAAATGTGAGAGACATTTTCAAATATTTATGATGTACATATCGCCATGGGATGCGACTGCCGACTGACTGCATCAGTGTAAACAAGTACAGTACTGTGTGTGTCACGCAAGTTGGTCATGGTCAGCTCACATAGGTCAATCGTGAAGTGTACATTGAAGGTCTACCATGCAAGCTTTTTCCCACTTGTTTTTCCATCAGTGCCCATTGTTTGGGCCATTATGTCTGATGCTGTAGCTCTGGACCAAACACCTAAATATACTGTACAGTACTTAGAAACGTTTAAATTTTGATTGCGGCAGATAACTTAAAAGTGCTTTTTTTCCCATCTGGAGAAGGTGTCCCTCATATTTCGTAAAATCTCATAATTCATAAGGGCTAGAGCGCCTATTATTTTGAATTATGGGGATTTTATTGTAAATAGTATAATATAATGAAATCATAAAAAGAGCAAAAGTTAGACAGATTAGTGTACAAACTGCATCACAGTTGCCCCTGATATTCGCCTTAGCAATGCAACAGCGTCCTTAGCAACGGTGCTCCGCCACTAGCCCTCCGACCTCTCCACACACTCACCACACAGCTTCATGGATGTAAACCAATTGATACTTAAAACTTTATACCTTATGATAATTATTTTGTTTTTTCTTTTTGCACTTTGTTTATACACTGTACAGTTAACCCTCACTTTACGCGGTTAATGTAACCCGGAGGGTACCGCGGAAAGTGAGAAACGCGTAAAGTGAATAACATAACATATGGGATTAATTGAAATGGAGTCCGGGCCGATCCCCAAACTCCACTTTTTGACGACACACAACTATGTTGTAGTAAAAATTTTATCTTAACTTTATGATGGTATGAAAAAACAAGTAATATAGAAGAGGTTAGGTTAGGAAAAATAAAGGTTAACATAGGAAAAATAAAGGTTAGGTTAGAAAACTAAAACTTAGGTGGAACACTTACGGTAGTAGAAGAGATGGGTCGGCATACGGGGATGGAGGCTGGTTCCGAGGCAGAGGGCTGATTACTGGCCCTCAGGTGAATCACCATTACTAGGTGAATCACCATCACTAGGTGAATCACCATCACTGTCCCTTACAGTTGTCAGGGCTTCCCTGACAAATCCCTCAAAGTCATCTTCATTGTCACTATCACTGGCTTGGGCTGGCTGTGGTGGGTTGCGGGCAAAGAAATCTGTTATGCTTTGCTGACGGCTGGCGTTGATGTTGTCGTGATACACCTTGATGTACGGCTCCATAGCCTGCACCAGCCGGGTATGGAAGACTTCATAGCGGTCATCGTCATTGTCGCGGGAAAGGAAGGACTTCATTTTCTCTGCACACTCCATGGCACCCTTAATATCACTATGACTTAAACTGTGTTCTTCGGAGAATGACGCACCTTCTTCCTCCTCTTCACTGACGTGTTCTTCTTCCAACATCTCGTCGGCAGTCACTTCAGGATCTCTGATCACCTCCAGGATGTCGTCGTTGGTGGTCTCGGAGAAGCCTGGAACTGTAACAGTCTGCGCAGCTTCTCTGGCAAGGTCCACTGCTACTGCAACATTCTGAACCTCACCAGTCACAGATTGACTCCTCCTCTCACCTGGTATTCCATGCAACACATGTCTCCATGCGTGACGAATTGTAGCAATAGACAGCTGATCCCATGACTCCACCAAAAAGTCCACAGCTTTCTTGATGTTAAATACTCTCCAGAATTGTTTGAACAGTATTTTTTGCTGTTCCAACTGTTGATCCTCCTCTTCTTCGCTCTTGCTATCGGTGGTGGTGTCACTCAGGTTACGCAACTCTTCCCTGGTGTTGGTGTAGTCGTTCAGGAGCTGGAATTTTTTTGTTGAGAATGCAGCTTTTACATTACAGATTAACTCTTAGTCCATGGGCTGTAATATAGACGTAGTGTTGGGAGGAAGGAAGACCACTTTTACGTTGGGGTGACGATCTAACAGTAGGGGCGAGTGTCCTGGTGCGTTGTCCAGCAGCAACAAAATATTGAATGGCACATTCTGTCGCTCACAGAATTTTTTTACATCGGGAACAAAACAGTCATCAAACCAGGAGAGGGACAGTGTAGAGAACATCCACGCCTTACGTGCGGTCAGCCAGTGGACATTTAGCTTGGTCATGTCCATGGTTTTGTAGGCGTGCGGCTTGCGTGCTGTGTGGATCACCGATAACTTGAGCTTACAGGTACCGGAGGCATTGGTGGTAAACAGGACGGTGATGCGTTCCTTCTGCATCTTCCGGCCCCGAATCCTGCTGGCATTCTTTACAACGAAGGACTTGGAAGGTAGCTTTTTCCAGAAAAGACCAGATTCGTCCATGTTAAACACCTGGTCGTCACTGTACTGTCCTTCCTCCATAATCTCACGTAAAAACGGAGGAAATTCCCGAGCCGCAGCACGGTCAGCACTCGCTTCTTCACCACCAATGTTTATATTGGTGATCTTGTTCCGGATCTTAAACCTCTGTAACCACCCAGAGGAAGCATTAAAGGGTTTGGGCTCTGTAATTCCCATCTTTCGTGCCACTGCGATGTACAGTTCACGTGCGTAGTCCTTAACAGAGCGCGTGTCGACCGCCATGTTCCGTCGCGCCTGACGCACCAAGTACCTCACAAGTAATTTTTCTGTCTTGAGAAGCACCTGGTTGTGAAAATACTTGATCATAGAAGCACCTGTAGACTTTGTGATCTTCATGTGCTCCTTTATCTTGGCTGCATCCTTCTTTATTGTTCGAATCGTAGATTCATTCACACCATGCTGGCGCGCCAAATCAACCTGCCTTGTTCCTTTCTCCAACTCTTGGATGATGGTATACTTCACCTCGTAGCTTAAGGAACGTCGTGTCTTCTTTGGCTTAGTGCCGCTGGGTCCAGGTAAGGAAAGGTTTCTCTCTGGGGGTGGTGGTCCGGCGGAAGCCATTTTACGGAACAATGGATGCGCGTTTACACGGTGTGGCCTTGAGGGATGAAACTGCCGCGGCTAGGTCAAGCGTCGTCTTTCCTCCCTCCCTCCCTCCCCCGGGTGGACACGTCATAATACTTTAAGCCAATTACAGCTAGCAGCAGAGGGGGGTAGGGATGCATGGCCAATCACAGGTCTGATACGTCATATGACGTCAGTGATAACGCAACAAAGACACACACTGCGCAACCTTACCGCGCCGCTTGCCCAAGCGGAGGGAGGAGGAGGGAGAGGCGAGGAGCACAGGCGGGCGGGTGGGGCGAATCTAAAAATAGCGTCGCGCCGGACACTCTCCGCGTAATGGGGTTCACGTACCGCGTAATTTGAGCACGTGAGGTTCTGGCAAGGCACCGCGTTAACGTGGAAACGCCGAATTCGGGACTGCGTAAAGTGAGGGTTAACTGTATAGGATTGTGTGTGCATGTAACTGAGTAAAAAAAAATATAAGAAAAATTATTTGTATCTACCCGAAATAACAAGATGAAAGATACTTTTGTACCATATGATAATTATTTATTTATTTTGTTTTAATTTTCTGTGTGTAAGATTGAGTGTGTATGTAATTGAGTAAAGAAAAAGAAAAAAATTTCTTTTGTCTACCTGAATTACGAGTTGAAAATTAACCATAACATAACATATACCGGTAGCTCACAGGTGGGGAATGGTTGGAAATATCCCTGCTCAGCCCGGGAATTGCTTTTAATAATTTGTTCCAGAACATAGGTGGTTTTTGGAGCGCTCCAGATACCGGGATGCCGGAAAAATGGTTCCTTTCCTTTAGTAAGGTTTTTTAATAGTTTATAACACTTGAAAATTTATTTAAAGTTACATGAGTGTATAATTATTAATGAATTATATATATATATATATATATATATATATATATATATATATATATATATATATATATATATATATATATATATATATATATATATATATATATATATATATATATATATATATATACTTGTATATATATACTGTATGCATATATCACTGGGAAGTGCTGAGCTGGCAGTACAGTACAGGTCCTCTCTTGGTGTGAGGTGTGGACTCAGGATGCAAAGGGAGGAAGAAATTAGAAACACTGAAATAATATTCTTGAGAGCAATATGTGGGGGTAATTATGATGCAGAGAAGAAGGATTATATATGTGAAATGTTTTTTGAATGACAGATTTGTTGAAGAGAGATGACCAGTGTTTTGATATATTGAAAGAATTGGAAATGAAAGATGATTGCACAGTATAATTGAGAGTTAGTTGGTAGAACGGACATGGAAAGGATAATAGAACGACACACTAAAAATTGACAGGGGTGACCACCAGGAAGCGGCTGTGCGTGTATGTATGTATGGGTGTGTATGCGTGTGTGTGTGCACACAGGAGAACGCGACAACAAGTGGTTTATCAGGATGTCACGCCAGGATGAGTGAATGGACGGTAATCCATAAAAGGAGAGTGTGTTTACTCCAGGAAGGTTTACAAGAGGGAAAATAAAAATATCTCTGGGTATTAAGTTTAGTGTTGGACTTAAATGCCAGCTTCTCTTCATTTTTATCTCTCAAATTATTACCTCAGTTTTGATGTATATTTAACAGACATATTTCCTTACACATGTAGCTTGTTACTATTATTGACATTTAGCTGTTATTGTCAGTCATGCATTAAGATTATCCTGTCTTGTGTGTGCCAGATACTGTACATGTGCAACTGACAGATTGACAATAATTCCATGTTCCTGTCAAATGTTAATAAAAGAAATTAAATTAAAATTTTTGAATTGTATTATTGGTCACACCTTTCCCAAAGCCTATTTCCTAAGTGTCATAGACCTTCATCTTATAATTACAGCAAATCAATATACTTAGGCATTTATATCATTTCCCATCTTCTCGGCCTTATTCAATCTTACTACAATATATCCTTTATAACTTAGTCTTGTCCTGATGAAGGAAACGAAGGAGATGAGGACAGTCATGAGGACACTGAAGCTGGTTTTCAGAAGGCTGTGACGCGTAGGAAGAAGCGCAAAATGAGGAAAAGTGCTGCTGAAAGGGCCCAGGGAAGGAAGCAAAGAAGAGGCAATGGGTGCATCCTTCCCATTGCCTTCCAGGCTAAATAAATGCATCTTGCTTTTCCTGTGGACACAACTAGTTGGATGAAGGTTAAGTGGTTGAGAATCCTGAATGAGGAATATCGCACAACTACGCTGAATGTTGTCATCCCTCATTTTGTCTATGTAGGTCAAGAGGAGACGGCTGCTAACCAACGCATCATTGGTGGAAAAGTCGGCTCACTACATCTCATTAAGCGAGATGAATCTGTCTGACCCAAAAGAATGAAGGAATACCTTGTCACCCACTTCCCCAAAGATATTCCCCCCAGTGATGCTTATTACTTCCGGGCATCCACAGAGCAAGGACTTATAAGGATGATGCTCCACTAAATAGGATCATCATTGTATGGAACAGGAAGGAACCACCGCCTAAGCAACATTACTTCTTCAGCGAGTATGATGCCCCTAGTAATATCAGACGGTGGATTCCTCCCCCTGTGGTGTGCTACAACTGCTTCAGGGACAACCATGTGGCGAAATACTACCACAAGCCAGCCATCTGCAGTATCTGCGCAGGAATGCATAACACGAGGAGTTGCCCCACCAAGTAAACTGCCTCTCGGGGAGGGTCTCCCCACCCGGCAGGCAGTGTCCCAGGTGTAGGGAGGAAGGTGTGACGGCCTAGCACCCTGATTGTCCTGGGAGGCCACCACTACCTACAACAGCGGTCACACTCAGTGACGACAACTCCAATGCTGCCGGGTCACCTTCACCACCCGAAGTCAACAGCCACAGTGAGTTTCCTTCATTAGCCAATGCAGGGCAGGTTAAAGCCTGCCAAATAAGTGTACCAGTGAGCAATGGCAGTGATAGTGTCAGTGGAGCTTCCGCAGTAGAAATTATGTTATTCGGGATTAGTAAAATTACACACTATACTGGCCCATAAATGCAGAATTCCAGTATTAAAAGGAGATGACATTAAAGGTTGTAGATTCATTTATCTGAGCCATAAGCATAGATTTCATTCAGTACAAAAAGTGCATCGCAAGTACAATTGTACAATGTATCTGCTTCAGTTTAATGAACCAAAATCTTGCGATGCACTTTTTGTACTGAATGGATTCTATGTTTATGGCTCAGATAAATGAATCTACAACCTTAAATGTAGTCTCCTTTTAATACTGGAATCCTGCATTTATGGGCCAGTATAGTGTGTAATTTTACTAATCCCGAATAACTTCATTTCTACTTTAATGTTATTTTAGTTGGCCATAAATCAGTGTTTCTTGTGATTTATCCACAAATAAGAAATTACGGTTATTTTTATGTTTAATATGAATTTTAGTATATTACAAACAAATACTGTATATTAAAATTATTTTTAAACCCTTTGAAGATTTAAAAAAATAATTGTTGATAGTGTGTTCAGGGCCTTTAATAATTTATGAAAGACAACGAGGAGCAAATTAATCTTAATTATCATAGCGTTCTTAAATTATTTTATAATAAAATCCGGCTAGATTAGTTTGGCATATGCCATCTTTCCAAAATAGGCCTACATGCTATTTAGTGCCGTAATGTCTCAGGTCATTAGTGTCAAAAACACTCAGCAAACGAATATGGCAATTTGTGTGTGTATTTAACTTTAACGTCATTATGAGTACGTTAAAATATACGGATCATATGAAGATCTTCCCCCCCAAAGTATCCAACTGAAGATCCTCCCCCCCCAGTCGCGCTCATATGAAGATCCCCCCCAACATATAATATAAATAAACAACATAAGGTTCAGGTACATTCAGGAGCCGGTGCATGCCTGTGGGGTACGTTATGTTTGGGTTCACACTCAGGATGGGATGGAGAAAGGAAACTCACAATGTGCTCTCTGTATACATATTGTATTAGGTGTACAATGCAGCTTGGTGCTGGGAAGGCAGCATGGTTACAAGCGTTGAGTAGAGAGAGCTGGTTGGTGAGGATGCTCAGAGGAGGACCAGCTTGTGGGTCGCCATGCTCGCCGGCGGGAGCGAGGACCGCCAGGCAGGAGGAGGAGAAGGTGTTGCTGGCTGGTGGCTGTAAGTAGAAAAGAAAGGTAGGTCACCACGAGGTCAGGTCTAATATAGCGGAGGTAGGCGTGGCTTAATAGTTAACCTCCGTCATGGAAGGCGGCGCTGGTTGACCTAGACCACGAGGCATACACTGGGGAATTCGCGGGGTCGGCTACTCAGTGACAAACAGCGTTTGTAGGGGTGGAATCCACTACATGCCCAGTACTTGCCAACGGTGCGTAACAGAGACGTGGCCGATCGCCCAAGCGGCTAACGAGGATAAAAGAAAAAAAAGAAGTAATATTAGAACACCTGGAGAATCGCCACCCCAGCTTATTTCACCTAAATATTTAACTCTCCAAATGTTAACCTAACTTATCCTAACCTCGTCCATCCAAATCGTGTTAAGGGTTAATCTTTAGGTAAAATAGACTGGGCTGGAGATTCTTCAGGTGATCCGTAATAATTATTAATTGTGTTTGAAAAATAAGGACACGGTGGTGTGCTTGTATCTGAGCGAAATCTTATTTATACCAAGGTCTATAGAACTCCATACACATGTATAGAAGTTATAAATCGTGGCAAATTTCAACGCGATGCATTACAATGTTTTCTGAGTTCTGAACCGTATTTGCAAAAAAAAAAAAAAAAAAAAAGTTTGAGCGGTACCCTTCACATTAGAAAAACAAACTGCAGGCAAGCTTCACACGTAAACCATGTCTTCATACCAGAGGAAGTAACCCATTGAAATGCAGGTTAAGCTCTATTTTCTTCTGTTAAAGCTAACACGCGGTACAATCACATGGATATGAAGATCAGTAATGCCTGTTCTATATACGTCAATAGTCAGTGAACAAGTTATGGCTACGTCAACAAGTGCACAATAACGATTAGTAGATAGTGTTAAGTATTATGAGAAGCTAACGATAATTGAAAACTTGATGTTGATAATAAATACAGTACAGTATTTCCTCTTGAGGTTTTCCTTGTGAGTTGAGACAGTGTTCCTGGGTCAGTGTAGACGCGCGAGGCACCTCACTCATGTCTGCTTTCCTCTCCCGCCAGTTATCACCGGTGCGTCGGGTGGTAGTGGTGGTGGCTGTGTCTGTGTGTTGGTTGATGGGTTATTACTACCTTGGCGGCAGAGGAGGCACGCGCTCTGCGACACCCCTCCAGGATATACCCATTCACACGATTGATACACCTACAGACACTTGTCAATCGCTGTTTACCATCAGTGACGTCCCCCACTATCACTGGTACCTCGGTGTCAACGACTCACAAGATTTTATTAACAGCATAATGTACAGCCAAGGTGATCCTGGTGGTGGTGGGTCTGGTGTGAAGGACGCCGATGTGAGGTTGCTTAGGGAGCGAGTGCAGCACTTGGTGAAGAGGAAGACGTCCCCGGCTGGAGCTTCCACCCGCGACTATTATTCTCTGGCTGAACTTCTCCCTAAGCTGTTGTTCCTCGGTGACAGCGAAGCCTGCGAAAGTATAACTGAGAGTAAGGAGAAAATCCAACCGATAGAAAATCGAAATAAACAGCTGAGGAAACATGCAAAGAAAAAACAACCTCCATTCTTCACCAAGAGAAGCAGAATCATTGCTAGTGGAGGCGTCTTGCCATATGTCCCCTGTTTGATCCACCCCTACGGTAACCTAACCTCCTTCACCGTCTGTGTCAGGAAGAGGCTACAGCGGAGGTCACATCTGTGGATCCACTTCATGGGGGATTCCAAGATCAGGCAGGTGTTTGACAGCATCCTCAACCGCACCGACCCCTTTTATCACTACACGATCAACTACGTGGTGAGTAACTTACTAGATTGGTGATATGCCTTGTAGTGCTCTCTCTCTCTCTCTCTCTCTTTTACATCCACCAGATAAACGTACATACTCGTTTAACGGAATAATGGGCTAGACAAAATCTGAAAATGCCTTAACACTCACTGGGGGTTACTTTGAAATTGCAGTTTGGCTGCTCTCAATCTGGAAAATTAAAATATGGATGCATATCACAAAAAGAATCTTACGAAAGAAAGAGAGAGAGAGAAAGACAGGAAAGAAGGGAGAAAATAACATCTAAATAAAGAACAAGCCTCAGGATATGTCATGTCACACCTGATAATTCGCGAGTTTTTCGGCCCGCCAAATTGTTGTTGGTTCCAGAGAACTCTTGCAGGGTGTGAGCGAGCCATGGTCAGTGCTGGTAGAGAAACGCAACCATCGGGACATCCGCTACCGGGACATGTCGGCCACCACCAGCCTGGAGCCTGGCTTGAACATCACCTACAGGTAAGTCAGTCACAGTCAGCGTGATTGCAAAATCCTGAGGAGGGGCTACGAGGCACATGACTGCAGTTATGGTCTTTGTGTTTGATGAGTTAATGTTTATTGATAAGACTTCAAACCATATATAAATTAATTACGTATACTTAATTTTATGTTTTCTCACCATACGTATTAACATATAACCCGTGTGATGATTAAGTGATCACCAGGTCACCCACGCTACCAACTTTTTAACTTTGTAAGCCATCCAAATAACTCTCTTTCGTCTCTATATTTTCGAATCTTCTCATTACAACCAGTACCATCACGATCACCATCCCCACCACCACCATTATCTCCTCCATCACCTCAACACTAGCACGTCAAAACCCTCTCGTTGTTGTGATAGTTTCAGAGAGTTTAGTGAACCTCGTCGCTCCTTGTACAGCGCAACACAGGAACTGATAGAGCTGAAGCAATGGGCGTTAGGCGACCTTCCTCCTCCTGACCTGCTGGTTTTAGGTGAGCTTCAGTGTCAGCTTCAGTTTCAGCGTCTTTGCCAGCTTCATTGCCAGCTTAACTGTCAGCTAGTGTTAGCTTAATTGTCAGCTAGTGTCATTAATCATATACTCTCCTCCACCAGGATATAGCTCCTGGATGATGCAGGTGGCGGAGCTGAAACTGAAAGACTCGCAGAACTTCCCACATGACGTGCTGGACCTGCTGTTGACTATGCACGAGGCGGTGGTGCCCTTACTGGACCAGGTGAGTCTCTCTCTCTCTTTCTTCATTTCATGTTAACTCTCGGTGTGTTTGTCTCTCACATAACACCTTCATAACACCATTACAGTATTTTTGCCTAAAGTTCTTTCTTTTTTACAACAAGATCTCACGGTGGTCGAGGGTGTTGGTGTTGTCCCAGAGCCGTCTACGACCACACTCCCGTATGGAACCCAACCTTAAGGGGGCGTACAGCCCTTCTAACTTCGACTGGGGAGAGATGGCCTTCCTAGAGGTGCTGCGTCATTATAGGGCCACACGAGGCTCGCCACGCTGGCCACACACCCTTGCTTGGCCTCCATACCGAGAGGAACAGCAGGTGGATAATACAGATCAAGTCACCAAGACCTCAAACGACCCCCAGAGACTTTATTACCCCAGAAACCTGACGACTACAACCCCGGACAACCCATATAACCATAGAGATCTGACCACCATGACTCAGGACGACCTCCATAACCCCAGCGACTCGACCATGACGACCTTAGACCACCAGAAAAGACCACATAACGCTAAAGACCTGACCACCACGACCCCAGACAACCCCCAGAGTATCCCGAAGGACTATCTCACACCCAGCGATATTACTCCAGGTCTCTGGTGGTGGGACTCGAGCCTTCCTCTCAACCTGGCGGGGATCTTGGAGTGTGAGGACCTGTACCGCCTCAATCTCACCTCACACCCCATCTACACTGACCTTCTACTGCACTGTATGGACGGGCATCACCCAGGCACCCTCACAGTGAATGATATGGTCACCATGTTGTTTAATTTAATGTGTAATTCAGTCTTAGGGCTGGACAATGGTAAGTATTGTTGTGGTTAGTGGGTGTCTTTTTATTAGTTTGCCACGTAGTAGCTAGTTTACCGTGCACACCATGTTCATCGTGTGTGTGTGTACAGTAACGCCAAAAGCGACAGGTACACAAACATCCTACGACCTACACCAAAGTGATACATATACAGTAATTATACAGTAAATATGTGATTAAAGTATTCAAATTAAGGATGTTTTCTCAGAGTTCTAGGTAAGGCATCTTTGTTAACATAAGAACATAAGAATGGAGGAAACTGCAGCGGGCCTGCAGTGTTGGCCCATACTGGTCAGTCCCATTTTAAACGGGACTGCCCAGTATGGGCCAACAGGCCCGCTGCAGTTTCCTCCATTCTTATGTTCTTATGTAACTAACATTCCTTTGTATGAACCCAAGTACTTTATTAGCCTTGACATTGTATACCTGTATTGTCTATTGCGGAGGCCACGTCAGATTTAATTACACGCCCAATTTTAGTGTCATCAGCTGGGGACCTGGAGGAGGAGGTCATAGGGCAAGTGAGGATGTGAGATTCGGGTTGACCACAAAGTTTACAAATAGTAGATGAGGTCAGGGCAAACAGGCATGACTGTGTGACCTTGACTTGACCCTTCAGTTGACGCACACGCTTGGATGACCTGAGTTTAAGTTAGGTTAGGTGGAATGATCTCGAGTGGAGAATTTTTAGGTTATTATTATTATTATTCGCTTTACTGTATTGGTGTTTCTGTTGTAGTAATATGTCTTAGAACAAACTAATGATAACGTTCATTCCTGGACACAGTGAAGTAGTTTGACTTTACATAAAAAAAATTAACACAATGTACAGTATTTCTATTTATCTATCTACTGTTTACACCAGGTGAGTCATAACAGTCGACCGTCATACATGCAGACGCTGTTATTGTTGTATTGTTATATATAGGTATTTTGGCCGCCGTAGTAATTATACTACACCGTTCACGAGTGTATAAAGAGAATAAAAATCTGTTGAACTTAGGCTACGTCAGAGTAAATTGTGGTAGCAAAAGTCACAAATGTGTAACTCTATCATATTGTTGCCAGTATATTTACATTGTTATGCCAAATTCGTATACAATTGACTCGGGTATAAATCATAAAGTGAATTAGTCTTTTAGAATATATATATATATGTATATATTAACATTTTGTAGTATTTTATCAGAATTCTTCAATAAAAAATATTTAATAAAAATAGAGAGTTGTCGTTTTTATTAGTGCCTAGTTTTGATATAGGTTAGCGATTTTTCACCTGAGTATGAATGCACTATGAAAAATACATGGATTTAAAGAAATTCTATATAGTTTATGAAATAATTTAAAAAGATAAAAATACCAAATATTTAGTTGTTAGTAGTTTAAACGATAATGATATACTACCAACATCGCACATCGTGGCAGACAGACGGGGGGGGGGGGCGGTAACCTTGAAGGAGTATGACAGTTGATGGCAGTTTTAACCTTTATTTACCTATATACCTCCTGTCACACTTACCCACAGTAACGACAATAGCATCAATGAACAACCCGATATACATAACCTTTAATACCTCGCTAGGAACTCGTAATAAGCGTTAAAACAACCTACGGGTTATATCATATCCGTTATATTCAAACCAGAGGTATACCTTTACCCCTCTCACCGTCACTTCCCAGTACACGTACAACTATTGGCGTGGCAGTGTCGTTCCTGGTGTACTTCCCTGTGATTTTTTGTTTGGTTTTTCAAGTGAATATTACAAGCGAGAAGTGTAAATAACGGAATTAGTGGTGTTGAATGTGAAGTCTTCCCATGGCATAGCGGGGATAAGTTATTTATAATTGTTATTAAGGATGTTCAGTTAAATGATCTATTACTCTTAGTAAGGACGTTATTTATTGTTATTTACTATTAACTGACACTATTGGTGTTCTTAAAAATCTTTACTTATCGCTTTTGTTTATCGTCATTGATTATTATCTAACCATTCAATGCTATTCATGATTCAACGATCATTCAATCCGTTTATTACTAGTTATTTATCGTCATTTGATATCAATTTACTATCTCTTGTAATTGTTATTGATGTTATTTATTGTTAATTACTAATTATCGATATGGATTTATTCTATTCCAATACAGTACAAATCGTAATTAGTAAAACACTAAGGAAAAGAGACCAATGAGGAATTAATAATAAGGAAAATAACAAAGAAAAATAATGATAACATGGCAAGTAACAAAAAACAACAATGATAACAAAGAAAAATAAATAATATTAAAAATAACAATAACAAGGAAAATTATAAAGAAAATAACATTACCAAAGAAAACTAAAAGCATTAACAAAAGAAAAAAAAGCAATAAATCGCAAAGACAAATAACAAGGCAAACAACATTGACAATAACAAAACAACAACAATAACGAGGAAAACAATATCAACGAGACATTAGCGAAGACTTATCGCCAGACAAATTCCAAACAGGACATTGGTAAGTTTATACATTTTAACAGCGTAGATATATTAACAATTAATAAAGATAAAGTTACCTAATTTATATGTTAATTTCCCATCCCTGGTTATTTATTCGTTCAAATATTCTTTGTTATATATATATATATATATATATATATATATATATATATATATATATATATATATATATATATATATATATATATATATATATATATATATATATATATATATATATATATATATATACTGGTAATTATATATGTGTAGATCTATAATTATGTGTTATTTAGTGTGGATGATAGTTGTGTCGTGTTATGGTGATAGTGGTGTAGTGTGGGAGATGATAATGATGTAGTGTTATGGTGATAGTGGTGAAGTGTAGGATAGATGATTAGTGGGTCTCATATTTTTGACCTGACCTAACATGACTAGTTACGTCGCCCTTTTTTCTAAGCTCCTCCTGTTTGCGGTTGTGTTGGTGTGTGGACTAGTGGATGTCATGTTTTGGAACAGACCTCATGTTTTGTAAGGTCACTTGTGTACATAAGCCTCTCTCAGTCCCTGTAATTCAGTTGCCTCTGAAGAGAAAGGTAAGGTGCTCCATTGTTTCCCCTTTTCCTGTGTGATTTTACCAAGACTGTTATAATTATGACACCACTTGTGCATTCTGTGTTTCATGATTACATGTGAATATTTACAACTCTGTAATTGGGTGTGGTTTATTATTGTACACACGCTGAACCAGTGTGAACTTGAAATACGTTTTTACTGAAGAAATATTTATGTGAACAGTTTAAACCATTATCAGGTACGTGTTGCAGGCTTGTTATCTGGAATCATCATGGAGGTGGAGAAGACTGTGGCCGAGGTGCACTACACTGTGAAGATCCCCCAGCTGTCTACCTACAAGGAGTTGAGTCACACCTTCACTACGGACTTCCCGCTTTCATTGAACGGTCTCCGTACCCTCTGGCGACTAACTGTGACTCCTTTCCTCAGAGAAAACGGCTGTGGTAGCGACGACCCAATAAATCGCAACATTGGTATATCTCTTGAATGTTTAAAATGCAACATCAATCGTCCTGGTATTGAGGTGTTTTGTAGTGTGTCGGGCCGAGACGAGCATGAGAAGCAGCTCACTCAGAGCAATGATGGACTAATGTGGGAGGGGATTTTGGTTCCCAGATTAGCGCTTCGTATCTTCAAGCTTCTGGACGACGATCAGCTGACAGCCAACCTGCGCTTCCTGGTGCCTGGGACAGATCTTTCGAGAGCAGTGGATTCCCTGAAAAACCTGAGTTGTCAAATGAAGGAAGTATATAAGAGTGGGCGGTATTGCGACGTGGAGGTCATCACCAGTGACGGGGTGAGGCTCCCTGCCCATCGCGCTGTACTACGCACACGTTCCAACCTCCTGAAGGAGGCTAAATCTGGTAAGAGGTTTTGTGAGACCGACAGTACAGCTAATACGCCTCTGCCAGAGCCGGACACGCCCAGAGTTGAGTGTCACCTGACTAGACCCGAGACCCCAATCAACAGCACATTTGGCAGTATATCTTCAGGGTACCAGTCCGTCGCCTCCCTGTCTCCAGACTCCTCCGACAGCAACACCTGTAGGAATATGGCGTCGCCCTGTCTAGGACACAAGTCACCCATGAAAGCATCACGCACTCCGGCGGGCACACCATCCAAGGTGACCTTCGCTCCACACACCACCACCGCCTCCCCTGTAAAGTGTTCTTATACATTTTCTGAACGGGTCTTCAGTCCTAGCCGAGCTACCCAAAGCAAACGTCTCTTGGCTTCCAGCACAACGTCTCCTAGCAAACGAACGAACGCCCCCAGCAACTCCCCCATGAAGCGTGCCTACACCCCAAAGGAAGTGGTAACTAGGAGACTGAACCAACTGCACACCCAAGATACCAAGAACGACCTTCACTGTCACGAGAATTGTCCCTCGCCTAAGTGCAGCAACACACCCAGGAGCCCACTGAAGGAAGTTAACAACACGCGTGTAGACGGCGCCGCTGAGTTAACTGTGAGAGTTAACATGTCGGCCTCCGTCACCCAACACCTACTGGAGTGGATCTACACGGGTTAGTAAAACAGTTTATTGCAGGTTCTTAAATAATGTAATGTCTTCCATCTCACAGCTGGACAATAACGACACCTTTAGCTACTTCTCCATTCTTGAAAGTTTGGACCAAATTAACAAAGGTTCATACGATCTTTGTTTCTCGTAACTGAAGATGTAAGACGTATAGTTGGTTGACTTGAGATAAAAAACTTATGTCCACAAATAACATTCAGAATTCTACTGATAGAGTAACTAACTTAACTAGAAGCACAAGGATGTTGAGAATCATTAAAGGTTCCATCCCTTGATTCCTAACTGGTATTAAATGGAATTGCTGTAGTTAAGGTAGAGTCTTAGTAGAATTAGATTGTCAAAATCAAAAGTTCGCCGAAAATCTCCAGCCAGTATTATGTTGCTAGTCATAACACAGGTGGCGCTCTTTCCACCAACGCGTCGTATTGTGACTGGACTGAAGGTCAACAGTTGGTGGAAGTGTTATCTGCTGCCTGGGGATTCTCGGCAAAGTTTATTTTGAATATAGTGTACAGTATACTTACCGTGCCTTATGTACTGAATCCCTGGACGAAGAATTTGAGTAAAGTGACCGAAACTTCGAGGTTTCAGAACATTGGCATGGTAAGTGTAATGCGACTTTTTACTTTGACTACAGTATATTGTTACATCTTCACTTACCATGAACCCTTTTCATCGTACGAAACTTTGAGGATCAAGACCCAGATATATTGTGTTGCTCAACTAATCTGAAGGTTATGGTGAACTAGTTAAAAATTTGTCTTCAAAATACGTTTTAATTAATTCACATCAATAATTTGATGACTATATATGTATAACTAATGAAATCTCATAACCTTGGCAGGATACATTGAGTGACTGTTGGAGATAACAGTATGAGTGGGAGCATCGGGTCCTACTTGATGCGGTGACATGAACATTCTCGCTTGCTGACAAGATTTACTACAACGATTTGTCCCTTTTTCTAATATTTCTCTCTTTATCTGTTAATACAGGAGAGTGTAGAGACCTGGGAGGAGTGGCAAGACCGCTGATGGTGGCAGGTCTACGTCACGGCGTACTCGACCTGGCCAGGGCCTGTGAGGAGCACCTAGCTGCTGCCCTCACGCCCAACACAGCCCCCGAGCTGCTCCGGCTGGCGGACAAATATGGTGCCGCCACGCTGCGAGAGGCCACCCTTCAGTACGCCCTCACCCATGTGCGTCCCTCTGTGAAATTATCATTACTTGGCACGACAACAAAACAACAGTCCAGATAAATACATTAAACTGGAATATGACGCAGACATTATCTGGAGAAGCATTACCATACACAACCACCATACCTTACTACACTACACTGCTACTGTACCACCATACCTTACTACACTACACTCACTGTACCACCATACTTTACTACACTACACTCACTGTACCACCATACTTTACTACACCATACTATCCAACTTACGTGCCCTATCCTAAGTCATCCCAACCTAACCTAACCTTACATTACATTAATGGTCGTTATTGGTCTAAAAAAAATACTTTCAATCTTGCACTCGAAATGACCTGTGTACGAAACGAGTATTTAACTGGCATGTGTTTCTAAGAATAAGTAGTGCCCACCAGGTGTTGAGTTTCTCACACAGGCTCCAATAATATTAACATTCTCTATCCTCAGGCAGCGGAAGTGACGGCCCAGCCTTCGTGGGCGTGTGTGGCCTCCCACGCGCCTACACTTATACTTGAGTTCTCGCGCCGTCTCGCCCTCCACACCTACGTCAAGAACTAACACCATGCCCACACCAAGGACCTCACGCCCACGCCAAGAACTAACACCACACCCACACCAAGGACCTCACGCCAAGAACTAACACCGCACTCACACCAAGGACCTCACGCCCACGCCAAGAACTAACACCAAGCCCGCACTAAGATTTCACAATCGAAATGTGACGTGCCTGGTACTGTCTGGCAGCTTGGCTTGTCTTACTGTTCAGATGAGTCCCTGTCTTGATGAGGCCTTAGGGTACAGTAGAACTTGGGCCTATTAGGACATTGCCCTATTATAATTGGGGTCTATTATGAATGAGACCCATTAGAACTGTTCTGGTACTAATTCATACATACACTCCTAAACACACATGCATATCTTCCCACACACAAAGGCAAACATACGTATAAATGTAAGTACACATACACACACATTGTCAAATTTCACTCGTTTTTAGTCTTTCCTTGAGTAACTTTAAGTATATTTTCTTTTCATAGGATATATTATAACTTAAGACAAGGTCATTATATTATTACTAAGGCCCTTACTATTAATTCAGGAAGAGTATAAAATGTTTCACTATTACATAACCATATTATAGAATCACCCAATAAATGAAAGTTGAGGGAAGAGTTGTTTCATCTTAACCTCAGAGGGATGATGGTTGGCCTGAAGGAGCCATTGAACGAGAGAATTGGGTTTGTTGATAACTAGATATTTAGCTAGATTGTAAAGATACATACATTCGTTATTTCAAACATGAGCACGTAAGAAGTTTATCAGAAGTATTATGCACGATTAACTGTTAAACTGGTAAAAAATTTACGCTTACGGAGGACGCATTTAATATATAAAGTACTTATTTTTATCCTCAATAAGTAGCATACTAAGACAAATTACGTATCATTAATACTACATTATGCAAAAACTAAAATTCTAAAATATCAGAATCACATTGAAATATTACACGGCCCTTTAGCAGAGGCTGAAAATAGAAGTTGTTCGCAGTCATATTTCCTGCCTCTTCTGACAACCGTGTAATATTTCAATGTGGTTATGATCTTTTTAAGTGTTAGTTTTTGCATCATGTAGTAAGACTAATACGTAATTTGCCTTAGTATGCCTCATTGTGGGTAAAAATAAGTATATATTAAATGCGTCCTCCGAAAGCGTGCATTTGCTACCAGAGTTTAACAGTTAATTCATGTATGATACTTCTGATAAACTTCCTACGTGCTCATGCTTGCTATAATGAATGTATGCATATTTATATAATTTAACTAAATATCTTTCTCGTCAGAAATGGTCATCCCAACGATTATGAATAAACTCATTTAGAAATACATAATAACTTCAAGACGAAATCGGACAGAGAGGCAAGAGCCAATCAGCTGTAACTCTTGAGGAGGGGGCGGGGCATATCTCAGCTGGGAAACAATGCCCTAGCCAGTAACTACTATACTTGTAGTGCCTCACCTGCCGTCTCAAGGAACTGAACGGTGGTCATTGTTGAAATAATACAAGCGTATTCGAGTCAGCGTGGCGCATTGTGACTGTTTGACGTCAGTTGGTAAGTGTAAAATGTTAACAGTTCCTCCATAACCTTACCATTTTGTTATTATGGCCAGTTTAAGAATACTCAATGAATAACTAATGTAGACTGTAATAAACACAACTGTCTTTTAAAACTACAGGGTAATTGTAGAATCACCAGTTACCATAAATCTTCCACGCTCTGTTGAACTGAGTGAACAATTCAACACATTAATCAAGATAGGGTACAACAGAAGTATACCCACCGACGTTCAGCAATAATGGAAGTTTAAGAGAAGGTAAATGTTGGCAGAGTGTCGACTGTGTGGTGTCTGTCTGACGGTCAGTTTATCCACATGCGAATTACTAAAACAAAACAGCGTCAGTGTACACAACAAAAAACTGATGCCATTAAATAATTCTTTTACCCAAACAAACCCCACAACTACCTACTTATATTGGAAAAAATAGATACAAATATAATAAGACATGAACCAACAGAAATACTTGTTAAAATTGCCACTCCAATTATACAATCCAGTGTCCATATCGTATAATATAGGATAGTTATAATAGTCTATATGCTAAGAATCTTATTTTAAGGGATAGGATATTGACTAAGTAATGACATGAGAGGTTTTCATGTAGTGGGAGAAGGAAGGAAGGAGGGAAGCTCATTTAAATAGCGTAAAGATGTCGACGGTGTGTCTACGTCTTCACCAGCACTAGCTATGTTGTAAATGAATATTATTTGGTCTGTATCCTTCAGCCTGGAGTTTGAGGAACCGTCATAGGTGGTGTACTGGTGGTGGTAGTGTAGTGGTAGTAGAGAACTGAGGGGAACTCGGTAGTGTCGTGGACGGGTTGGTCGAGAGATGACGAGTGTAAAGGATTTTTTAGTTCTGAAAATAATCCTGGAGACTGGTGACCTAAAATACCCCTTACTGAGGTGCTGTATGTAACCCCCCCCCTCCCTTCCCCCCTGTGCTATCTTTGTCTGCACTAGATAGATAGATAGATAGATATATAGATAGATGATACGTAAATAGATAGGTAGCTATAGAAACCCTCGTAGATCAATGTTTATTAAGTAAAAACGTCACTAGATAGATCACCATTATCAAAGGACAATATTATAAAGGGAATTTGTATAAGCTTATACAATCATTTATAGATGGCACATTCACCTTTTAACGTAATTATTGAATGTTCATTTTTATATTATCGTGTGGGATAGAACGTATTGAAACAGTTTGGATATATTGAACCTTTTGTCGGTCTGCTTGTCTATCTCTTTACTACTACTACTACTACGACTACTACTACTACTACTACAGATGGTCATTATTCTTACCGAAATACACTGTCACTTACTCAATACAGGCCAAGTCAGTGGTGGTGGCCTATTCCTGAAAGAGGCGACTCAGAGAACACTGTATGAATCTTATGTATTCTGTATACTGACCGACCCACTCAATATTGTATGTATATTGTGATTTTCTGTATACTGATTAACGCACAACACTGATTATATTCTGAGACATACACTAACCCTCGGTAAAGATTCATTAGTGTCTATTGAGGTAAATTAATAATGAAAATAGGGTTGTCTTATATTGTTCATAGTGATTTAAAGGAATATATGACCTTTAATAATGTTGGTGGGACAAAACTCTCTTTCTCTGACACCACCAACTCTCAACACCTCTCCCTAGGGCCTAGAGATACAGGTTGACGCCCTCTCCTTCCCTCTCCTTGTCATACAATTCCTCAGCCAGTTCGAACCATTAAGTATATTTCCTTGTTCTCATCACTTATGTAAAGGTGACGACTACTGCCTCCTCTGATACCTGCTCCTTCCCCGTTGCTGTGTTCTGTGTGTGTGTGTGTGTGTGTGTGTTTTTTTTTTTTGTATGGGTGGGTTTGGACTGATGGTATGTGAGTAAGGTAGATGATAAATTCACAGACAGGCGCGGCACGTCAGCACACAAGATCATGTTCAATGTACTGACAGACGTGGTAGGATTAGGCGTGGGTCGATGTAATTATTTAGCACGGGGGGGGGAAGCATAGCCACTTTTTCCGCTCAATATAGCCAGAATAACGACGGGTGGCGGTAGATGTAGCGGAAAGCAGCTATTGTTGGCGGACTCGTCAATAAATTCGTCTCTATCTCAGATTGTAAAAGGTGGCCCCTTCCTACAGATTGTCTTTATTATATTATGGGGAATACTTAAGTGTTGTTTAATAGTTTTTCTATACAGTATTTCTCACTGTTATTTGCTTACTTATTTGTTGTTGATATTGTTATATATACAGTATTATAGCGATGGTGATTGCCTAATGTACAACAACAACAACAACAACAACAATAATAATAATAAAAAAAAACTATTACTTCCTACTAATGATGATAACATAAGGTGGTATTAAATTTACTTTAATTGCTCATGTGACGGCACTTTAGTTAAATTAAAGGTGGTTCACTTGGTTCTTTACCTGTACTCATCCATCTCTTACTGGGGACCCATTATTGTTATTATATTAGTCAGGGGAAATGTAAAGAAATATCTGGCAAATTAAATATATTCAACAAAAGACGTGATCTGAAGTTATGTGTCTTAACCCTATTTCTAAGTAGATATACCGTGTGGGAGGGAATTCACCATACACCCGTACGACTACAGAGAAAACATTCCACAACCTTACCGCCCAGCCCAGTATGGTTGTCGTCAGCCCACTCAGATGTCACCCACACTACACCACACCCAACGCTAAACATTATGTATTAGCTGTAGGGAGCATATTCTGAGTGTCCAATCAGTCTTTTTTCACTGATTGGCTAGTTCACAATATGAGCGTAGTCACGTCAGTTCTATGGGCGGAGCTATTTTCATGGCTCTTGGTATAGGCAGGAATCTGGTTACTCCTGAGGGGATAACGAATGGTGATGAATTGGGGTAATTGTCACTTGTCAGTCACTGTAAACACACAGGAGCCCACAGGTCAATTTTCAAGTTCCTAACGGTTGGCTCTCGAGGCCTTAGGCGTGCGTGGGCGCCCCTTTTATTACATTAGGCTAGGTTAGGACAGTCATGTTAAGTGAGGTTAGATTAGGTAAGGTTTGGTTAGATTAGGTTTGGTTAGGTTAGGTAATACCTGAGCACACTTTATAACCAAGACATATTTTACTTATTAAAACATAGGTTTGACGTGACGCGTGGACGCTAAGATGTGTGTGTGGGTGTATGAGTGTGAGGTTGTGTATGTGTGTGTGTGAGTGACAGGAACATTACTCTATACATCTGTGTATTTAACGCTCTATAAACCAGCGGAGGAACACTTACTAGTAAGATGCAACTCACTGATGAAGAATATTGGGCCAGCGATACTGAGAAAAGTGTGTGTGTGTGTGTGTGTGTGTGTGTGTGTGTGTGCGCGCGCGCAGAAGTGAAATGAAGGGATGATAAAGAGACTAAGAAAAAAATGCAAATGAAGAAGACATAAATGGTAGACAACGATAACGCTGCCGAAAGAAGTGGGAAAATGTGTTGGAGATAAAAAGATGTTGATGAATAGGAAGAAGTCTAAGAGGAAGAGACGGTGAAGATAGAGGAGATAAAAGGAAAGCAGAATGAGATAAGGATAACGAGAAAAGTGAAAAACATGAAAACAAATACTAAACTTGTCGTACACTATAGCTGACACTGCAATCGACCACCTTCACTTCCTCAGCTGTAACGTCAAGTATCCATTCACAGTTAGGTGGACTGTGAGTAACCCCGGGCCTCGAACCAGCCACCTTTCTAGACAGGAGGAGATTGTTATATCCACTCTGCCGCCGTATCACAATGAGCATACCTGTAGAGCACTTTACATAACGTATAGCTCTTTCTGTGTCTTTATTACAGCTGAATATCATAGTAGTTTAGCTCATTAGTGTGACGTAACTGCCATTAGGAGTTTAATTGATGTTAACAGACCCAGTGAATGAATATCCTAAAAAAATTATAATAATTTTTTTTATCTTAAATGAAAATAAAAAGTTGACCTCGGCCACTTTAATACGGTCAGACACCGGCGAGCTCACTGATAACGACAGAGAAATGAGCAATAATTTGAATAAATATTTTTCAACAGTTTTCACCACCGAAAATTTAAACATGATACCCGGGGCACCGACTTTATTCAGAGATAGTGAAGAAAACAAATTAAGCGAGATAGTAGTGACTAGTAACGATGTTAGTAAGCAAATAGACAAACTAAAGCCTAATAAGTCACCTGGTCCCGATGAGATATTTGCCAGAGTATTAAAGGAATGTAAGGAAGAGCTTAGTATGCCCTTAGCAAAGTTGTTTAACATGTCCTTAAAAACAGGTGTAGTACCAGAATCCTGGAGGATAGCGAATGTAATACCGTTTTTCAAGAAGGGGGATAGATCACTATCCTCTAACTACCGCCCAATCAGTCTAACATCATTAGTAGGCAAATTACTGAAAGCAATCATTTCAAACCCTATTCGAAATCACCTGGAGAAGCACCGATTGATCAATGATTCCCAGCATGGCTTCACAAGCGGACGTTCTTGCCTAACTAATCTATTAACATTCTTTTCATCAGTTTTCGAATCTGTGGACGAGGGGCACAATTATGATGTGGTATATCTCGACTTTAGCAAAGCCTTCGACAGAGTCCCCCACGAAAGACTAATTAGAAAGGTAGAAGCACATGGCATCAAAGGTAATATCCTTAAATGGATTAGGGCGTGGTTACAGGACAGGAAACAGCGAGTGAGCATTAATGGCACTAAGTCCCATTGGAGCAACGTCACTAGTGGAGTTCCCCAAGGCTCAGTACTTGGATCATTATTATATATTATATACATAAACGACATAGATATCGGCATAGACAGCAAAATAAGCAAATTTGCTGATGACACTAAAATAGGACGTGTTATTAAATCTGACGAGGACTCCACAAAACTACAGGAAGATCTAAACAAATTTTTCGAATGGTCTGAAAAATGTCAGATAAAATTCAACGTGGACAAATGTAAAGTACTCAGTATAGGAGATGTAAATAGGGAAACCAGATACCAGATGAACAACGATGCCATAGAGAAATCCGACTGCGAGAAAGATTTAGGAGTAATGATAAGTAGGAACCTTAAGCCAAGTAAACAATGTGTTTTTGCTCGTAACAAGGCTAATAAAGTACTTGGGTTCATACAAAGGTGTGTTAGTTACAAGACTAGCGAGGTCATCCTAAAACTGTATCTTGCTCTTGTGAGACCACACCTGGATTACGCAGTTCAGTTCTGGTCACCGTATTACAGAATGGATATAGAATCCTTGGAAAGAATTCAGAGGAGAATGACAAGACTAATCCCGGGCATTAGGAACCATGCATATAGAGACAGGTTAAAGCATCTTAATTTTCACTACCTCGAGAGACGTAGAGCGAGGGGCGACCTGATAGAGGTGTATAAGTGGAAGGCAGGGCTAAACAAAGGGGACATTACAAAGGTACTCAAACTATCCAACCAGGAGCGAACTCTTAACAATGGTTTTAAATTAGACAAATTTAGATTTAGGCTTGAAATAGGTAAACACTGGTTTGAAAACAGAGTAGTGGATGAATGGAACAAGTTACCAAATATCATCATTAACTCGAATACGCTGAATAGCTTCAAACATAGGTTGGATGCTTATAGGAGCAATAGGGGTTGGGTGTAAACGGGACTGCCCAGTATGGGCCAATAGGCCCGCTGCAGTTTCCTCCATTCTTATGTTCTTATGTACACTGTTACCACATAATGTTTCTCCGTTAGTTAAAGATAATATTGTACTGTATAAACTTTACCTACGACTGCGCAACATTTTATGGATATTTTTTAATACTATAAATTTAGGAGTATAATTTTGACTTTGGCCAGTTAATGCAGATTTATTATATCATTTTAAGTTAAATGATAACCTGCGACGTTCACCACTTAATACAAAGTTAATATATCACGTTAAATCCAATACTCACCCCTGACCTTAACCGTGCAGTTAACACACAGGTCACATTAACATCCTGTAAATTTAACAATCAGAAAAAATACATGGCACATTTTTTTTATTAATTAAATTTATATATATTCATAAACGCGTAAGCACCTCACTACACGTTACACCAACCAAATTATTAACATATAAACATGGTGACAAAATGGACTGTTGTTATTGCGTGAATATTTTAACGTAATTAATTAATATGTATATAAATGTTATGATATTTCAGTCAGCAGATAATGTAATGCTGTAATGACCTTGTGTGTGTGTGTGTGGAAATGAGTATGTGTATGTTTATGTGTGCAAGTGTGTGTACTAATGATAGTTGAGAATGATAGATTTAACAACGAAAGAATGTTTGGCAGACACACACACACACACCTGAACTCACCTGCAAATTGAACGTAATTCCACCGTATACTGTAATAAACGGGTGTAATGGGTTATGTAATTTGGCCGGATGGATACAAAAAGTGGATTGTGTATAAGAGTTCTAGAAGCCTTGAAATTGGTATTATTACGGGGTTCAAAATTGACAATTGTCTGGGTTCAAGATTTTGTAATATCCTAAGTTCGAAACCTATAATATCAGGGGTTCAGAGTTTGTAATATTCAAAGTTAAATTTTTTTAATATTCTTGGGTTCAAATTTGATTATATTTGAGGTTCAGAATTTGTAATATTTTGGGTTTCAGAGTTTTTTTAATCGGTGCTCAAAATACATACTATTCACGGTACAAATGTTTTTAATACATATAATTAAAAAAAAAACCGACTAATATTAAGGGTAAACAATGAAATATTTAAGTTTCAAAATTTGCAATATTTGTGGCTAAAAAAAAAATCTTATGCTTTAGTTTCCTTCCCTTTTCCGACTTATTTCCTCCTCCTATATTATGATTTATTTTCCTATATTTCCTTATCTTGTCTTCTGTCATATTAGTTCGTCTTTCTGTGAGCACATCTTCCATTTTATTCCATTTCCTCTGTTTTCTTACCTCCCATTATCCTTCTAATTACCGCTTCTTTTCTATCGTTCAGGTTTATGGTGGTGGAGTGGATAGAATGCTCGCTTCTCTGTCTTAAAGGGTCATTAGTTCGATCCTACAGGACTCTTCCCACTCTACTCAGCAGGAAATGGGCGCCAAATTTTACAGTTGAGAGGTGAAGGTGAACAAGTGCAGTACCTCCTTGTGTTCCGAAGGTTAGTACCCACACTGTCATGCCTATGGGAGGTAATTTCAACCGTACAGTCTATTTTATACCTTTCCCATCCTTTCTCCTCCTCCCTCTCTCCTTCATCTTTGACGCAAGTATAATTAATTATTAATCTTATTACGCTGGTTAAAGACCTTAGTTGCTGACACGCACTGAGAGCATTATAACACCTCTTGAGGCTATATGAGAGGCATAACTATAGAGTGAGAGAAGGTGTTGATGCTGTGGGAGGGAGCCCCTAGGCGGTGATGGTGGGGTGGTGGAGAGTGAGGGAGGTGGTGTGGGAGGGCAGGAGGGTGAGGGAGGTGTGGTGTGGAGGGGTGAGGAGGTGGTGGAGGGAGGTGGTGGGAGGGGTGAGGGAGGTGGTGTGAGGAGGCAGTGCAGGAGGTAAGCAGGAGGTGGTGTGAGGGAGGTGGTGTGAGGGCAGGGAGGTGGTGGAGGAGGTGCGTGGAGGGAGGTGGTGTGAGGGAGGTGGTGGGAGGAGGTGGTGTGTGAGGATGGTGAGGGAGGTGGTGAGGGATGTGGTGTGAGGGAGGTGGTGTGAGGTGAGGGAGGTGGTGTGAAGGAGGTGGTGGAGGGTGAGGGAGGTGGTGGAGGGTGAGGGAGGTGGGGAGGGAGGTGGTGGAGGTGAGGGAGGTGTGAGGTGAAGGGAGGTGGTGTGAAGGAGGTGGTGGAGGGTGAGGGAGGTGGTGGAGGGGAGGGGGTGGTGTGAGGGTGAAGGAGATGGTGGAGGGTGAGGGAGGTGGTGTGAAGGAGGCAGAGGGTGAGGGAGGTGGTGTGAAGGGAGGTGGTGGAGGGTGAGGGAGGAAAGGTGTGAAGGAGGTGGTGGAGGGTGAGGGAGGTGTGAAGGAGGTGGTGGAGGGTGAGGGAGGTGGTGTGAAGGAGGTGGTGGAGGTGAGGGAGTGTGGTGAGGGTGAGGGGAGGTGGTGGGAGGGTGAGGAGGTGGTGTGAAGGAGGTGGTGGAGGGTGAAGGAGGTGGTGGAGGGTGAGGGAGGTGGTGTGAAGGAGGTGGTGGAGGTGAGGAGGTGGTGTGTGAAGGAGGTGGGTGGAGGTGAGGGAGGTGGTGTGGAAGGGGAGGGTGGAGGGTGAGGAGGTGGTGTGGAAGGAGGTGGTGGAGGGTGAGGGAGGTGGGTGAAGGAGGTGGTGGAGGGTGAGGGGAAGTGGTGGGAGGGGTGAAGGAGGTGGTGGAGGGTGAGGGAGGTGGTGTGGAGGGTGAGGGAGGTGGTGTGAAGGAGGTGGTGGAGGGAGAGAGAAGTGGTGGAGGGTGAATGGTGGTGGAGGTTGAGGGAGGTGGTGGAGGGTGAGGGAGGTGGTGGAAGGAGGTGGTGGAGGGTGAGGGGAGGTGGGTGGAGGTGAGGGAGGTGGTGGTGAAGGAGGTGGTGGAGGGTGAGGAGGTGGTGGAGGGTGAGGGAGGTGGTGTGTAGGAGGTGGTGGAGGGTGAGGGAGGTGGTGTGAAGGAGGTGTGAGGGTGAGGAGGTGGTGGAGGGTGAGGGAGGTGGTGTGAAGGAGGTGGTGGAGGGTGAGGAGGTGGTGTGAGGGTGATGGAGGTGGTGTGAAGGAGGTGGTGGAGGGTGAGGGAGGTGGTGGAGGGTGAGGAGGTGGTGTGAGGTGAGGGAGGTGGTGGAGGGTGAGGGAGGTGGTGTGAGGGTGAGGAGGTGGTGGAGGGTGAGGGGAGGTGGTGAAGGGAGGTGGTGGAGAGGGTGAGGGAGGTGGGTGGAGGTGAGGGAGGTGGTGGAGGGTGAGGAGGTGGTGGAGGGTGAGGGAGTGTGGTGTGAAGGAGGTGGTGGAGGGGTGAGGGAGGTGGTGTGAAGGAGGTAGGTGGAGGGTGAGAGGTGAAGGAGATGGTGGAGGGTGAGGGAGGTGGTGTGGAAGGAGGTGGTGGAGGGTGAGGGAGGTGGTGTGAGGGTGTGAGGAGGTGGTGTGAAGGAGGCAGGAGGGTGAGGGAGGTGATGGAGGAGAGGGAGGTGTGTGAAGGAGGTGGTGGAGGGTGAGGAGGTGGTGGAGGGAGAGGAGGTGGTGTGAAGGAGGCAGGAGGGTGAGGGAGGTGGTGGAGGGTGAGGGAGGTGGTGTGAAGGGAGGTGGTGGAGGGTGAGGAGGTGTGGAGGGTGAGGGAGGTGGTGAGGGAGGTGGTGGAGGTGAAGGGAGGTGGTGGAGGGTGAGGAGGTAGGAAGGAGGTGGTGGAGGTGAGGGAGGTGGTGTGAAGGAGGTAGGAGGGTGAAGGAGGTGGTGTGAAGGAGGTGGTGAGGGTGAGGAGGTGGTGTGAAGGGAGGGGGTGGTGGAGGGTGAGGGAGGTGGTGAGGGTGAGGGAGGTGGTGAGGGAGGTGGTGTGAAGTTGGTGGTGGGAGGGAGGAGGTGTGGGTGGAGGTGAGTGGTGGAGGAGAGGAGGTGGTGGAGGGAGGTGGTGTGAGGTGTGAAGGAGGTGGTGGGAGGGTGAGGGAGGTGGGTGGAGGGTGAGGGAGGTGGTGGAGGGAGAGGGAGGTGGTGTGAGGGAGGTGGTGTGAAGTTGGTGGTGGAGGGTGAGGAGGTGGTGGAGGGTGAGGGAGGTGGATGGTGAGGAGGTGGTGTGTGAGGAGGTGGTGTGAAGGAGGGGGTGGTGGAGGGAGAGGAGGTGGTGGAGGGTGAGGGAGGTGGTGGAGGGAGAGGAGGTGGTGTGAAGGAGGTGGTGGAGGGTGTGGGAGGTGGTGGAGGTGAGGGAGGTGGTGGGAAGGGGAGGTGGTGGAGGGGTGAGGAGGGTGTGAAGGAGGTGGTGGGAGTGAGGAGGTGGTGTGTGGGTGAGGAGGCAGGAGGGGTGAGGGAGGTGGTGAAGGAGGTGGTGGAGGGTGAGGGAGGGTGTGAAGGAGGTGGTGGAGGGTGAGGGAGGGTGTGAGGGTGAGGGAGGTGGTGGAGGGTGAGGGAGGTGGGTGTGGGAAGGAGGTGGTGGAGGGTGAGGGAGGTGGTGGAGGAGAGGAGGTGATGTGAAGGAGGTGGTGGAGGTGAGGAGGTAAGAGGGTGAGGGAGGTGGTGTGGAAGGAGGTGGTGGAGGGTGAGGAGGTGGTGTGAAGGAGGTGGTGGAGGGGTGAGGGAGGTGGTGTGAGGGGTGAGGGAGGTGGTGGAGGGTGAGGGAGGTGGTGTAAGGAGGTGGTGGAGGGTGAGGAGGTGGTGTGGAAGGAGGTGGAGGGGAGGAGGTGGTGTGAAGGAGGTGGTGAGGGTGAGGGAGGTGGTGGAGGTGAGGGAGGTGGTGTGAAGGAGGTGGTGGAGGGTGAAGGAGGTGGTGGAGGGTGAGGAGGGAGTGGTGGGAAGGAGGTGGTGGAGGGTGAGGGAGGTGGTGGAGGGTGAGGGAGGTGGTGGAGGGTGAGGGAGGTGGTGTGGCTGAGGTGGTGGAGGGGTGAGGAGGTGGTGTGAAGGAGGTGGTGGAGGGTGAGGGAGTGTGGTGTGAAGGAGGTGGAGGGTGAGGAGGTGGTGGAGGTGAAGGAGGTGTGAGGGTGAAGAGGTGGTGGAGGGGTGAGGGAGGTGGTGTGAAGGAGGTGGTGGAGGTGAGGGAGGTGGTGTGAAGGAGGTGGTGGAGGGTGAGGAGGTGGTGTGAAGGAGGTGGTGGAGGGTGAGGGAGGTGGTGTGAAGGGAGGTGGTGGAGGTGAGGGAGGTGGTGTGAAGGAGGGGTGGTGGGAGGGTGAGGGAGGTGGTAGGAGGGTGAGGGAGGTGGTGTGAGGGGAGGTGGTGGAGGGTGAGGGAGGTGGTGTGAGGGAGGTGGTGGAGGTGAGGGAGGTGGTGTGAGGGTGAGGGAGGTGGTGGAGGGTGAGGGAGGTGGTGTGAGAAAGGTGGTGGAGGTGAGGGAGGTGGTGAAGGAGGTTGTGGAGGATGAAGGAGGTGGTGGAGGGTGAGGAGGTGGTGTGAGGGTGAGGGAGGTGGTGGAGGGCAGGGAGGTGGCAGGTGTGAGGGTGAGGGAGGTGGGTGGGAGGAGGTGGTGGAGGGTGAGGGAGGTGGTTGGAGGCTGAGGGAGGTGGTGTGGAGGGGAGGTGGTGAGGGTGAGGAGGTGGTGTGAGGGAGGTGGTGGAGGGTGAGGGAGGTGGTGTGAGGAGGTGGTAGAGGTGAGGGAGGTGGTGTGAGGGGAGGTGGTGGAGGTGAGGGAGGTGGTGAGGGAGGTGGTGGAGGGTGAGGGAGGTGGTGTGAGGGAGGTGGTGGAGGGTGAGGAGGTGGTGGGAGGAGGTGGTGGAGGGTGAGGGAGGTGGTGGAGGGTGAGGGAGGTGGTGGAGGGTGAGGGAGGTGGTGTGAAGGAGGTGGTGGAGGGTAGCGGAGGTGGTGGAGGGTGAGGGAGGTGGTGTGAGGGAGGTAGGAGGGTGAGGAGGTAGGAGGTTGAGGAGGTGGTGTGAGGGAGGTGGTGGAGGGTGAGGAGGTGGTGGGAGGTGGTGAGGTGAGGAGGTGGTGAGGGAGGTGGTGGAGGTGAGGAGGTGGTGGAGGGGAGGTGGTGGAGGGTGAGGGAGGTGGTGTGAAGGAGGTGGTGGAGGGTGAGGGAGGTGGTGGAGGGAGGTGGTGGAGGGGTGAGGTAGGTGGTGAAGGGGTGAGGAGGTGGTGTGAGGGAGGGGTGGTGGAGGGTGAGGAGGTGGTGTGCGGGTGATGAAGATGGGAGTGGATTTTTTTTTTTTGCCGTGGACAGGAACTAGTTTATTGTGCACCCCATAATCATCCTGTGAGCGGTAGCAAACACACAAAAAAAGTTTACATAGGTTGCTTATCAGATCCCAGTAGTTGGTATATTGTGGTGTTGAGTGTTGCAGAATATTTCCAGTACATTACATTGTTTACTTAGTTCAGTACATAGAAGTTTACTAAGGTACTAGATGCTAAATGTGGATACAGCTTTACTTTATCAGCTATCTTGCTATTAGAGATAAAGTGCTGGGCGTTTATTATACACAGTGGGGATGAGGGTTAAGAGTGTGGGCGGGAGGGAGTGTGGGCGGGAGGGAGATTGGGCGGGAGAGGGTGTAGGTGGGTGGAAAGGTCTAGTAGAGGAGAGCCAGAGAGTTGCATGATGGTTAAAGATGGACAGGAGAGAGTGAGAGGGATATGGAGAAGACGACGAAGGAGAGAGGGGGAGAGATAAGGAGGGGAGTAAATGTAGAAGATGCCGAAGTAGTGAGGATAGAGGGCTAAGGAGGATGGGGAGTATGGAGGTGGTAGTTAAGGGTGTTCTGGGGGAGGGGTAGTTAAGGGTGTCCTGGGAGGGGTGGTTAAGGGTGTCCTGTGGGAGGGGTAGTTAAGGGTGTCCTGGGGAGGGGTAGTTAAGGGTGTCCTGGGGGGAGGGGTAGTTAAGGGTGTCCTGGGGAGGTAGTTAAGGGTGTCCTGTGGGAGGGGTAGTTAAGGGTGTCCTGGGGAGGGGTACAAGGGTGTCCTGGGGAGGCAGTTAAGGTGTCCTGGGGAGGGGGTAGTTAAGGGTGTCCTGGGGAGGGGTAGTTAAGGGTGTCCTGGGGGAGGCAAGCATGGGTGTCCTGTGGGAGGGTAGTTAAGGGTGTCCTGGGGAGGGGTAGCATGGGGTGTCCTGGGGAGGGGTAGTTAAAGGGTGTCCTGGGGGAGGGGTGAAGCAGCTGGGTGTCCCGGGGAGGGGTAGTTAAGGGTGTCCTGGGGAGGGGTAGTTGGCGGGTGTCCTGGGAGGGGTAGGTAAGGGTGTCTTGGGAGGGGTAGTTAAGGGGTGTCCTGGGGGAGGGGTAGTTATGGTGTCCTGGGGAGGGGGAGTTAAGGGGTGTCCTGGGAGGGGTAGTTAAGGGTGTCCTGGGGAGGGGGAGTTAAGGGTGTCCTGGGGAGGGGGAGTTAAGGTGTCCTGGGGAGGGGAGTTAAGGGTGTCCTGGGGGAGTGGGAAGTTAAGGGGTGTCCTGGGGGAAGGGGAGTTATGGGTGTCCTGGGGAGGGGTCGTTAAGGGTGTCCTGGGGAGGGGAGTTATGCGTCCTGGGGAGGGGAGTTATGTCCTGGGGAGGGGGAGACATGGGTACCTGGGGAGGGGTAGTTAAGGGTGTCCTGGGGAGGGGAGCAAGGCTGTCCTGGGAGGGGTAGTTAAGGGTGTCCTGGGGAGGGGGTAGTTAAGGGTGTCCTGGGGGAGGTAGTTATGTGTCCTGGGGAGGGGTAGTTAAGGGTGTCCTGGGGAGGGGTAGTTAAGGGTGTCCTGGGGAGGGTAGTTAAGGGGATGTCCTGGGAGGGGAGTTGCGGGGTTTCCCCTGGCGGAGGGGGAAGGGGTGTCCTGGAGGAGGGGTAGCATGGTGTCCTGGGGGAGGCAATTAAGGGTGTCCTGGGGGGAGGCAGTTAAGGGTGTCCTGGGGAGGGGTAGTTAAAGGGTGTCCTGGGGGTGGGGTAGCTAAGGCCTCCTGGGGAGGGTTAGTTATGGGTGTCCTGGGGAGGGGTAGCTATAGTGTCGTGGGGCGGGTAGCTAAGGGCTTCCCTGCGGAGGGGTAGTTATGCGTCCTGAGGAGTAGTTGCTGTGTCCTGGGGAGGGGTAGCTAAGGGTGTCCTGGGGAAGGGTAGTTATGTCCGGGGAAGGGTAGTTATGGGTGTCCCGTGGGGGAGGGGTAGTTGGCGTGTCCTGGGGAGGGTAGCAAGGGTGTCCTGGGGAGGGGTAGTTAAGGGTGTCCTGGGAGGGGTAGAAGCTAAGGGTGTCCTGGGGGGAGGGGTAGCTAAGGGTGTCCTGGGGGAGGGGTAGGCAAGGGTGTCCTGGGGGAGGGGTAGTTGGCGGGTGTACCTGGGGAGGTGAAGCTAAGGGCTCCTGGGGAGGGGTAGTTAAGGGTGTCCTGGGAGTGGGGGGAAGGTGTCCTGGGAGGGTAGTTAAGGGTGTCCTGGGGGAGGGGTTAGTTAAGGGTGTCCTGGGAAGGGTAGCTATGGGTATCCTGGGAGGGGTAGGTGTCCTGGGGGAGGGGTAGTTAAGGGTGTCCTGGCGGAGGGGTGTTAAGGGTGTCCTGGGGGAGGGGTAGTAAGGTGTCCTGGGAGGGGTTAGCTTAGGGTGTCCTGGGGAGGGGTAGCCAGGGTGTCCTGGGGGAGGGGTAGCTATGGGTGTGCTGGGGAGGGGTTAGCCAGGTGTCCTAGGGGAGGGGTGTTATGGGGTGTCATGGGGGAGGGGTAGCTAAGGGTGTCCTGAGGGGAGGGGGAAAGCGCCTTCGGTGGGATACAGAAAGCCTTTGAGGTCGAGAATATTCTTATTTGTCATTTGCAAGTAAAAGTCTGGATGAATATGGTGATGTTGGCCTGAAGAGGAGTGACTGTAGCTGGTAACACTGAGGTGTGGCGGTGGTGAGTATCTGGCACTACTGAGGCATTGCGGTTATGGGTGTCTGGTAATACTGGGTTGTGTTTGTCATTATAACGTATCAGACGTACATATATATTCGTAGAGGAAGAAACAACATAATATTTGTGGGTAAGGAGACAACTGTAGAATAATTGAATCTTTATTTCTGGATAACTTTCAACATCTCACAGCAGTAATAATAAAGATTGTCATTAAATGCTGTATGTAGTGTTACAGGTAAGCGATGCAGCACTCGGCACTAGGACAACAATCTTCGAGAGACAACAACAGTCTAGCCACTTACGTCTCTGTTAATTTTCTTTCACTGTTCCATTGTTGGACTTGTGAACCAAACGTATATAATATCTTTCCGGGTTATTGATATTAAAGTAATGGTAATATTAAAAACGAGACTCAAAGAAATCAATGTAGATCATGTAAGAGTTGGGAGATATTCCTAAGAAAATAAAACCTCACTTGGTAGCGTGAGTGGCAAGATGCAGCCTTTCCTTGTCTCTTGGGTTCTCAATAACCTTCACCACACTGTTCGCCCGGGTACTGAACCTGCTCTAAAGTCATGTTTGAAATAGCACTAGAGTATATAATATATCAACCGTTAAGACAAAATATACCATTAATATTGTTTAATAATATTTTAAGCCATCGCGGCACCATAGATCACCTTCCATGTATTGGGAAGTCACTACCTAAATTGATCACAGAAATCGGTCCTCTGGGTGGGAACTGATTAAATTCTGTAACCATTTTTAATCGTCGTCTTGAGTGACCAAATGATGTCACGGATACTATTATGTAGGTAGTTTATTATGTATATACAGAGTATGGCAAACAACACGTGTACAGTTGAACTTTGAGGACAATAATTGGCAACTACACAAACTCAGCTTTTATTACAGCCAAGAAAATTTATTACCGTCATTCTGTCAGGATTAATTTACTACAAATAATAATAAATCTTGTATCAGAATAAGAATCATCAGGTGACAATCGACAGAACATAAACATATTTGTTAATTCTTTCCAGTAAAACAAAATAAAACAGATCAATCAGTAATGACAAGGTAAACATTTTCAAGACACAAACATGACCATTAGATTGTAAAACTGACCCCTGGCTCGCCTTTTAACAGAGTAAGGCCCGTGGCTCGACACTTTGGGTAAATAGTATATATTAGACGTTGTATTGTGGATGTTAGCTGGGGCGGCGGCTAAGGGCGGTGGCTGGGTGGGGCGGTTAGAAGCACGACACGGCGTTGAAGTAACACCTCCAGTAGAGTCGTCCGTCACCATTGCCTCGCCGTTGAAGGTCCATCTGTGGAGGAGGATTATTATCAAGTTAGTCCGCTGTTCGGGCCAAGTGACGAGGAAGGTTTTGGCATCGTACTCAAGGGATCAAACTCAAAGTTATCGTAATCAAAGTGTTATAAACTATCGCTGATATCGTAATCAGTGGGTTAATTCTTTATATTCATGGAGTTTATCATCGTACTCAGGGGGTTATAAACCATCATTATATAAACAGGTTACACTGAAAAACATGTGAAAAACAATTTGATTACAAAAACAAAAACAATGTTGTATGGATATGGTAATGTAAATGATTCGTTATTAATGTAGATACTAATGTCATTTATTGTTGTGACGCAACAGGCGGAGTGACAGAGAGAGAGAGAGAGAGAGATAGAGAGACTCACGGGGCCGGCAGCGTAGGTCCTGGGCCTGGAGTAAGGGGCAGGTTGGCCGGGTGGAGCTGCTGGTGAATCGTCGAGGGCCTTCTGCAGGGCGAACATCAGCTTGTCGAGGACGATGGCTGCTCGCTTCCGGGGTGTGGACACCTGCGGGAGAGTCAGGAAGAACGAGTGAGGGAGAGTCAGGGAGAGTGGGTGTAGGAGAGTGAGGGTGTGTTGGAGGTGTAGGGGAGTGAGGGTGTGTGAGAGGCGTAGGAGAGTGAGGGTGTGTGAGAGGTGTAGGAGAGTGAGGGTGTGTTGGAGGTGTAGGAGAGTGAGGGTGTGTGAGAGGTGTTGGAGAGTGAGGGTGTGTGGGAGGTGTAGGGGAGTGAGGGTGTGTGAGGTGTAGGAGAGTGAGGGTGTGTGAGAGGTGTGGAGGGAGGTGTAGGGTGTGTGTGGAGGTGTAGGGGAGAGGAGGAGTGAGGGTGTGGGAGGGGAGAGAGTGAGGGGTGTGTGGGAGGTGGAGGTGGGAGGTGTGAGGGTGTGTGGGAGGTGTAGGAGAGTGAGGGTGTGTGGGAGGTGTAGGGGAGTGAGGGTGTGTGAGAGGTGTAGGAGAGTGAGGGTGTGTGGGAGGTGTAGGGGAGTGAGGGTGTGTGAGAGGTGTAGGAGAGTGAGGGTGTGTGAGAGGTGTTGGAGAGTGAGGGTGTGTGGGAGGGGGCGTGGAAGAATGAGGGAAAGTAAAAGATTGAAAGCGGGGTTTTCAATAATGCGAGGGAGAGTGAGAAAGTATGAAGGAGAGTCAGAGTGTGTGAAGGGGAGTGAGAAGGTGCGTTAGAGTGTGTTTTCGAATCGGTGGACGAGGGGCACAATTATGATGTGGTATATCTCGACTTTAGCAAAGCCTTCGACAGAGTTCCCCACGAAAGACCAATTAGAAAGGTAGAAGCACATGGCATCAAAGGTAATATCCTTAAATGGATTAGGGCGTGGTTACAGGACAGGAAACAGCGAGTGAGCATTAACGGCACTAAGTCCCATTGGAGCAACGTCACTAGTGGAGTTCCCCAAGGCTCAGTACTTGGACCATTATTATTTATTATATACATAAACGACATAGATATCGGCATAGACAGCAACATAAGTAAATTTGCTGATGACACTAAAATAGGACGTGTTATTAAATCTGACGAGGACTCGCAAAACTACAGGAAGATCTAAACAAATTTTTCGAATGGTCTGAAAAATGGCAGATGAAATTCAACGTGGACAAATGTAAAGTACTCAGTATAGGAGATGTAAACAGGGAAACCAGATACCAGATGAACAACGATGCCATAGAGAAATCCGACTGCGAGAGAGATTTAGGAGTAATGATAAGTAGGAACCTTAAGCCAAGTAAACAATGTGTTTTTGCTCGTAACAAGGCTAATAAAGTACTTGGGTTCATACAAAGGAGTGTTAGTTACAAGACTAGTGAGGTTATCCTAAACTATCTTGCTCTTGTGAGACCACACCTGGATTACGCAATTCAGTTCTGGTCACCGTATTACAGAATGGATATAGAATCCTTGGAAAGAATTCAGAGGAGAATGACAAGACTAATCCCGGGCATTAGGAACCTTGAGTACAGAGACAGGTTAAAGCATCTTAATTTGCACTCCCTGGAGAGACGTAGAGCGAGGGGCGACCTGATAGAGGTGTATAAATGGAAGTCAGGGTTAAACAAATGGGACATTACAAAGGTACTCAAATTATCCAACCAGGAGCGAACTCGTAACAATGGTTTTAAATTAGACAAATTTAGATTTAGGCGCGAAATAGGTAAACACTGGTTTGGAAACAGAGAAGTGGATGAATGGAACATGTTACCAAATATCATCATTAACTCGAATACGCTGAATAGCTTCAAACATAGGTTGGATGCTTATATGAGCAATAGGGGTTGGGTGTAAACGGGACTGTCCAGTATGGGCCAACAGGCCCGCTGCAGTTTCCTCCATTCTTATGTTCTTGTGTTCCCTCTCTCCCTAAACCCCTCCCTGCTTCTCTCCCTTCCTCCCATATTCTCTTCCTTCCGTTCTTTCTTCCTTACTTTCTTCTCTCCCTCTCTCCCCCCTCCTATCTTTCCTCCTTATCTCCCTCCCTACTTCCCTCCGTCCCTCTCATATTCCATCCCTCTCTCTCTCCCTCCCTCCTTCACGCCCTTCCTCCCTGGGCGGCCACTAGAGGTGATGAGGTTTCTGTGAGTCAACTGTAACTGATATAATTGATGATTGACAAGGCTGGGGTCAATTTCCAGTACGTGTACCCCCTTATCCATCCAACCATCAACTGCTTCCATCCAATATTATTCCACCTCTCTCTCTCTCTCTCTCTCTCTCTCTCATTGAAGTGTTAGACCCTGGATGGTTAGGCCACGTTGTGATTACTGGCTCATCAAGGTAAACAAACACACCAATAAGATTTTTTTAAACACAACTTAATGTTTTATAAAATGACGTCACTTCCTGTCCCCCTTTCCCACCGAGCACAAGTCAATTTACTCGCGAGTAAGAACCATTAGGATCCAATCTTCAGCAGCAACAATGTACCAAAGTTTACGTGTTACTGTTGTAGTGGTGGGGAAGAAAAGTCTTAACCCTTGGAACAGGATGACAACATAAAAGAACTAGTATCATTACTAACCTAACCTAACCTAATCCTATGAATGTTAAGTGTTCTTGTCATCTGAATAAAATCGTTGAAGTGAAACAATGAAACGTCATAGTGAAGCAGTTCCTCGTATGAAGAAGTGAGATGGAGGTACAGGAAGCGGTTGTGGTGTGGGTAGAATATGGTTCAGTGTGATATTCAACCAAGTCATTGGAACAGTTTTGTCGTGGGGTGTTGGTTAGGGGATTAAAAAGAGCTGTGAGAGGTGGAGGTAACAGAGAGAAAAAACACATTATAGCAGATTAGATCCTAGTAGTGTTGAACATTCAGTTGCACAAACGAAAGAAATGAAAAGTAAATTAATGACTTTATGCGAAACATAAACCGAATGGCGATGATTATCATTAAAGAGAGAGAGAGAGAGAGAGAGAGAGAGAGAGAGAGAGAGAGCCACGTCAACATACACGTCAGTCAGTCTTTGCTCCTATCTCGCTGGCGGGTGTCGTGCTGAGGTATGAGCGAGACAACGAACCATCTTGGTGAAGCTGTCTCGAAAACATCAAAGATAGATTGTGATGCCAACACCTTCATAGCTTGTAACCAATAAAGAAAGAATATAGTCACCAGTTGTTTCTTGTTGGCCTCCGAAAGAGAGAGAGGGTGGGGGGGGGCAGGGTGATGGTGTTCCATTATCCAGTGATTGGTCGACAATGACTGGACAAACGGGTCCTAATCACACCCAATCTTTCTCTTAATCACCTCTCTCTCTCTCCCTCTCTCACTCTTACACACAGTGATTTTTGGGGGATGAAAAGCTCTGGGTGTTCTTATGTAATAGATGACAGAGGAGGATTGGAATGAAGGATTGTTTTAATATAGTGTATGGAGGATTGTTTTAATATAGTGTATGGAGGATTGTTTTAATATAGTGTATGGAGGATTGTTTTAATATAGTGTATGGAGGATGGTTTTAATATAGTGTATGGAGGATTGGGTTAACGGGTTAAAGAAGTGATGTAGTAATATTGACGAAAGATTGATCTAATTGGGTAGATGGAAGATTGGTTTGTTGGAATTGGTCTGGGATTAGATTTCGATTGGGCTCTGTTCAGTGGGTAGGGGATTGGACACTTGGATTATATAGTAGATTAGCCTCATAATTTTGGATAGAGGATTGGGCTAGTTGATTAGGACGATGATTAGGTGGTGGGAGTGACAACCTTACCTTTCCTGATGAGTTAATTAAGGTGTTATTTTAAAGGTAATGTGAACACACACACACACACACACACACACACCTTTAAAATACTTCTCTAGCTCACCTACGCCTCCCCTGCCTGGTCTTCCTCCCTAAATGCCAACGGAAGCACCTCGAAAAAGTGCAAAAGAGGGCATGCAAGATTATTCTCTCCCCTTCCTACTCCACATATCAAGAAGCGCTCAACACACTGACCCTCTCGGCTCTCTCTGACCATCACCACGAACTCATCTGCAAATTTGGTGAGAAGCTTCTGCACCATCCTCGACACCGGCTCCCACTTCCACCCGAGATCCCTCTTCCGCGAATTTGTTGTTCAACACCACAACCGCATCCAGCCCGTACGAGGACGTACTGATCACTATAAGAACAGCCCAGTCCCAGCCATTGTAAAAATTATCAAAAACTCGTAATCAACCAGTGTATTCACTCCCAGCCAATCTTACCCCTTTGCATTGTTACTATGTTGAAATGTCCTGTAGTATGACCTTCGTGCCACATTATTATATATCACATTTTTATCACTTATGTTACTTGTATATTATTTGTCAATCAAGTGACCAGTTCCCCAATTATGTAACTGTATATTTTCAGCCTTCTGGCTGCCATGCTCTTTCACTAAACTGTTTATTATTATTATTATTATTATTATTATTATTATTATTATTATTATTATTATTATTATTATTATTATTATTATTATTATTATTATTATTATTATTATTACACACACCAAATCCGCGATTTTAATAGGTAAATTCAGTTTCGGTTCCTCGTTATTGTTTCAGTTTTATCTAATAGATTCCACTCAAAGTGTAGCCAGATTAAAGAGACAATTGTTCTGTTTAAAGTCAATCACTAGGATTTAAGGTTCGTTTAAACTAAAGTTAAGGTTAGGTACGATTAAATAAATGGGACGCCTCATTTCGTTATACGCCCACGTAATGATGACTCGTTAAAAGTCCCTCTTCGTTAATGTGAGGGTTAGCGAATACCGTGTGTGTGTGTGTGTGCGCGCGCGCGTGTGTGTAATGGTCAGCATGCTCATCTCTGTCTACCCAGCAGTAACTGAGAACGTGGGTGTCAGGCTGTCAGCCAGTGCAGTTGGCGAGTTGTCAGGTCTTCTCGGATTATTCCTTGACACTGGGTCGTACAGCTCGTTAACTTAGGGTGTGGTTGTTGACTTGTTGTGTAGGTGACTAGGGACCCTAGGGGCGGCCATCCTCGTACACGAGGTGCAAACATTATTGTGTGTGTGTGTGTGTGTATTGTTATTGCTTTGAAATACATATACCTGTATTGTACCTGTATGAGTACCTGCATGTTTCTTTAATAATAATAATAATAATAATTATATCATAATTATGAAAAACTGACAGAAATTAATCCTATCAAGTTTATAATTTTAATCCTATATAACATCATAAGTAAAATTAAACGGCAAAATAAATAAATAAATAAAATAGCTGAAAAATAAAACACAAACCCTTCGCACCTTTGATCGCTTCCTCGACCTCCCACACATTAAACACTACAGGAGTATCTCTTGGCAAAGGCGTGTAACTGACCCACTGAGACGACCCTGTCAAAAAACAACTTTTGTACAAGATCCAAGTTTTCTGTCACTCTAAGGAATAGCGGAGTTTAGTGGTGTCGTATTTTGAGAAAGAGTCTCAAGGATCTGGTAGTTCGTCCACCGTGTAGAGTTTAACAAAGGGTAGAAGAGTTATATAGTCCTCCCTGTGATAGCGAGGGAACTGTTATTGTTTTTATTTGTTTAAGAATAATTTCTGTATTATATCTAACATCTTAGAGCCACGAAATTAATGAAGGTGTCAGGAACAGGTAGGAATGTGGTTAAAAACAGTTATTGGGTAAAATTTTGTACACACACACACACACACACACACACACACACACACACACACATGCACAAACATATAAACAAACAAATAAACACTAAGAAAAAAAGCAGACAAGCAAATATACAATATCCAGTCAACTCTGAACTCACACCCTAACCTAACCTAACCTAACCTAACCCCTAGACTCAAGAGGCTAGAGAGAATCCTGCAGCATTATGTTGGACTTGTTAAATAATGACTTTGTTAATTCTTTCTGTCGTTTATATAATTAGTGGAGTAGCCATTAGACTTTAAGTTTAATTAGCATCAAGGGTTAATTACTACCTTTGTCACCTTTAATGATACTCTGGTGGCGGAGGTCTTAGCTACCTGGGACGAGATCTCCACACCTCCACCTCGTACTCCACCCACCCAACCAACCAACCATCCACCCACCCACCTACTCACCCACCTATCCACTCACCCACCTATCCACTCACCCACCTATCCAAAACCACTTAGACTTATGTGACCTACGGCATCATTATTAAAAATCCTACGATATATTTTTCCCTACGATAATAAACATAAAACAAAAGACTATCACCGTTGAAATGCCTTGTGTAAGCGGAGTCTACGATAGCCCTTGTATAGATTATAATAACTCTGCAAAACAAATTCTCTGGCGCCATTATTGCCTCGAGATTGAGAGGGAGAGGAGCTGAGGTCACGACTGGCTGCGTTGTCTAAAGATGTTATGGGAGAAATTTACAAAAGTGTGAGATTTTGGTGGAATTTTAAGGGTCTTATCGCGTCTTGGCTACACTGATAGGTTTTTTTTACACACACACACACACACACACACACACACACTGAGAAACCGAAGAATATTGTTACATGTCAACTCTAATAACAAAGAACTGAGTAAATGAAGCAATGAACGTGTAGAGAGAGAGAGAGAGAGAGCTGGGTGGGGGAGGTCGAGAGGTTAAACAGTAAACCAAGCTCAGCTCTCCTGCCATTAACTAATACTACCTGTCCACTTCCTGGCTTGTGATGTTGCTCTCTCTCTCTCTCTCTCTCTCTCTCTCTCTCTCTCTCTCTTACTATATCAACAAAACTGCGTATATTTCTGTCTATCTTTGTCTGTTAGTCTGTCTCTCTCTCTTTCTCCATGTCTGTCTGTTTCTCTATATGTGCTGTATTGACGTTTCACTGCAGGAGATATTTAACCTTCTGTTGCCCTTTCTATCATCATGTTATGCTATGTCCTCCCTTTCTCTTTATGCTCCATCTCTCATGTTCGCTAGGGAAGAGGAAAGGGAGATATAAGAGGAGGAGGAGGAGGAGGAGGAGAGGGAGGAAGAAGAAGAGGAGGAGGAGGAGGAGGAGGAGGAGGAGAGGGAGGAAGAAGAGAGAGGAGGAGGAGGAGGAGGGAGGAGGAGGGAGGAGGAGGAGGAGGAGGAGAGGGAGGAAGAAGAAGAAGAAGAAGAGGAGGAGGAGGAGGAGAGAGGAGGAAGAAGAGAAGAAGAAGAAGAAGAAGAAGAAGAGGAGGAGGAGGAGGAGGAGGAGAAGAAGAAGAAGAAGAGGAGGAGGAGGAGGAGGAGGAGGGGTTAATAGGGAGACCAAGAGGGGTGAGAGAGAGAGAGAGAGGATATTTTTAACACTTTTCCAAATCTATCTATCTATCTATCTCTACAATATCTGTCTGTCTGTCCGTCTGTCACCCTTACTTCTGCCATCTTCCATATATATATATAAACAAAACACAGAGACAATGGCAATAATTAACACAATCTCCTCTTCTTCCTCCTACTCTTCCTCCTCATCTTACTCTTCCTCTTCTTTCCTCCTCTTTCCTCCTACTCTTCCTCCTCTTACTCCTCCTCTTCTTTCCTCCTACTCTTCCTCCTCTTACTCCTCCTCTTCTTTCCTCCTCCTCTTCCTCCTCCTCTTTAAGCAAGGTTCACTTTGTTCTGTTATGACTGCTGAACATTAAAAGAATCCTTGTCGACACTACCATCTCGATATTGCCCCTGTTCGACACTCTCTCTTTATTATCTTCCCTTGTGTTTCATGAAGTGTTTCGAATCATTTTTGCTTTTATTCTACACTACGTCCTTAATAATCACAAATACCCTGTTCTATATTCTGTTTTGTGATGCAACTTACACCTGTTTCGAGGCTGTTTCAATCCTGATTCGATACTGTGTCCTTCTCGTCTCCTGCCTCTTCTCTGTCTCTCTCTCTCTCTCTCTGTCTCTGTCTCTCTCTCTCTATTGACTGGAGACATTCTCACAACTAACTGGAGACATTTCCTTGCCTTGTTTCACCATTTCCTTCTTCTCTTCAATTATTGAATTTCTCTTCCTTCATTAATATTCAAATTGTAATAGAATTCCTCCCTTATCACAAATTCCATCTTTCTTGGCTGTATATTATTTTCATATTTTCCCTTCTTTACTTCAGTTTCTGATTTATACATTGAACAATTCTGGAATAAAAGATAAACCTCTTGTTCCAACCACACGGAGTGGGTGGGTCAGCTCCACCTACTTCCAGGTTTGCGGGTCACACCTCCAAACTCATGCCTCTTAATGACCGGCCTGGACACCTCTATGAATGTCTCAGCTGCTTGTGACAGTCTCTGGAATACTGGAACGATGACCACTGCCCCGGAGTATAATTTGGATCACCTGACGATTAACCATCCTAACGCTAACCTAACCTGACCTAACCTAACCCCCTAACGCTAACCTGACCTAACCTAACCCCCTAACGCTAACCTGACGTAACCTAACCCCCTAACGCTAACCTGACCTAACCTAACCCCTTAACGCTAACCTAACCCACCCCTTATTACGTAAACTTAACCTAACGGAAGAAGAGGAAGGAAAAGAAAAAGAAGGAAGAAGAAGAAGAAGAAGAAGAAGGGGTGAATCATTACTAACTTTAAGTCGGGATTACATAAGAACATAAGAAAATAAGGAGTCGGCAATAGGCCGGTTGGCCTGTGCATGGCAGCTCCTGTCGAGAGTTACTACTGTAGTGGATTTCTCCCCTACAAACGCTGTTTGTCGCTGAGTAGCCGACCCCACGAATTCCCCAGTGACCTGCCTCTTTTCTACCTACACCAACCAGCCAGCAACACCTCCTCCTGCCTGGCGGCCCTCGTTCCCGCCGGCGAGCATGGCGACCCACAAGCTTGTCCTCCTCTGAGCACCCTCACCAACCAGCTCTCTCTACTCAACGCTTGTAACCATGCTGCCACTTCCCAGCACCAAGCTGCATTGTACATCCAATACAACATGTATACAGAGAGCACATTGTGAGTTTCCTTTCTCCATCCCATCCTGAGTGTGAACCAAACATCCCTGTACCCCACACTACCACTCTCTATCAACCATGAATCTATCTAGCCTCCTTTTGAAACTTTCCAGAGTTCCAGCACTTACTACAAAGTTGCTAAGCTTGTTCCATTCATCCACCACCCTATTTGTGAACCAGTTCCTTCCTATCTTTCCTCCTAAACCTAAGCTTATCCAACTTAAATCTGTTGCTCCGAGTCCTATCCTGCTCGGATATTATAAGAACTTTATCTATATTCCCTTTATTGATTCCTTTCACCCACTTAAATCCGTCTATCATATCTCCCCGCACTCTTCTATGAAGAAATAATTATTTAGCTTCAAGGAATAAAATTCTCAGTTATTTCACGGTCTTGTTATTGTATTTTGGCCTTTGTTTTAGGCGCTACAACTGCTGGGATTATTAAGTACTGTTCACTCGGTCTTAGTGTCCAAGAAGAGACAACATGTAAGATATTTAGAGCAGTAGTGGGCGTAGCAGGTAAACCAGGTCCTATCGAAGAGAATATTTTAGTAAGGGAGGTGAGTAGCGGAGTCATAAATAAACGGTAGAATGAAACAGTTCTTGTCACCCCGGGTAAAATATCCCATTGGTGCGGGGTGATTAGAGAGAGAGAGAGAGAGAATGATAAGAAATAAATGAAAAGATGTCGGAAAGTATGTAAGATAATCAGAATAAAAGAGATACCATACAAAAAAAAAATCAGTAGTGATAGAGACAAGTTACCTAACCGTCCTCTTAACCTTTTCACTGTACCATTGGGGACTGAACGTGGTCATTAAGTCATTATATCTTAATTATCTCCCTGACCTATATTCCCTGCGGTTCACCTGATGGCGTCACAGGGGAGTACAAGTTGACTTCATTCTTCTGGTGACCTATGGTAGTGAGATGACCCCATGGGAGAGGTCTTTAGGAAGCCATCATCCCTTGTTGGGGGGTGGGGGGGGGGCAGGAGAGGGGGGGGTTATATACTTGTGCTGGTATACTGTATAGATGTATATGTTGGCGCGAATATGTATATGTATACATTATGTGTATAGGAAAGTATAGGTAAACACATAAATATACACCACACGCACATAGACGTCAACACACACACACACACACACACACACACACACACACACATACATACATCCCCCCCCCCTGCCCTGGACAAGAGAATATCCTGCTCAACAAACATCAAGAAGGCTTGAAACTCTATAAGGAAGAAGTTTATCCTCCAACAAAGGCTATTAAAACCCCTTTATCTTTCTGAACCCTTCAAGAAAAAAGCTATTGGAACCTTTATTCTTTAGTTTGAACCCTTTGAGAAACGTGACAAAGGCTCATCATATGTATGTGTGTGAGAAGGAAAGCTTTTGGAACCCTTTATTAACTGTTTAAACCATTCAAATCCTACGGTGAATCCTATTGAGTCTTCTATATTTAGTTTAGATTCTTCAACAAAATACACCGGATCTCCTTCTTACCCTCTGATCCTCCTGACAAAGGCTGCAATATTTTTTTTTTATTCAGTTCACTTAAGTTACACGATTCATGGTGTAATTCTCCTACCTTGGATGATTTTAAAAGAGCGATGTATAATTCTGTTCGTAATTATAAATATTTCTTTAGTCAGTCTAAAGATAAGAGGCATAACGTGATGGGAAATAGAATAACGAAATAGAAAGTTAATAAGAGTACTGGTGAGTCATTAGTAACTTGAGTACTGGTGAGTCATTAGTAACTTGAGTACTGGTGAGTCATTAGTAACTTGAGTACTGGTGAGTCATTAGTAACTTAGTACTGGCGAGTCATTAGTAACGTGATAATAATTTCTATGTAAATGGATCACCTGAAGATTAGCCCTTCTGTACCTTGTTTCACCTGATGATTATACCCTGACGCTACCCTAATCTCACATGACGCTAAACTAACCTAATCTAATCTAATGCTCGCCTAACCTAACCTCACCTAATGTAACCCAACCTAAACTATCCTAATCTAACGTTAACCCAACCTAATCAAATGTAACCTAACGCTAACCTTGCCTAACCTAGCCCAATCTATCCTAATGTAACCTAACCTAACCTAACCTAACCTAACCTAATACTAACCTAATTTACACCCCCACCTCCTCTCCTCCTCTCCACCAGGTAGCGTTACTGTGTTTAATCATGAGGTGAAATGTGCTAGGGAGGTTAATTTTCAAGTGAGTCGCTATATTGTATTAAGTTTGTGTACGCAGTTTATCAAGAATAGTATCATACAGCGTTATAAGGCTCCTAGACCTTTATTGTGTGTCTAGGGACGGCTGTAGTTGGTGTTGTGAGGAGTGGAGGAGAGATACAGTGTTTCTCATCTAGTTAAAGAATGTGATGGAATGATTTCTCTTGAAGGATTTCTAGCTTCGGCCTTTGAATAATTTGTATTGATGGGATATGGATATATATGCATGTATGTATAGAGGGGGAGAGCGATACATACATAAATTTAAATATCTGTCAAGAATCACCACGAATACAGTGTACACCACAAATACACGTCTACTTTTGTTGTTATAATGTTATTAATGCGCTTGAACAACGATGGTTAGTAATAATACTATTCTAACAACATTTGGAAAATTATAAGATATAAAACTCTCTGTTGGTTTTGGGCGTCTATTAAGAGTAATCTTATACGGACTAGTGTACAGGTGTGGGCAGTATTCCCTGGACACTTTTGGTCAACCTCTGGCCAGATTTGTCTTAGCATTATATAATATTTTCTTAAATTAACTATCACATGAGTTATAGTGTTCCGCAGTTATATAGCAATCACACACACACACACACACACACACACACTGACCCAAAGAAAAGTGACCAGATATTGTCAAGTGTCCAGGGAATTTCATGATCCTTTGTGCATGTTGTTGAATAAAACTGTATCGCCATCTATGTATTTACATATTCCATCATAAGAGATATACGTCAAAGGCCGTCGTCCTTGGGTGACGTGGTTAAAAGATCAACCCACTCCGCCGTGGTTAACTGAGGGGGATGGTGCGTGGGAGAGGTATGGAGAGGGGGGAAGAGATGAGTGACAGGAGGTTAACATGATACAATACACCCACGTCCTCCTCTTGACCCTCAGTTCCTCCTTCTGTACATCTCGCCTGCGTGGAAAAGGAGGAGGAGGAGGTGGGACGGGAGAGATGAGGAAGAATGGAAAGAAGTTAAGTCGCTTGAGGCCACCTAGAGGCCACCTAGAGGCCACCTACACTCGTCTATAATCCTAATCTGTGAGTCCTCGCTCGTCCACAACACATCTCGATCACATCACAATACAGTAATTCAACACATCTTGTAGGTGTGTGAGGAACCCTTATGGACGCCCCCGGGACCTTGTGGTGCAGTACCTACCCCCAAGTGGATTCCTGTTTGTATTCAGAATTTTCAACTGCTGAGAGAGAGAGAGAGAGAGAGAGTCTCCCCTCTCTCTCACACACACACACACATGTTCACCACAACACCTCGTTAACACAGATAATGCTTCCCTGTTGAACACAAGTCCTCCGTAATACAATTTTATTTCCATGTTCACCAAAAGCTCCTCGTTAGTACAGACATTCATCTTCATAATAAAATTGAACAAATACAAATACAGATTAAAATTATTAATTTTTGAAAAAAAAAATCACCATTGAACGATTCCATAAACTGTAAATGAATGTTAGAAATTAATAATTATGTTATTTTAGTGTATGGAAGGTGTGAAATTTTGCTATTGTTACGCAAACTGGAAACAAGGTAGTGGGTATTGGAAAAAAACTCCCTCACACGGGAAAAAAAAATTGTCGGTGAGATTGTAAGGAGAAGCGAGTGTTGAGCTAACTATTATAAGCCACTCGACCAAAACAGCAAGTTTCGATCCTGTGCTTCTCTGTTCAGGTGTTTCGACTCCAGACTCCGAATCTCCAACCCGACATGTTCGATTAAGAACTAATGAACACCTCATAGTATCAACTCGTGTTTTCTGTTATTATTATTATTATTATCATCATTATTTAACATGCTGCTTCCTCCCCTCTCATTCGCCTGTCTCTCCTCTCTCTCTATCCTTCATCACCATTGCTCACAACGACCTCACACGTCACATCCAATCACCACCTCACCACTGAACCATCTCATATTCTCCTTCCCTTCCCCTCTCCTCCCACCACTGACCCTGACTGTCATTCACAATTGTGCCATTTCTCACTCCTTATTTATCTCATTAATAAGATTCCTATTGAAAAAGCAAACAATAACCCCCCGTTTGTTTGTACCAAGAAGCTCTGCTCACTACTTCATAACCTGGCATTAATATAGAGTTCAATGTCATATATACGGGGTTGCGAGCGTTCTTGGATATGTTCAAAATTTTCTCCTCTGTGCGTGTCTCAGTTGCTCTGTGTCGTGTTGGTCTTATGTTAGGGGTAAAGAAAAACGTTTTTAGCGTACACAGATTAATGTAAAATGCTGCAAGGTGTGATGCAAACTTTGGTGAGTGTATGTTGTCTGCTGAGCGTGTGTGTGTGTGTGTGTGTGTGTGTGTGTGTGTGTATATACTAAACACAGAATGAAACACTGCAGCACTTAGATAAATATTTGGTAGACTCGTTGCAGCAGGTCGGTGTCTCAGGTATGGGAAGAGACTTAACACCATCCATTGGTTTTTTTTAACACTAGATAAAAAATAATATATATATGTATACTATACTGTGAAATATATACACGTGTATATAGTTTATACATACAAACGCACATACATACAGGGGGTATACATACTGTATACTGTCGCTCTAAGCATTCTTGGCTGTTTACAAGCTCGTAGACAATCAGACACAAACATATAGGACTTGAACTCAGAATATTTACAAAGAAATATTGCTATATACATAATTCGTACTAAGGAGACATAGACTATGTATCCTGTAAAGAAAGAGACCACCTGGCCTCTGGTATGACGATGCCTCTTTTTTCCTGTATGTATATCAAAGAGAAAAAGTTGAAATAATAAAAGATTAAAGTGAATATCTTTAAAAAGCTCCCTATTGAGTCGAGTTCTTTGATTCGACTCCACCAGAGTTCCCCTAAGAGTAGCGGGCAGTGTCTGTTGCTGAGGACTGCCGCCACCGTCTTTGATCGTCTTTATGGAAAAAAATAATTAACTTTTCCGATAAAGGCTTACAGATTACCTTTCCTGTTGTTTAGAATTATGATCCTTTTTTTTACATAACTTGCACAAAAGTAAGAGTAGATTTGGTAGAATCGTCATTATGATAATGGACCATTATTTATTTCGTCGCCGTCGAGTGGCCAGGTATACCACAATCTCGTCCACCCGCTTTCAATCTCCCCCTGTACTTCCCTCTTCTAACCTTACCTTACTCTTACATCTTCTTGTATCTTCAGAGCCATTAACGTTCTCTTCCCTCCATCTAGACCGACCGGCCTGTACTACCAGACGTGTTGTGTTAAGCTACGGCACCTTTTCTACTCCCACTGTTCACTTCAATCCACCTGTTGTCCTTCCACTGAACCCTTGTCACTTGGGGTTTATGTATGCCGGCAGGACATTTTGTTGGCATAAACCAGAGATGATGTTATTGACACATGGGGGTACTCACCAGGCTGCACTTGAGACTTTATTAACACTAGACACTCTATGGCATCTCTGTACGTTTGTTTAGAGTTTACTATTTACTAATTTTGATCCAGTAAGAGGTGTATTACTCTTGATGAATGGATGTTGACGTTTAATATGTGCTGAAGACAATAATTATCCAAGTGCATCAAAATAATAAAGTTAAATAATTTTCATTTATACGTTCAATACATTTTCTTTTCAAAAACACGTAAGAATTCGGGTAAAATCACAATAAAATGACAGTAAACACATCAGATGAAGGTCAGCCACACACTCCGTAATATAGGCGGAGCTTAACGACGGCCATGGATTATCTGTAACAGGCGAAGGGGAAGTGTATTTGTTCAACTGATATTTGTCTTGACGTCAGTGTATGAGAGTGATATGAATTGCGTTCTGCGTCGTGTGTATGTGTGTGTGTGTGTGTGAGTGAGTGAGTGAGTGAGTGAGTGTGAGTGAGTCGGTGTGTAGACATAATTATCTTCTATTTATTATTTCCTTTTGATTAAACACAGTAAGAATGTTCTCCTACGCCAGGTGTGTTCAATAGACCCCAAGTAAGATCTGAGATTTGTTTGAGTTTATCCTCGATGCTTTGAGTAGAAGGTCATATTGAGACATAAACCCCTTTGGAATAAATGTTTTTTCTTACTTTGTTTAGACAGATCAATGGGAAGTCTGTTTTTCTTCCGTCCTCATATTTATCTATTTCCTCTTTTAGAAGATTTATTGATCGTTTTTATGTCGTACATCAATGTGTTGTTTGGGTGATTGCTGGGATTTTTTTTTGTATTCAATTCACGTGTAAATTCATTTCGTCTCAGCATATATTTTTGTACATGAATTATGTCTTTTTTTTTATTATGATGCTGTACACCTCTTCAGAGACGCTAATAGTTGGAAACACGGATGACTTGACGATTAATCACCCCCACTTTATTTCACTTAATGATTAGATATCTTAATGCTTATATGGGGGGCTAGGTAAGGTAAGGTTAGGTTAGGTTAGGTTAGGTTAGGTTAGGTTAGGTTAGGTTAGGTTAGGTTAGGTTAGGTTAGGTTAATCATCAGGTGTAACAAGCTGGGGCGCAGAATACTAAAGTGATTCTAAAAGTCGAACTTGGGAGATATCAGTCCTGTGTCAGGGTAGGGGTCACTAATGTACAGTTACTCACAAAAGACCTGTCGCCTCTCCTCCAGAACCACCAACCCCGACACTCAGACTCATGATTCCCAAGTGTTTATAGACAGACCAATACACCAGTGACTAATGCTTCGGGTACACGAGTCTGAATCTCGGGGTTGGTGGGTCAGGAGGAGAGGCGACAGGTCTTTTGTGGGTGAGAGTGAGAGTGAGGGTGGGAGAAGTACACTAACCTGTTCTTTTGAAGTAATAATTTTTTATTTTCAATAGAATATTTAAATTTCAATGTGGGTGAGTGTACACTCGCTACAAAAGGTATCTGCAATATGGCGCAACGAACGAAGGATTTTGACGACCCCACCGAGGCAAAAGGAGTCACAGTGTTTGTTTATTTTGACATCCACCGGACCCCACTTTCCAGATACCTTCTGTAGCGAGTGTACTGTGTCGTACATACGTAAAATTACGCTGATTATCTTAACTAAAAAACGTTTATTTGGTATCCCTTCGGAGGCAAAATGTATGGCTCATAATTACTTTTCTCGTCATTCTTTTCTCTCGTAACATATTTGTCTCGTTATATTTTACCCCATTGGACGCCTTTGAAATGTGGTGTTATGGGCGAATGCTAAGATTAAACTACACTGACAGGTAAACAAAAGAAGAAATACTAAAAATAGCAAAAACACCAAGAGTATACTTGAAATGTACAGAAAAAGAAAAATGAGATACTTTGGTCATATAATTAGGGATGAGGGGATAATAACAGAAATATTAAAGGGCAAAGTTGAGGGTAGGAGGGCCAGGGGAAGGCAGAGACTGGGATGGGTGAATGGAATTAATAACTTGCTCCCCAGAGAGACACAAAACCTTTGAGGATTAGTAAAAAAAAAGCATGAGAACGTTTAGAGTGGAGGACTGTGGTCGCCAACCCTCAGAGATGAGGACTGTACTCTGATCGATGGAATCCTGATATATTCCCGATTCGTTATACTATTACCCTCACTATAATCTCGTCTTGATATATTCCTGTCTCGTTATACCTCTGTCTCATTATATACTCTCGTAATATACCTAGTTACGTGACAATTCGAGTATGGGGAGAAATTGTAAATAATGTCGGTGTTCCAGTGGTAATGCGCGTATATCTTCAGGGTTGGAGTCCTGCTGGGCCTGTATACACACATGAGAAGGGTGTTATCCTACCAAACATCACAGGATTCCCGTCTCCGATTTCCTCCTGTACCAACCCAAGCATAACACAGACACAAGTGTAACGTAATAAACAAACTTCCTTCGGTACAACAGATAAAACACAATATCGTTATCTCGTCTTTTATTGCCAAGACATTAATCCCAAAAACGTTTATAGTACTGAACAAACATAACCACACAAACTCTTGAGCAGTACACAGCAACACACTATACAAAGGGTTTCATCAATCACAGTATGTAAACGATTTAGTCGACCACCACGGCATGTTAGGATGGTCAGATTTTGGGCCTCCGTTCTGGTGACGCTATTCAAGTCATGTGTATGAGAAGGTCAGTCAATATTGAACCAGAAGTGTATCATGAGGGAGAGAGAGAGAGAGAGAGTAAGGGAAGGAGGGAGAGATCAAGTTTATCCATCCCCCCCCCCTCTCTCTCTCTCTTTGTATGTGACAGACAGACAGACAAAGAGAGATGGGGCGCTTACAACGCAACACAACACAACACAACACACTACTAAACTATACATTCTAATACATTTTTGACCCATCAATCTCATCATCTCCCATCACCTCCCATCACCACACATCGCCTCACATCACCCCGTATTATTTCCCATCGTCTCATATCATTTCCCATTACCACACATCATCACTCAGCATCTCATCTAGCCAGCGCTCCACACCTCACCATCCCAATAAGATGAGTCAGGCGTGAAATAACATTGTCACAATCTGTGTTTCGTTCCCGATGCTTATTTTCTGTCGTGCTCAGTCAGTCGTGTCAGTCGCTCACTCAGTTGTCGTAAGTCAACCGTGGCGAACCTTGCGGTGATGGCTATTGAAGGCAGTGTGTGAGGAGGTGTGTTTTTATGTGTAGAATTGCGGCCATTATTCCCTCGACACATTCAGTACCTTAATGATTATGTGTATTGATGTTTGAGATGGACTATAGGATCACCCGAAGATTAGGTCCCCTCAATTTTATTTCACCAGAGATTAACTACCTTAACCTAACCTAATCATCCTAGCTAGAGTTAGGATAGTTTACCTTTAGGTAAAATAAGCTGGGGTGTTTAATTTTCAGGTGTTTCCACTTACACTTCCAAGTCAGACTGTCACTTGTTTTGTTGGCACTTCCTCAATCACCGATAAGGTAATAATTGCTACGATCGTTTTATATAACCTGTAAGAGCTGGTGTTTAAGGCTGTTTAGACGTACCTGTGTTTAGCTGCTGTCCCTTGTACCTTTTTTTTATAGCTTTTTGGTCTTTACTTACGCCCCCTACATAAGGACGGCAGTCCTATATACTCAGGCCATCCGGCCGTCCAGCTGAATTACAGACACTCGCCTCGTAGGGCAGCTGCACCCCAAGTTTAAGTTGACTGCTGGTGGGTGTAAGGGATGACACAGTGGAACTCGCACCACATAGAGTCCGCTAAGACAAGAGAGTGAACTGGTGGTTTTTTAACAAGTAAAATCGCTCGTGTGCTCAAGAAGAATGTCACCCCTCAATTCATTGGCTACATGGGATAATGATGATGATAATATAGGTAGAATAATGTGACCTCTCGTGACCCATGGGAACAGAGTCGTAGTGTCCTTGGGGCAGAGTGGGACGTTGGTATTGGGCGCAGCCCTGAGGGGGCGCTAAGTTGATGGGTAGAACAAACAGAAAGCAGTTATTATTGCTTAATGATACAAATAAATTTTAGAACAATTTCCTTAGGGGGGCTAAAATGACAACTAAAATAACAAGCAAACAAAAAGCATTCCTGCGGTTTAGTTGTGGGTAAAAACATCGTTGTTGAGCGATGTTAGTGATATAGTTACTCATTTTAACCCACTGACGTATATAGCCCTCTGGCCATTTAAACGGTGCGCACAGAACTTATTTATTTATTTATTTGGCAATGGTTACTAATGACTGCGCGAGGCGAACGATTAAAAATATGCAATTCATACATATATATAATAGCCTAGCGAGTACTTAATGAAATATAATATTCAAGTACTATTGTTAAAAGCCATTGCAGTTAAATCTGTATTTCGAAGGTGGTAGGCTGGAAAGGTGCTCTGAGAGTGCCCGGCAATATTCTATTCAGTGAAAACTTCAATGCTCGTGCTGATCGTCTCAAATTATCCATCAGCTCACGAGTAGCAATAGGGCAGCGGAAGGCCAAGCTTTTGGAGCGAATATTTGTGAACTCTCGTTATCACGCAGTACAGCTCATCTCTGGGTGATGGTAGCTGCTACAAGCACAAAACAAACATTCCGAAGCTAAGCCCTAAAATGTACATATATATACATTTTTAGTTTTAAAAGGACGTAGAAAGACTGATGAACTGACGAGGTGGAAGGGTGGGGATTTGATGGAATAGGGAGGGGAATGGGAGAGTCATACACCCCACCTTTCTCTCAATCGTGGCATTCCCCTTACCCCTTACTCTTCCCTCTCTCGAACAACAGCTTCCATGACCCTCATCTCCCCTCCCCCCTCCCTTCCCCCACTACTTCCCTCCCTCGCCCCCCTGTGTGTTATATAGCTTACCTCTTAGCCCCCCACGACGTGCTCTCTCTCTCTCTCTCTCTCTCTCTCTCTCTCATTATCTATACAGTATATCTTTCTTTCTGTGTCTAATTCTGTCACCCTTTCTCTGCTTCTCTCTTTCTCTTTCTATGAATTGATTTATCTTTTAATTTATCTTTATCTCCCTGTCATTCTCTCACCGTTCACTCTCTATCTCCGTCTTCATTAAACTATTTTTTATTGCTTTTATTCACTCCTCCCTTTATTCCCATAACTCTCTTTCATTCCATCTGTTTTCCTCTCCCTCCCTCCTCCTTCCTTTATCTCTCTAACTTTTATTTTCTCTCTCCTCTACACCCATTTTCCTTCTTCCTCTTCCATACTCTTCTCTCTCATATATCTCTACCTACGATCTCCTTTCCCCCCTCTTCCTTCTCTCCCATCTTTCTATTTTTATCACACTTTCCTTCTCCTCTCCCCCTCTTCTTTCCGTCTCAGCTTCCTCTCTTCTTTCCCTCTCTCTCACTCTTTCTCCTCTACACAACCCTTCTTTAAATTAAATCAAAGCATTTTGAAGTTATGTTACAGTACTCGACCCGTTGGACATAATTAATAAACCCCGAGTTTGTTATTGTCCTGTTTACGTCAGTGGTAGTGTTTTATATATGAATTGTACAATATTCAAATTGGTTTGTGGTTTCTGAATCAGTAGGACTGGTAGGGTCAACTTTTATAAATTCATATGGAGGTCTCTTAGATTTTGCGAGCTAATGAAACTTTTCCTCTGAATCATATGAAGAAAACAATCAAGTATTGTCTTATGAATTCTATAGTTTGTACTGGTTGTTGTTCCTTCTAACTGGTACCTTGTAATTCTTGTAGTTACCCAAGAGTAAAAACATTAGAAAATAAGGAGTCTGCATTAGGCCGGTTGGCCTATGCATGGCAGCTCCTGTCGAGAGTTACTACCACTCTCTATCATCCATGAATCTATCTAGCCTCCTTTTGAAACTTTCCAGCGTTCCAGCACTTACTACAAAATTGCTAAGCTTGTTCCACTCGTCCACCACCCTATTAGTGAACCAGTTCCTTCCTATCTCCTTCCTAAACCTAAACTTATCCAACTTAAATCCGTTGCTCCGAGTCCTATCCTGCTCGGATATTATAAGAACTTTATCTATATCCCATTTATTGATTCCTTTCACCCACTCAAATACTTCTATCATATCTCCCCGCACTCTTCGTCTTTCTAGGGAATGCAAGTTAAGTTTCTTTAACCTCTCCTGATATGGAAGGTTTCTAAGTCCCGGAATCATTTTCGTCATTCTTCGCTGCACCGACTCTAGTGAATTGATATCCATTCTATAATAAGGGCACCAGAACTGAACCGCATAATCGAGGTGCGGCCTGACTAGCGCAAGATATACTTGCAATAAGACCTCTGTACTTTTATTACTTACACTTCTAAATATGAAACCCAATACTCTGCTTGCCTTGTTTCGAACATTAACGCACTGTTTTCTAGGCCGTAGGTCCGGGCTTACAAGTACCCCTAGGTCTCTTTCACAAGTCGACTTCTCTAGGTTGATGTTGTTAAGGCTGTATACATCGTCAGTATTTGTTCTTCCAATATTAAGTACGCTGCATTTGCTGGTGTTGAATTTCATTTGTCATTTTTCAGACCACCCCTGCAGTTTATTTAGATCCTCCTGTAATGCATTTGCATCCTGCCCTGAATTAATCTGCCGCCCTCTTTTGGTGTCATCCGCAAACTTGTTTATGTCACTGCTGATCCCAGTACCTAGATCGTTTATGTAGATTATGAACAAGAGTGGGCCTAGTACTGACCCCTGGGGAACCCCACTGGTTACACGCCCCCACTCAGATTTAACACCATCTACGCTGACCCTCTGCGTTCTATCGGTGAGCCATGATTTTATCCAATTTAAAACTTTCCCCTCGATACCATGAGCCTTAACTTTTCTGAGAAGCCTCTGATGCGGTACTCTGTCAAATGCTTTGCTAAAGTCTAAGTAAATAACATCGTCATTTTCGTCATTATCTACACTATTTGGCTTTTCTATATATTTTTAAGAAGATAACACTCTATGGTTATCAATAACGAGTTAATACAACACCTGCTCCGTTTACAAGAGAATATAGGAGGTAATTTACAGAGCTCACTTAACACGTCTGGCGGGTGTGAGGTACAGGGGTTAAGTCCGCTGATGGCTGGGTGATGACCTGTACACTCAGAGGAGGACATAGGAGTGCCATCCAACACGTGGGAAGATAAGTTTAGTTGCGGATTATCTAGTTAATTCGGGTATTGTAATTTATATAATACAACATATAATACAATACAGCCCACATTTATATAAGTTTTACTGTCAATATGTTATGGGTCACTAAGGGTCAACCTAAACGTTAAAATCAGTAAATCAACTTGTTAAAGAAAACAAAGCATTATGAACCACTGGGAGTCCCTTTAAAAATCAACACGCTCTTTCATTCAAAACGAGACGATATGTTTCACTGACTCAGAAGCACGAGTAAACATTACTCACAAAGCTTGAACAGATGCTTCGAGTGACGACGTGCGTGTAGTGATATAGATGTGCATATGTGTGTGTGTGTGTGTGTGTGTGTGTGTGTGTGTGTGTGTGTGTGTGTGTGTGTTCTATACTCTTCACTTCATTGCCTCTTCCAAATCACCTCCGTCTCCTCCCGGTGAACACAACAGCCACTGTGTGTTAGGTCACACTGGGCCGTGACCTGCTCCTTCATTATGTGCCTCCATAACCGGGGGGGGGGCGCCAACCTCCTTAGTGTTGGTAGGGGGATTGAGATGGGGAATGTGTGCATGTCCTCCCCCACCTTGGCTGTGACGTGGCGGGTAGGTGCTATGTGAAACCATGTATATATATATATATATATATATATATATATATATATATATATATATATATATATATATATATATATATATATATATAAGGAACATACAGACACACAGACACAACGCATTTTTATATAATTATACAGATTTAAGGAGAATTGTTAATGGTATTTCTTAAGGCGTCTTGACACATGGACGTATAGGTAAAGTCTCTGCCTTGATTTTTCCGCCTTACTGGTGACTAGTGAAGGTATTTAGTTGAGGAGGTGTCGGTGTATTTTTTGTAGTTAAATTTGGACTTTGTTTCTGTGACCTTCGTGGTTCTGGTCTCAGTAGTGTCGTCGACAAACTAACCCGGAATTAATGGTGATCTACACCGACCCATTAACCCCTATATAAGTCATCTGAGGCGCCATGTTTACTGGATCACAATCCACAAGTATATGTTTACGTATAAGGCTACAGAAAAAATCTATAAGACGATACAATGTTTAAAAATGACGATACAATGGTTATAATGAAAAATGAAAGGTTAAAACGGCTTCAAAGACAACAAGGGCCAAAAAAGAAACCTCGGATGTACTCGTCGAAAACACTATTCAGTCTCTTCAGTCTCCCCTCCAGTGATTGAGTTATTCCGCTCTCTCTACCTCCTTCCCGCCTTGATCTAACCAATGAAACAGAAATGGCTCTTATTTTGTTTGAGTTCTGTGTGTGTGTGTGTGTCTTTGTCTTTTTAGCGCGTAAAAGAAGAGTTCTGGGAACTGAAATCTTGATGTTTGGCTTTGGCGAGTGAAACGATAATAGTTCGAATCATCAAACGAGTCTTCTGAAGTTTCTTGTTGACACATCGTAACGAGAAAAGGTCCCATGAATACCACCTATTGTGTTTTCTTGACCACAGTAACTAATTAATTCAATAATAATAATAATATACAAATCAGATTGAAATGAAAACAACACCAAAATATTAAGACTAAAATAAAATAGATGAATAACTGAAATAAGATAATCTTTAATGAATTTGTTCAAATATTCATACATATATTAATGTAGTTATATTTCTTAAAAGTTAATTGTTGGTGGACTAGTGTAATTACTAACATTATTACGTACTTAAAAGACCCTGGGTGTTGAAGTGTAGTAATAACATTAAAACTTCAACGGCTGTGACTATTAATTTGTATATACATGAAGTTAAATTTCTGTCTATGTAATTCTCTCTTTATTGTTTTCTCTCTCTCTCTCTCTCTCTCTCTCTCTCTCTCTCTCTCTCTCTCTCTCAAATAAAGAATTCTATATATTTTCAGAAAACATTAATAAAGAAAGAAGGAAAAGTGGTGGAAAAAGAAAGAATAAATAGAAAGTGTCAGAGAAAAGGAGAGACATAAATAGTAAAATGAGATAAAGAAGTTATAGAGAGAAATTGCACGAGAAATGAGACAACCAAGAAAGCGAGAGAGAGAGAGAGAGAGAGAGAGAGAGAGAGAGAGAGAGTATCACCACCACATAACACATTCCTCGCAAGGCTTGGGGGTTCTTCCTGGTGTGTAGTACTGATCTAGTTATATTTCTGACCGTTTGCCTGTTGAGGTTCCTGATATGTGGACCATTTTTATCTGCTTTACATAAAATTGTTCCTTGATCTTGTTGATGTTAAATTAGGTTAGGTTAGGCCTTGGCGGAGAGTTGCTATCGTTAGGTTAGGTTAGTCTTTGGCGGGGAGTTGCTGTCGTTAGGTTAGTTCTTGGCGGGGAGTTGCTGTCGTTAGGTTAGTTCTTGGCGGGGAGTTGCTGTCGTTAGGTTAGTTCTTGGCTGGGAGTTGCTGTCGTTAGGTTAGGTTAGTCCTTGGCGGGGAGTTGCTGTCGTTAGGTTAGTTCTTGGCGGGGAGTTGCTGTCGTTGGGTTAGGTTAGGTTAGTCCTTGGCGGGGAGTTGTCATCGTTAGGTTAGGTTAGGTTGGGTTAGGTTAGGTTAGGTTGAGAGTATGTGGCTGAACTGATGGTGGAGTTACACCGCCCACCTCAGTAATCTGTCCAAGTGTAGTGACCTTAGCTCATGACTATTAATTTCCTATCTTATTTCCTCTCTAATTTCCTATATTATATCCTGTTTTAATTTCCTGTCTTAATGCCTGTCTAATTTCCCGTCATATTCTGCCTTTGTTGAGGAAGCAAACGCGGTCGAGTACAGGAAACCAACCGAACACAGTGACTCCTTAGTATTCATGTGTCGACACTCTGCCATTATGGGACGTCGGGCGTATTGAATCCCCTGTCATATAGAAAATGGCAAACACAGATAACGAACTCCCCCCCCCCCTTCACACACTCCAGTTCTTCTAAGTTAACCCAGAGAGGCGTAGAGGAAGACATCAAACGGAAGAGATACTTTGGAGTATTAACTTAAGGAGAGAAGCTAATCTAAGTGAAGTGTTTTCGAGTGACACTTGGAAGGAGATGAGAACTTCGGGAGAGGAGGACAGTTCTGTTTACTAGTTATCGTTCAGGTGAAATAAGTTTGTGTAGTGAAGGTTAATTTGATAGGTGTAGTGGCGAAGTGAGGAGGAAGGGGGTGGTGGTCCAACGTCTTTGTGTCCGGGGTTAATTGCGTAACACCAAAGACAACAACAACAAACTACGTCACAGTAGAGAGAACCCAGACGAATCTCAGCTCTTGACATTCGATAAGTCATTACCCCAAAGTCTTCAGTAGAACGGAGTATGTGACCGGAAAACGCCTGCTGGGAGTTCAGTCCACTTGGTAACTGACGACACACGCCTCCTCCCGGTAACTGACGACACACGCCTCCTCCCGGTAACTGACGACTCACGCCTCCTCCCGGTAACTGACGACACACGCCTCCTCCCGGTAACTGACGACACACGCCTCCTCCCGGTAACTGACGACACACGCCTCCTCCCGGTAACTGACGACTCACGCCTCCTCCCGGTAACTGACGACGCACGCCTCCTCCCGGTAACTGACGACACACGCCTCCTCCCGGTAACTGACGACTCACGCCTCCTCCCGGTAACTGACGACGCACACCCACAACCAATCATTCAGTGTGCCAGCCAGGACCACTTTAGGCTGGGTTTGTCATTGAGGTCGCCAAACACCTATTGATTCGTCCATAACTCATACCTGGGCAACCATCTGCAGTAGGTAGGATGGTCAGACTCAGGTGGTCGCCCTTCACACTTAACGCTACACCATCTGTCTTACGTGTTGGGTACTGGTAAGAGCAGCGGCTTTTGAAATTCTAATGTAAAGTGTAAAGTTAGAAGACTCATACTCAGCTAAAGAAATAGTTTACTTAAGTGACTCGTAATAAGTATCCACTTTCGAGTTTTTGTTCCTTGAAGAAAACCTATTAATCTCAGATCAGTGTTGCATACCTGGTGTTAGTTATCCTCTTGTAAACATGGATCTTATCATGGCGGCCGAGGAATCATCATCCACTTCTAGAAAAACTGGTAAAACGAACCAACCAAACCTAACGTAACTTAACCAGTGAAGTGTGTGTTATGTTGGTTAGTATGTTCTTCCCACATCCATGAGATAAATATCAGTTTTTCACATGAAGGTTTGAGTTCCCGTGTGAATGTTATTAAGAGATAGACATTCTACTGACCCCACAATCTTATGCAGTTCCTACCCGAATATTATCAAGACATTCACACTATCTCATCCTAACCGAGTGAATGTAAAGTATAAACTACACATTATCCTCACCGTAACGGCATCTAAGTTCATATCCTTGACGAGAAATATTTAGCTTTTCAGTGGAACAAGCTGTTATCAAATGAATGTTTACAGAACTCGCGTTTTATACAAATAATTAGAATGTTGAAAAGGTGACGGAACTTATCTATAGAATGTTTAACTTTACATATACTGAATGTTACTATCGCTTTAAATTCTTGCTGTGTGAATGATGAATTTCGATTTACCCGTAGGACCTGCAATTCCTTGAGGACAATGCCTAGACCCTCAAACCAGAGTCCTCAATGGGTTAATGTTAAAGTCGTACGCGTATTATTGTTTGAATGTTAGTCTACTGAGTGTTCGAATGTGAGAGAGAAATCGGTGGAAAGTACATAGAAAGAAAATAGTGAAAAGAAAGCTGAAGGAAAGTAGTGGGCGATAAATGAGTTAAACAGAAGACCGTAGACTGATAAAACGATTGGAATCTGTCATTTATTAAGCGTCTCTCTTAACAGTAGTTTCTGAAACGATGTAACCTAGAATTTAGATTAAAAATAACTTAAAGAATAAATTGTATGAAATGGCTTAAAAAACCGGTCTTGAACATAATTTCAATCAATGCTGAAAAAAAAGGCCATTTTAGGAAGTTGGAAAACATGAATAGTGGAAACAGCATGAAGCTTTGTTGACATCGTTTTAAAAGATTGAGACCAGATGCCATAAATTTCTAGCCCACATTGTAGTTATGCAAATCACGATTGAGCTTGAAAATGTCGCTTAGAGATCGCCAATATATATCGCCAAACTACCTCCACGATATTATGAAAACTTCACCAAAATATGACCAAAGTTTTGCCGAAATATTGTATAAATGTTCTTGTTGTTCATTCGAGTCCCGCCAGCCGGCCTAGAGTGGATTATTATTATTATTGTTATTATTATTATCATTATTATTATTATTATTGGTAACTGTAGTCGTATATTATAAGTATTATAGTTTTTATTATCATTCTTGCTACCATCATCATCATCATCGCTTCAGACTCTCATTTGACAGTCAACTATAATCCCCTCAACATGGCCTTTGTGTTGCCGGTATCAGCACACAATATAATGAAGTGTACAGCACTACATCCTACCTACAGTGTCCCTTCCTGAATTTGTGTCAGTGAGATTGTGTGTGCTTCTGCGTGTGAGTGTAAGAGTATCTGTGTGTGTGTGTGTGTGTGTGTGTGTGTGTGTGTCCATTTGAATTTCAGTGTTACAATTTGTGTATTCACACACACACGCAGTATAGTGAAGAACATCCTATGGTCCTTCATGATAGTTTGTATCGTAAAACGTGTAACAGCACCAGCTCAAGCGAACGGCCGCCCGCCTTCGCTGGCACTGCCCCTGTCGTAAACGGCTTGTCAAATATTTTATTTTTTTTTATTATTATTTATTGGGCACTCCCCTACATCCTTGTGTAAGGTGAAGCGCAGAAGCGTTTACAGCGCCCAACAGGGAAGCATGCTAAGTTCATGCTTGCCTTTATGTCTCATGAGTCAAGGGCGTAGAAGCCTAAAGAGTCATTGGTTTATGTCATCAAGTTATTGGAAGCTCCAACAACTTGTCCCTGAATACAAATTCACAACTTTCGATTTACAACAGGTACCTACTTTACTGCTAGGTGAACAGGGACTAATGGGGGCTAGGAAGTATGTCCAAACAACTTCCACCGGCCCGGGAATCGAACCCGTGACATCTCGCTTGCGAAGGCAAGTGCGGTACCACTCTACCACCAGCACCCCCCGGCTTGTCAAATGAACTCCCAAATGGTCGCTGGGTTAAATAATGCTTAACCAGATCTTTGAGAACAATTGTATAAAATTTCATCCTTAAGGGTTTTAAACCATCATCTTGAAAGAATTAAACACCCTCAAAGGTTTAAACCATCGTCCTCAACGGTTGAAACCATCGTCATCAAGGAGTTAAACCATCGTCCTTACAGGGTTAAACCATCTTCCTCAAAGGTTTAAACCATCGTTCTCAATTGTTTAAACCATCGTCCTTAAAGAGTTTAAAGCATCGTCCTCAAGGGGTTAGATCATCTTCCTCGATGAGTTAAACTATCGTTGTTAAATAGTTTAAACCATCGTCCTTAAAGGGTTTAAACCATCGTCCTCAAATGTTTAAACCATCGACCTCAAATGTTTAAACCATTATTCTTAAAGGGTTTAAGCCATCGTCCTCAAATGTTTAAACCATCGACCTCAAATGTTTAAACCATCGTCCTTAAAGGGTTAAATAATTGTCCTCAAGGGGTTAAACCATCGACCTCAAATGTTTAAACCATCGTCCTTAAAGGGTTTAAACCATCGTCCTCAAATGTTTAAACCATCGACCTCAAATGTTTAAACCATTGTTCTTAAAGGGTTTAAGCCATCGTCCTCAAATGTTTAAACCATCGTCCTCAAATGTTTAAACCATCGTCCTTAAAGGGTTAAATAATTGTCCTCGAGGGGTTAAATCATCGTCCTCAAAGGTTTGAACCATCGTCCTCAAATGTTAAACCATCGACCTCAAATGTTTAAACCATCGTCCTTAAAGGGTTAAACCATCGGTGAGCTAGTTTTGTCCTTCGAATAACCTACAGATAACACCACATGTATGAATTGTTTTGTAAATAGAGTAGTGTACGAGTGGAACAAGTTACCATCATCATTAACTCGAATACGCTGGGTAGCTTCAAACAGAGGTTGGGTGGATATGTGAGCGATAGGGGTTGGGTGTATATGGGACTGCCCAGTATGGACCAATAGACCCACTGCAGTTTCCTCCATTCTTATGTTCTTATTGTTCTTATTAACTTGGTTCTCCGCCTGTCTGTCTGTCTGTCTGTCTGTCTGTATGATCTGTCAGTGTCTCTACCTGTTTGTCTGTCCGTGTGTTTACCTGCTTGTCTGTCTTTGAATGTAACTATATGTCTGTTTCGTGAATGTGTCTGTCTGTCTGTTTGTGCGCGTGGGTATCTGTTCTTGTGTGTCCGTTTTCCTGTCCTTGTGGGTTTGTCTGTTCTTATCTCTGTCTGTCTGTCTGTCTGTCTATCTATCTGTCTGTCTGTCTGTCTATCTGTCTGCCTGTTCTCAATTTCCCATTATCTCTTTTTACTCCCAAACTACAATTGTAGCGGATAATGTTGTGCTCTGAATTTGTGTAATAAAAGTTTTGCATTATCTTCCACTTAATTCGAGTGAGGTGACGGAAGAAGATTCATCGATTACGAAAACAAAATCTAATCAAGAGTGTTTTCTTCCAATATTGTTAAGAGATACATATACGGCGTCTCATGAAGGTCTTTTAAAACGCAGAACATACCAGACCAAATTTAATCTATCTAACCCTAACATAATATAATAATCGTAGACTATTTCTTATAGTTAATTCATCGTTCGTAGGTTACAGTAAATAGTATGTCGATTTTTCGTGACATACAGGACACCTATTGACCGAATGCCCCTATGGCACGAGAAGGAAACTGTTCAATCCTTCAAATATTATGACAAGGATTATTATTTCAATGTCTAAATTTCCTGGTAAGCCGTCTGTCCATTTGAAGACTGTCTTTAGTACCTCATGACAACAACTGTCTAGAACCTTTTAACTCATGACAACACCTGTTTAGAACCTTTTAACTCATGACAACACCTGTTTAGAACCTTTTAACTCTTGACAACACCTGTTTAGAACCTTTTAACTCTTGACAACACCTGTCTAGAACCTTTTAACTCATGACAACACCTGTTTAGAACCTTTTAACTCATGACAACACCTGTTTAGAACCTTTTAACTCTTGACAACACCTGTCTGGAACCTTTTAACTCTTGACAACACCTGTCTAGAACCTTTTAACTCATGACAACACCTGTAGAATTTATCAATGAAGCCCCACAACACTCAGGTACTCACCGTCTCCGCGATCTGCTGGGGTGCGTCCTGGAGCGACCCTAAGGGTTCTAGGGCCGTGTTGGGCAGGACGGGCCTCACCACCTCTAGATACTGGGGTCGTGGTGCCTGCTGGGGAACGCGTGCGGCTGCGGACGCCACCAGCAGGAGGGGCAGCAGGAGGGGCAGCAGGAGGGGAAGACTGGTGGCGGTCGTTGTCGCTGTCCCACTGGTTCCTACCCTGACGAACATGATGGCTCACGGAGAACTGTGGCAGTCTACGGGGCGTCACGCCGTATTGTAGTAGAGGACGGCAGCTAGGCCACGCCCACACGCCACCCAACAAGCCACGCCCCCGTCGCCGAAGCTCCCGCCCCTGCACGTCTTGCGCAACAGGTGGTGAGCGTGGCCAGTCTGGCACACGCAGGGTATGGGTCGGTGTGGGCGACCTCTAGCCTGGCGAATGTATGTCGCAGCCTGTGTTCTAGTAATAGTGCCTCTCTCCTAACCTTAAATTTTCACTTATATATTAATTTATTAGATCAAATAAATATTAACGCCTATTGTACACAAATAGACAAACTATTCACTTTCCAAAAAGCATTTATACATTATCATCTTCTCTTTAAATACATAAACCCCTGAAATGACACCTTAAAGACAGCTTATCAACGTCACCTTTACTTATTTATCTCTGAGAACAACATTAAGATAAGACTGGCCATCACAAGTCCGTGTGAGGCAGAGTGAACACTTGATGTGAACATTACTCCCCGCTGGTATCGAACCCCTTAACCTAGAATCCGAGGCAAGATTTCCAAAATCATTTAACCCGCCGTGTCGACTAATTATGTACTAAGTGTAATTTTGAAATATTTTTTTTATAGTTGTTTACTTACGTTGTTTTTTCATTAAATATAATTCAAACATCTCCTTTTTTCAGCTACGAGACACAGGGCAAACTTAAGACACTTTCTTTCACGATAAAAAGAAAAAACTTCAAAAGGTCGCTGAAAAAATAGAAGAAAGACTCAGTTAGTCTGAAGCTAAAAGAATTCTCCCCCTTTGGTCAGACGGTCTCTGGTCTGCGAGGAACACAAAGACCCACCTGACTCACATGCCTGAAGCACCGCAGGTGACTCTCTCTCTCTCTAAAGCTTAGTCTAACAAAACAAACGCTACCACAGCCTTCAGAAGCAAGCTCGAAACAGCCCTTTAAGTACATTACACTGCGTTAAGTTGGGTTATTCCCAGATATTGTTTTACTGATCCGTTATGTTTCCCTGAGACAAAAATAAATATTTAGCGTGAATTAACTACAAACTTTAGCTGTTTTCTGCGTACCAACAAAAAGGTATCAAGTGTTTGTGTTCACATTAAGAGGATAACACCAGATAACACCTGTTTAAACTCTTTGTTAGTGAAAGGTTAAAACTTATTGTCAATGGGTACAGTCAAATGATAATCCTTTAAGTGTTAAACCTTCAAGCTCAGAACACTAAGCCACTGTCACCAAAGAGTTAAACCATTGTTCTCAAAGGGCAAAACCATCTTCATCAAAGTGTTAAATGATAGTACTCAAGGGTTAAATCATAATCCATTTAGGTTAAACCATTGTCATCAAAGGGTTATATCATAGTCCTGACATGATAGATAGATAGATAGATAGATAGATAGATAGATAGATATGATAAACTGTCGACCCCGACTAACTCCTTTAGCCAAAATATTAAAGAAAATAAAATCGTCCCGATAACATCCAACCCAATAGTTGTAAATTTCTTCCTCATACAATTTATACATACAGTAAGTATACACCATACTCGCCCCTGGAGCCAGCCGTGTTAGCTAGTGCTTTATAAGTCGACAATAAAAGACGCCTTGTACACCCAGGGGGGAATATCCGGGGAAGTTTTGGAGTATTTTATCCCGTGTTTACCGTCGATAGTCTTCTGTTTCTGAAGAATCAGCTGACACAAGACATGGCGATGTTCTTTTGTCTTTTGTTATTGTAATCAAAATAACACTTAGATAAGAAGAAAAAATAAATTAATGAATAAGTCAAAACATATGTAATAATTGAGGAAAAAATAAGGGAATTTATGTAAACGAGAATAAAATACCGAGGTATTTTCTATTCCCTAGGGAAACTTGGTATTTGTGCTGGTCAGAGCCGAGTATTATAGCAAGTCGATTCTGTTTTTGAATTTTGTTTCTCACTTGTGTTAAGTCAGCCTCAAATTCTCTCGCCTTTCCTCACTTGTCTGGTGGATGTTTTTCGCTCGAGATGTGTTTTGTTTTTCTTTTCGTAAGTGCAGGTTAGGTGATTGATTCTTGCTAACTCTTGTTTATCTTGTGTTTGGAATGACGTTGACAGATTTTAGTATCTTGATGTTGATGGGTTAATAATGTTTATGTCTTTGATGTGGTGATAGTGTTTTAATGTTTTAATTTGGGCACTTCATTCATCTCAGTGTAGTACTTGTATAGTTAGAGGTTTAAAGTGTAAATATATAAGTAATTTTTTTTTAAGGTTTTAGCTCAAGTCGTCCTGGATAAAACAAAAGTGATCACGTAAAGACTAGACACCTAGGTTCATTGTATGTATAAGAAGGTAAATTTAATAGTAGCGGTGTTAATATAGGTAATATGTTAACTTCTAAAACGTGTGTTAAGTTTTTTTTAACGCATTGAGTTAATTTTTACACACTGCCTTCTGTTATGTAGGTGATATGTAAGTTTGTGAAGCTGGTATGTTAACTTTCGTGATTATCTCTCTTGTTAATTTGTACAACCTGACAGGTTACGCTTATATTTATGAGTGATATATTAACTGATATATTTCAAAGCCAGGACTCGAACTAACCACATCTTTTTTAGCGAACAAAAATATGATTTAACGTCAAACTAAAAAATATTGAGAACAAATCTGAGAAAAGAAGAAAAATAATCCCACGAATCGATCATCTCATTCAAATTAAATTAAACAAGGGTTTAATTGGTGATTGAACTAAATGTTATCATCATACTCGCTTCAGAGTAACGTGTATGAGTAAAAAGGTTACTTTGTGTACATAAGTTTACTAGTGCTCATTATCTCTTCTTATACATCGTATCGTTGAGTCACTAAGATAAAATATTGTTGTTATCTCTCAGAAACTTGGGTGAACATTAATTTTCTTTGACTATTTACAACTCGTCTTAAGGGATAGTTCTTACCATATCACGTCCTTTTAGTTTCACCCGTGTATAGCTTCATTCGTTCCTCTCACAAAATAATTATGTTTAATTTGTTGATCTGTTTGTTTTTCTGTATAAAATTTACACCCAATACACCGTTTCTAGCTATTATGGATGATAAGGATAACCCGTTATTCAAGCGTTCTTGTTATAACTATAAGCTATACCTCTCGATCTCTTTATTTCACTCTTTCTTTCATTTAGTGTCGAACTCAGGCACCGAATATAGTCAATTTAATCAAGATACCTCCATGACCTGTACAAGTAATTTCTCCAGGGACATACGTCAGAGCTTTCTCGTATTTTTTTCCCCATTTTACCTCTGATCAACGACGTTGTTTTCTTATTTTCTGGGACAATTTCACCCAGGTTCATCATCTTAACTTCAGCGACTTGTTTAGTGTCAGGGTATTAACTTCAGCGACTTGTTTAGTGTCAGGGTATTAACTTCAGCGACTTGTTTAGTGTCAGGGTATTAACTTCAGCGACTTGTTTAGTGTCAGGGTGTTAACTTCAGCGACTTGTTTAGTGTCAGGGTATTAACTTCAGCGACTTGTTTAGTGTCAGGGTGTTAACTTCAGCGACTTGTTTAGTGTCAGGGTATTAACCTCAGCGAGTTTCCAAATCATATTTACAGCGTCAGCTAACCCTATGAACGCCTTTTCTGACTGATCTACTGAGAGATTTACTTTCCCGACAGCTCACACGTCACTGCCGCCAAGCGTATGATCACCTCCCCGTGTTAATGAAGCTAGGAGCAATTTTTGGTCACTCTTGTAAAATAAGTTAATAATTAGTATCACCTGAATATTAGATTAAGACTTTAGTTGTTGAGACACAGGCATACATAGAAATAACAAAACTTCATAACATTACCAGGTTTAATAAGTTTTACGAGATAGCTGAAATGGGCTTTGACTTGTGGCTCGACGATAGAAGAGATGGCGACCAAGCGAGCCTGGAATGAGCCACTCAGGGGAAGGAAATCAAGTGGAGAACAAAAGTTAATGTTGAGTGACCTGGTTGGGAGAGACATGCGAAATATTGGGATGAGGGTAGAGTAGGCTGAAGACAGGGACGTGGAGAAGACAATCATATTCAAGAATGGGTTAAAGGAAGAAGATGAGGGAGATAGCATATGAAACATCGAAATTCGTTACTGAAATATTAAAAAAAGTCGTTCACTAGGTAACAGCTAACAAGATAGAAAGCTTGTCAACGTCTAAACTGTCTTTAAAAAAAAAGATAATCAATCGTTATCAAGTAATTACGGACCACTAAGTCTTACTTCGTTATTGGCAAACTTGTGGAAAAAAATCCCCCATAACAAACTTGTGAAACCTTTATAAGATCACCATCTTATTAGACACTCACACAAGGTCTTGCTGGAAGAACTTTAATAATTTCTTTCACGTTATCTTCAATACGTACAACAGGACGAAAGCAGTAAACTCTCGCATTTACTGTAGACTCCCCAAACGGTTCTTCGCGAGAGACAAACAACAACTCATGCATAGACGTCTGTATGCATGAGTGGATGCCAACAAAAAATAAATGCTCACAGATACTCACAGCTGATCTTTTGGAAGGGGCTCAATAGCCTCTTCTCTACTCAGACGGTGGCTGTGTGTGGCGGATATTTGTGCCCTATAATTGTATACTTGTTGTTGATTTTTCCAGTATTTATCTAATTTTGCTTCAAACTTTTCCACCGTCTCCACATTCACTACCCACTCAGGTAACCCATTCCAGTTGTTGACAACCCTACTCGTGAACGAGTGTCTTCTGAGATTTAGCCTCGCTCTTGTTTTGTAGATCTTCTTTGAGTTCCCCCGGGTAGTGTCAGCCTCCCTCATCTGGAACATTCCTGCTGTACATGCCTGGTCATATATGCCACACACTATCTTGTATGTTTCCACTTGGTCCCCACGAGATCTTCTGTACGCCAGTGTCGGTAACTGTAATTTCCTTAGTCTTTCCTCATAAGATAAATCCTTGATCTGTGGTACTAGTTTGGTAGCCCTCCTCTGTACATTCTCTACTGCTTCACTATCCTTAATGAGATATGGGCACCAATTTTGATAAGCATACTCAAGGTGTGGCCTAACCAGAGCAGTGTACAGAGCCTTGAATATAGGTGCATCCAGATGAACAAAAGTTCTTCTAATAATGCCCACTATTTTATTAGCCTTGTTGATTTTCTCAGCTAGATGGTCAGAAAACGTCAGCTTATCATCGATGACTACCCCTATATCCTTCTCTACAGTGGTCTTCTTGATCGTGGTGTACATATGATATCCATGATCAGCAACTTTCGTTCTTCTTATCCTCATGTATTTACTTTTTTCTGGGTGAAAGTTCAGCATCCACTTCTCAGCCCAACCCCTGATCCCATCCAGGTCCTCCTGCAGCATATCACAATCCTCATCTCGTTTTATTTTCCTAAAAATCTTTGTGTCATCCGCATATAGATATACTTCACTGTCGTGTTTAATTGCCTCAGGCAGGTCATTGATAAAAAGGACAAACAGCAGGTGGCCGAGGACAGAACCCTGAGGGACCCCACTAGTGACCTCTCTCCAGTCAGATACTTCTCCATATACCACAACCCTCTGTTTTCTCTTAGTTAAAAAATTCCTTACCCAATCAAGATATTTTCCATCAATGCGATAACTAGATACTTTTTCTAATAGTCTTTTGTGGGGTATTCTATCAAAAGCCTTCATGAAGTCACAATACACTATGTCCACAGCCTGACTGTCATCGATAATTTCCGTCCACCTGTCTAGTACCCTAATGCCTAATCAACTGTAGGACTGTTGACCTGCGGGAAATGAAGCCAAACTGTTTATTACTAAACAATCCATATTTTTTCATATGGGATATTGAATCGGCTGCTTGTCCAATTAACCAGTCCGTTCACACATATTTATATTTGGGTTTTAAGTAACGAAACCCAAACGGTAGTTCCTTTGTTTTATTATAAAAGGTTGTATATATAATTCCTGAGTGTATATCAACCGTAAGTCTCACTGTCTAGGAGTGAATGAGAAGGGGACGGCGTTTATGTATAATAAACGTTAGGTCACGTCCTTACGATATGAGTTGAGGTGAGCTACTGAAGCTTAGGGCATCTCAGTGCGTGCTTACATAAATGCTGAGCTATGGGTCTCGCCCTCTTGGGTGAGTTGCCCGCTCACGTGGCCGTCTCATGTCTTACTCATAGACAGTGGAAAGTTACAGGGTGGTGAATCTGAATATAATATCAGATATATTGACCCATTTATATAATACGTTCTGTTGATGAGACAGGGGCCTATTACATCGCTCGGTCACCTACCAGCTCGAGCTCCGTGAGGCCTAAATAACTCACAGAGTACAGTACATACCTAGACAACCCTAACCATGTTATAAACAGTATGTAGACACTAAGCTGGGGATATTACTGTAGGGGTATTCTCTACTACAGGGGACCTAGACTTTTGTGTCGTACGGGTTAGTATATTATGAACAATGTTGAATTTGGATGATACTGCCCTGTAATAACAGAACAGGAACATAATTGCCAGAATTAACAGAATAGAGGGAATAGTAAGACTTGGTAGTGCAAATTCCCGTGACAGGTAAAATGGCAAGTTATTATTCAAATCAGCAAAATGTGTCTCGTTCAAGAAAGCTAAAACTTTTAATTTCTCTGATACTATTTGAATATCCTTGATAGTGAAATTCATTATAGGAAGTGGAATTAAAGCAGACTTGAGTTTTCGATTTAACGCAAAATGCTGATGAGTAGGCAAGGTCCGTAATGTACTACAAGTGATTTCACAGTAATCAGGAGCCTTGTAATGCCCTTTCACAACTAGCTGCTTAACACCATTTTGGCATTTTTAAATTACAGTAGTGAGATTTGGAAAGAACAAATACTGTACATTGTGAAGGTGAGCGTGGAACACAGTCTTTAGACTAACTGGCCTATAACTGCAGTGCGCTAACGCTGTGCGTACATTTGGTTGTATGACTGCCAATTCACATATTCCCTCTGCAGCAGGAATAAATGCAAACATGTAGGCTGGACATACGTGTAGGTGTAGATAAGACGACTTACACCGTGACAGTACCTCAGAATCCTCTATTGATAACAATGAATATTCTTCATCTACTAAGAAAAGTTCTTTAGGCCTATCTAGGGTATACAGTGTGTCGTTCACAAACCAGGGGAAGGGTTCTAAATGCCATGCATTAAACTCATGTTGCCCTCGCATAGGAATGTGGATCAGAATTGCATTGTGCGTGAGGGTTGACTCCAACAGTGGGTAATAATATTGAACCTCATTGTCATTGAAAATCGGAGTTAAATGATACTGCAACTTGGCTATTTTTAAAGCTTCAAGAAGCGTCTGCACAGGCACAAGCTTCGCGTCCACACGTCCTATCCCGGCATCTACAATGCTGTCTATTAGTTCATTTTTAGAGGTTACAATTTTATGAACTGAAATTTCAGCAGCATGCAAATATTCTGTGAAGTAAAGGAGCCATTCTAACGTCGGGATTGCCTTCTGTAACCTAGTAACAATCCTCGAAACTTGGTTAGACTCCATTATGATTGCATTAACCTTTGATTCTAGAGCAGTAATCGCGTGAAAGGTTTGAGAAATAACACGATTTTGTTGAGATACAGCCTGAACGACAACGTCCATGAAACTATTGTCGAATTCATCGAAGCTGTGCTGAGACCATGAAGAATGTCCAATGCTGATTGTAGTTGGCCGTCGACGTTTTCCATCTGACGCGAAAGTACGAGTTAACTTCTACTCGCAGAATGTAGTTTCATACAATAGTCATTTGGAACATTTTGCTTCTGAACAGTCTGTAAGGATGTATCAATCACATTATCATCAACTTGAGGTAAGACATTTATCTGGGTCTTCTTCAGACGATCCGCGTGCACGACATCTGCGATCTGTGCATTAGGCTTCCATATTTTGAATTTGTTGCCTGCTTCTTTTGAGATTATGCGGAATGGACCAGAAAATTTCGCCGAAAGTTTAGAGTTCCTTTCAGGTACCTGTAACATAACAGCGTCCCCAACGTTCAGTGCGATAGGTTTAGCATGTTTATGTTGTTTGATGATCATTTCGGTGCGTGACGCCGCTAGCTGTGATCGTACTTGGTTATGAATTTCTGTAAAGACATGAATTTGTTTTGCCGCAAAATCATCCGTATTATATACCGGGTATGGCGCCTCTGTAAGGATGTCGTAAGGCAGACGTTTATCTGTACCATAGACAATATAGTAGGGTGTTTTGCCCGTAGAGCTATTAACTGACCCATTAATCGACGCTGCAACCTGCGGTAACCAATCCTCCCATGCGTATTGAAAACCACAAACAATTGGACGCAGTATTTCTAGGATTTTACGATTGGTTCTTTCAACAAGGTCATTAGCCTGTGGATGATAAGCTGTCACAAAAGTTTGTTTAATTCCATATTGTGCACATATATGCTCTATATGCTCTTGAACTCTGTTCCATTGTCAGAGAGTAGAACTTTAGGCGTAGTATATGGACATATGAGATGCATCACTAATGCATAGGCTACTGCTTCGGCCGTTTTGCTTTTTAGTGGGACCAAGACCACGAACCTGGAAAAATGATCCACACACACTAAGACGTATCCTGATCCCTGATGACTCATTGGGAGTTGTAACACATCAACAGCGACTGTGTCAAACGGACGGTCTGGTGTAGGATATTGTAGAATCGGGGCAGGTGATCCTGTTGATCCTTTATGTTGAGCACATGCCAAACAATTAGCTATGTGTAATTCTATGTCTTTCTTCATAGTGTTCCAGAAATACTTCTTTCGTAAATCCGCTAAGCATTTATCACGACCTTGGTGACCTGCTTGTGGGACATCGTGGAACAATGTCATTACTGCTTTGCACAACGTGTCAGGTACGACTATTTGAGACACATTACCCTCAGGAGATTTTCTCGTCCTATTGAGTATGTTATGTCGTAATTCAAACTGACTTAAGGGTAGAAATAACTTGGGGAGTTTAACATCCTCGCCCGATTCGAGAGCAAAAATAACAGCTGACCAATATGGGTCGCGTCGTTGCTCATCTTCCAGCTGCGAAAGAGTGAATGTTGATACAGGCATTACTGGTGCTATATTTCTCGACAGAGCGTCGGCGACAACATTCGCCCTCCCAGGTAAATACCTAAATTCGGGGTCAAACTCTTGAATTGTCAGATACCAGCGTGCTAATCTGCCTGATAAGTTTCTGCCATGGAACAGTTCGGTGACTGCCGCATGATCAGTAAAAACAGTTATCTTGTAGCCAAAGATAATGTCTTTGAACTTCTTAAGTGCCCACACAACGGCTAACGTTTCTAAATGCGTCACCGAATAACGTGTTTCAGCATCGATTAGTTTGCGACTTGCAAATGCTATCACTCTAAACTTCCCACGCGTGTCCTCTTGCATGAGCACTGCTCCGACTCCAATTCCGGAAGCGTCAGTACAGAGAGTGAAAGGTTGAGTGTAGTCTGAGAATGCTAGAACCGGGGCATTGGTTAGCGCTGTCTTCAATGCCGTAAAACTTTCCTCGTGTTCAGCATCCCATATAAACACTGCATCTTTTTTGAGCAACCTCGTTAGGGGCGATGCTAATGTTGCATAGTCCTTGATAAAGGAACGATAATAACCAGATAATCCGAGAAAGCTACGCACATGATCATTTGAGGTAGGACGCGGGAACTGAGATATAGCTTTGACTTTATCATTAACTGTGTGTATTCCCTCACCGTCGACTACATGACCAAGGAAATGGATTCTGGATTTTAAAAACTCGCACTTTGAGAGTTTTATTTTGAGGCCTGCTGTGGAAAGTTTGGCCAAAACTTCACGCAGTTTAATCAGATGGGAATCGACGTCCTTACTGACTACTATTAGATCATCCAAATAAGCGCAGACTGTGTTACCAATTAGTCCGGCAAACAGGGTGTTGATCATTCTTTGAAATGTTAGTGGGGCATTTCTGAGACCAAATGGCATTCGTAGAAACTCAAAGTGGCCTAGAGGCGTGCTAAATGCCGTGATTTCTCGTGATTTTTCATCGAGTGGTATTTGCCAATACCCACTAAGCAAATCTAAGTTGCTAAATACCGCATTATCCTTGCCTAAGGATTGCAATATGTCACTCAAGATAGGCATTGGGTACCTATCAGGGATTGTTTGATCATTTACGCGCCTGAAATCTATGACAGGGCGCCATCCACCATCCTTTTTCGGGACGAGGAATAATGGGCTATTAAAGGGGGATTTTGAGTGTCTAATGACATTCTCATCTAACATACCCTGTACCATATCTTGCACTACAGCGTGCTGGCTATGAGGTAGTCTATAAGCTGGTACGTAAATAGGGTTGGTTCCTTCCTTTAACGCTATATGATGGGATGTTAAATCTGTCTGACCTAGCGTTTCCCCTGGCAAGGCTACTATACTATATGTCTATAGTCGGCAAGCAGCTCTAACAGGCGTGTCTTTCCCTGAGGATGATCGATCACCTTAACATGTGGCGCTATTTGATCTATCCTGGCCAGTCGAGTCTGTTGGCAATTCGCAACAATACCTCGAATTGGGAATTTATTTGGTTGCACTTCGACATTGCTGTGATATCTAGAAAATCACACAAATAACATCCTTTCTTTAATTTCTTGATAATGTGAAATTGCTGCCGCAATCCCGTAGACTTGTGTGTGTGTGTCTCACAGTAGACACAGCTGATTCCAAGGTCCGGTGACTGGGTCAATGTTCCCAAAAATCCTGAGTACAGCAAACCGCCGCTAATGGTCACACAACGTCATCCACAATACCATACCTCAGAATGCAGAGACCATCTCTCAGACCGGATGTGTCATCATCACTAGGGTGGGTGCTGGGTGCTGGTAACTGGGGGTTGTTCACGCCATACGAAAGAATTTTGTTGACAGGATGTTGATTGATGAGTAGTCACAACAACTGCAGTCACGTCCTGTCACACCCTGGGCAGTGAACGAATCATTTGCAGAACTAATGTTCACTTCAGCTCACAGGATTGTTGCGTTGGTGAATTCCTCATTCTGGAAATGGAGAGTACTCTTCAAAATTGCAGGTACTATCTTCCAACTCTTGCTGCTGTAATCACGCTGGGAAGGTGTGTGGTTGAGCATAGGTTCAGAATGACTCATTGCTGTGTAGGAAACACCTTTAAACGTAACACTCTTATTACGTGGATGAACATCTATCATGTTCTTTCGAAGAGTTGGTAGACCAAGTAACCCGTCAGCTGGCAAATTGAACTGCTGAACTATATAAAAGTCCGCGTAGAAGGGAGAACCACGTCTTGAGAATCTGAGTGGTAACGTCACCATTCCTTTGATGCTCAGCTGAGTACCTGAAACTCCTTCGAGCTCAGCGTTACTAGGCCTCCATTTGAATTTGCGGTGAGGGAATTTACGTTGTAACTCGTGATATGATGTCAAGGCCAATACATTAGCGCAAGCACCTGTATCTATATTGTTACGAACCCCGCCACCAATTGTCATGATCTGCCTACCCAGCACTACGAACCACGCCACCAATTGTCATGATCTACCTACCCAGCACTACGAACCACGCCATCTATTGTCTTAATCTACCTACCCAGCACCACGAGCAACGCCATCTAGGGACGAAACACGAGTATGACTCGTCTTAGTTACCACTCCCGGGTTTCCCTTCTCCATATCCTGGTTGTTGCGTCACCTCCTCAAAGTCTTCTTCGTCAGCTCCAATTCGAGGAGAGAGCAGTACACTCTGGGAAGTGACCACAGGATCGCCTATCCTGGAAACCTACGGCACAGTGACTACCTACCGTCTTCTACAATACTCATCCTTGCTCGTCAGCCATCTCAGCTCCGCATTTAAGTATTTGTAATCTTGTATTGCCTCCCCCACGTCCACTTGCTTCAAATTATTTTGTATAAATATGTATATACTGTTAATGTTTAGGTTAAGTATGGTTAAGGGTAAATTATAGGAAGCTGAATATTTTGTTAAGGAATTTATGGTACTTTATTATACACAACAAAAACTCGCATCCTTTGTCTACCCTTTTATAGTCCGATTGTCTTTGTTTTTTTTTTGTTGTTGCCTGTTGGGATCTGGGTAGACTTTTAACAATATTCTAAATCCCCAACTCGTAACAATATCAAGAGCCAATCTGGTATTATCCACTCTCACCGGCACTGACAACACTTCCACTTTGCTAAGCGCCGCTACTAATGAGGCCGCTATAGAAGTGCTGTGAGGAGGGGTGGGGATTACCCTATCTATCCCTCTCCGTGCTGTGGTGTGCGCTGGTCTTCCCCCGATGACTTGTCCTGGGGACGTTTCTGCTTGCGCCTATACGACACCTCCGTTTCACTTAGGTCCACTCCCCTAGCCCTTATTAGCACATCGCACTCATGTGAACTATGAGATGTCGATTTGTGAAGAGCTCACCATTTGCGCGCTTTCTGGGTAGGAGGAGGTGCTGCTTTGGCTCCCTCACTGTTTGACCTTGAGAATGGCTTTGCACCGGGTGTGGCTTTATTTGCACTATTACCTCGGAGCTGAAAACAATCTTCCATTACGTGGCCACGTTTATTACAATGTGCGCACCGTAACGATGTTTTCTGTTTATATGTTAGGCGAGGAGGAGTAATCGAAGCTAAGTGTGTCGCATAAGGAGTCTGGGAGTGAGGCATCTGAGACGGCTGGGGTTGTGGTGACGTCACTGAGGGCATCGTCAGTAAGGGGCCCGTAGCCTGGGGACAGAGCTTGTTTGCGTATTCCACCATATCCAAGGGTGGTTCATACTGTACTTCCTGTGCCCGGCTATATAAGGGATCACGGACGGAAAGAAGAAAACTTATTAGTTCTATCAATGTTTCCACATTGTCCCGTGGCATATCACCTCGTGAGTTGTACCAGCCTGACGACCGGAAGGTCGCTTGCATGTCCTGGCGAACCTCGCCTGCAATGTCAACAGCGTCAACAGGCGTTTCGTTTCGTATACCTGGAATACAGCGATCCAACCATCTGAAGATCCATTGCAGTTGGCCCATCTGTGACCTACCACCCAAAAATCCCAATTAGCGTTCGCTTGAACTTTTCATAGTCAGGGCTTTGCAAACCAAACGCATTTAAACGACTGTCTGCATAGGAACCCTGCGTTATATGGGAACGTACATATGCTTTCTTTTCTTCGTCAGTCGTTATGTGACTATTGCGCATGCTATCTTCACATGCACGAATAAAATGTGCGACCCTATAATCATCTTGTCCCGTGAAATTTCGAACATAGTCGCCGCGCTGCATGATATTAATAACATTATCAGCTTTAGGTGTGGTGGTAGTAGTACTGGTGTGAGGGTTAGAGGACGCCATTGTAGTGTTAGTATTAAGCAAGTTAGTATTCTTACTCCTAACAGAAGGCTGGGTTAATAAGGTTGTTACCGATTTAGCAACAGACACACTATCACCTGTAACAGGGGTAACTGCTTTAGTATACTTAGGTGAGGTACTATAGTGATTACCACACCGTAGGGTACGACGGTTTAAGTCGTCAAATGATTCGTCTATAACTTTCATACTATTTCCTACCGAATCATTTAACTGTGTTCCATACTCAAAATCTATGTCGGTCTGGGCTTGATCATCGATGAGTTGGTTATCAGCAAACAGTTGCGCTAGGCGTTCGATTTCATCTACATTAGACATGGGAAACTTAGAAATTATCTATTAGCCCCCTTGGGTCAATGAATACTTAACAGTAAGTAGATCACTTGCCTCTCAATTACAAGACAAATGAATATGAATTGTAGTTAATTAATAAACTATCAATAAGAAGACAGACACTTACAAACCACTGTAAATTATGGGATTTCAAATCATTAATCTTACATTCGACACTTTATCATTGAAATAATCCTATCCGACGAACCTATCGGTGTGAAGATATCTCTCGAACGTGTTCATGTGTGTAGAATTATGTAATTTAAATACCTATTTATACAGAGTAGTACGTCTGTATAGAAAATGTGATCTGTCAAGACGAGTCCTGAGTCGAGTGGGTGGAGTGTGGGCGGGGCCTCTTCCTAGGATGCGTGCGCTGCTGCTGGTTTCCTTGGCAAGGAAGACGCTTCTGCTTTGGTGAAAGACGAGTCCACTTGAACTAGGTGAGTTCCTCCTCCCGCGATCAGAAAACTGCTGATGATTGGTTATCACACTGGTCGTTGCTGGGTCGCTGGCGAAACTGCCGTGTGCCAAGTCTTCACAGTCCACGTATATATGGAGATCTGTATGATGACACCGGAACTTCGTAATTCGCGCTGATGACACAACAATACTGCTCAGCTGTTAGTGAAATACCAATTGTTAGGCCAGGCTATGAAACTTGTCTTCAACACTGCAACACTGTAATGTCTAGGGAATGCTGAGTGGAGTCTATCTCAACCGGCTCAATCTGGATATGTACCAACAGGCTGTAATATATGTATATTACGAATTCTGCACGTATTTGTATGTGACAGAGATAAGGAGCGCTCACTACATATCGTCTCAATACGGGATATAGTTTTAAACACTCGGATTATGTAACGCGTCACTGCTGTGTGGTTTCTTGTTTTTCACAAAACACAGACGGATGATACGACTACCAGTTTGAAGAATCCGTACACACCGCTTGCCACCTATATGAATCGGCTGCTTGTCCAATTAACCAGTCCGTTCACCCATATTTATATTTGGGTTTTAAGTAACGAAACCCAAACGGTAGTTCCTTTGTTTTATTATAAAAGGTTGTATATATAATTCCTGAGTGTATATCAACCGTAAGTCTCACTGTCTAGGAGTGAATGAGAAGGGGACGGCGTTTATGTATAATAAACGTTAGGTCACGTCCTTACGATATGAGTTGAGGTGAGCTACTGAAGCTTAAGGGCATCTCAGTGCGTGCTTACAGAAATGCTGAGCTATGGGTCTCGGCCTCTTGGGTGAGTTGCCCGCTAACGTGTCCGTCTCATGTCTTACTCATAGACAGTGGAAAGTTACAGGGTGGTGAATCTGAATATAATATCAGATGTATTGACCCATTTATATAATACGTTCTGTTGATGAGACAGGGGCCTATTACATCATCATCTTTTCCCGTAATATGAACTCCATTAATTTACAGATTACACTAGTTAGACTGACTGGCCTGTAGTTTCCTGGTTCACTTTTACTTCCCTTCTTATAGATAGCTGTGGTATATGCAATACGCCAGTCCTCGGGTATATTTCCTTCTTGAAAAGAGCTTTCAAACAAGATCCTCAGGTGCTGAAGTAGTTCCTCCATCATCTCCTTAATGACTCTTGGATGTAACCCATCTGGACCGGGAGACTTATGTCTTTTCAATTTTTGAATCACCTTTCTTATTTTGCCCTCGGTTATCTCCAGGTTTTCAAGAGCTGGCACGTCTTTCTTGTTGGCTGTTGGTATCCCCCTATCTGGTTCCTTGATAAAAACTCGTGAGAATTGCTCTGAGAGTACATCTGCCTTTTCTTGATCATTCACAGTCTTCTGTACTTTTTCCTCATCCTTGTAAAGATCTGCAATTCTAGCTTTTGTTCTTGTTTTTGTCTGTACATACTTCCAGAACACTTTTGGATTTGCCTTAACATTTTTCGTAATCTCTTGTTCTTTGCGTTTCAAGATGTTTCTAGTTTCCCATCTGACCTGGTTATTTAATCTCCTGTATTCCTTTTCAGTTTCCAGATGCATCTCCCTTGTGCATGCTCTTTCATTGAACTTCGTTTTCATTATTTTCAGTCTCTCCCACAGTCTCTGTTCTTTCTTCACTTTAGCCCAGAGCTTCCTGTTCATAGGTAATTTTTCATTTGTTCTTTTTCTGCTAACCCTCAGTCCTCTGATTATCTTCTTAGGGACACACTCGTCAATGACTGCCTGGAATTTTCCTTTGAACTTATTCCACTTACTTTCAATATCTGGTTCCAATGATAAGTATTGGATCCAGTCCATCGTAAGCCATTGCTTCATCAGTAGGTAATCTGCTTTTTCATACATGTACACTTGTTTTTTACTTTTGTCTTCCATCTCCTGTATGTCACAATGGAAATAAATACAGGCATGGTCACTCTTTCCCAACGGACTCTCCAGCTTGATATCTTCTACTATAGATTCTTCGTTACTGAACAACAGGTCAAGGGTATTGCCTGTGCTGTCTCCTCTTATCCTGGTGATTTCCTCAATATGTTGAGTGAGAAAGTAGTCCCGTACTTTCTCGATGAACATGGTGCCAACATCATTCAGTCCCATTACAGAAGTATAATTACTCCAATTTATTTGTGGAAGATTAAAATCACCTACAATTATTTTATAAAGCACATTTTTATCAATGACTTCCTGCATAAGTTGAAGCAAATTAATATTATTGCTTCCATCACTATTAGGGGTTCTGTAAATGGAGGTAAATAATAAATTACCACTACTACATGGCACTTCTATACAGCAATATTCACAAAACTTAGTATCAAGTTCAACACTGTAAAATTTGGTTCCTTTCCTAATATACAGTATATTAACATACCTCTCCCTTCCTTATTAAGGAGATTTTGCTCTATAATGTCATAACCTTCTAGGTTATATTCAGTTGTAATCCGTTCATATCTATAGTGTTTTGGCTTTACCTCCTGTAGGGCTATTACTTGCGGAGTCTTTTCCATCTCCTTCAACTGTGCATTTAACTCTATCAACTTGTCTGGACTCAACACATCCACATTACTAAACATAATAAGAAATTTACCTTCATTAACGTTGTCTTCTTGTTTTTTCCTATTTTTAATCAGTTTCCTTGCACTATTTACACTACTGGTATGTACATGTTTCTCCTCTTTGAGCCTCACTACTTCTCTTGGACCCCTATTTTGACGACTCTTCGCCTCCACGGAGGACCCACCACTCTGTCTCCCCTTCCCGGAGTCCATTAAGTTTTTTGCCTCCTGCCATAAAACAGCTTTATTTTCTCTCTCCCTTTTAGTTAAGTCATTGGCTATTCTTATGTTTTGGAATTTCATATTACCTTGCAGGTGCCTGATGTTTCTAAATAGTTTGGCCTTTATATCTGCAGTAGATAACTTGACTAGCATAGGTCTAGCTTTTCCCTGGATAAATTTACCCAGCCTAATCACTTTAAAAGACGAGCCTCAAAAATGGTTAGACGTGCGAATAAACTTGACTCAGGAATCCCGTGTGACATAACTTACTTTATCTAACAATAAACTAACCTCCGGGGCGGATTAAGTGTACTTGGGGTCTGATGCTAATTCTATTTGGAGGCCCTTTTGAATAAATATCATTGCATTTTTGTGAACACTATCCACATGCATGAGTATCATAATAGTGATCAAAGAAATTGGGTATAAAATGAAAATAAAACATAAAATAACTTTACCATTGTATTTTCCATTTGTTAAACTGAATAAAACCAATTTGACTACAGAGTTAAAGGTAAACCATTCCATACCTTAAATTAATCCAACCTAGTCTACTAATAAACTAACCTATTTTAATCTTGAGATAACGTTAGACCTAACCTAACCTAACCTAACCTAAACTAAACTAACTCCATCTCAACTAATCTAATAAATGAATAAAACCAAACGACTGTATCAACAACGTCTCTCCATCATTATTTAAAACGTCGTGGACAAGGGCCGAAATCCTAAACCATTCTAGTGATTAGTTTCGGTTTCTATCGCTAATTTGTTTACAGTGCGGCTCTCAATGGTAAGAAATATGATCGTCGTCCATCCGGCAACCTGACCTGTCCAGACGGAATCAGTGTCGCCAACTTCGCGGTATAATCGTCAAATCTAGCATTTTTCAGGATCCCCTTCAGTATCTTTGTTTGGGATTCATATTAGTGATTATAGTCATTGTTTAAGATGCCTTTGCCTCAGCGCGTCCTACTTTTGTTTGGAATTGGTTGTAATGTGACGATGATGCATTTATTTAACCTAAAATACGTGTAAGTTTAACTAAAGCTCCGAAGAAGACGAAAAACTGGATTTGTACAGTTACTGCAGGTTAGGTCACATTAAAATTGGTTAGGTTATGTTATGTAATGATGGTGGGCAGTCTCTATAACTTACTTGCTGACACTAGTATATCGTGCCACACACACACACACACCACTGTCTCTCCTTCATCTCTTCCAGACGTCAGGATCCGCTTAACCTAACACACTTCCTACCAATACCTTCTAAGGCTTCCTGGCTCTTGAATCCTTTAACACATAAGTCCTTCCCGGGTAACTGATGACAAGAAGACCTGATTTACTTTCCCAATAATTGGTGATGCACAAACACGTCAAGATAGAACAGCTATTGAACTAATGGCATCGAAAGTACACACAGACAATAACCTTCTACAGATTACTTGAAGATTAAACCCCCAACATAGCGGGACCGTCTTTCACAGAAAACCTGAGATGCATCATTCTTTTTCATCTTGTAAAACAAGTATTTAATTATTAGCTTTCAATTAAGTTCCCTATAAACATCTTGTATCCGATAAGAGTTCAATATTAATATGTGAGTTAAACTTTGGGGTGTTTGTGGTCGTTTTCATTGTGTTTTCATTTTTAAATTGGTTAACAGAGAAATATAGGGCAGTAGAGGGAATGTGGACGACCCCCAATCCTCTTCTTTGTGCACCGTTTTCTCTGGACGCTGTGAGACAATGGTGTCAATTTTTACACTTGAACGAACTTGAGGAACGAACAGAAGTGACTCACCTTCACTGATCCACAAAACGAAGCCAAATAAAAAAGATCCAGTTTCTGTGGCTGATGCCTTAAAGCGAATCGCAGTGTTGTGACCAACAACGCTGGAGCAGATTCAGATACATTAAGGCTCGTGGCTAATTGTACTGCACACTGCTTCTCGTCCCACTCGTTTTATTCAGCAAGTAATTCAAGTTGTGCTTGGTATGCTTCCTGGGAGACCTTACCATCGAATTCCTGTGGTTTCTTCTTCACTGGTACTCTTGGAAAGTTCACCACTTCACTGTTTTGACGTAACATAAGGTCTGAACTCAGGTGCTCTGTAATTCAGCTCAGCACTTCCCTTTTCCACACGCTCATCGTATTTTCCAGAATTTTCAACACAATGCATTCCACTCGGAGCGTGCACAAACGATGTTTCACTCACACCATCACAATTATAGGGGTCACTAGATCTTGTCTCATACCTGCTGTTAGACTATTCTCCAGCACGGGCATCTCAAAAATTGTGACCCAGTCCCAGGTTGCTGATCTGACTTTCTGCCTCATTTACACACAATTGCAGGGTCTTAATTGTTTCTCTTACTTTGACAACACAACATACATATATTGTTTCTCACTTTTGATCTTTTTTTTTGTATGTCTTTATTATTATTATTATTTTATTATGATTATTATTATTATTATTATTATTATTATTATTATTATTATTATTATTATTATTATTATTGTTATCATTATTATTATTATTATTATTATTATTATTATTATTATTATTATTATTATTATTATTATTATTATTATTATTATTTTATTTTTTTTATTTTTTTTATTTTTTTTATTATTTTTTTTATTAATATGAATTATTATTATTATTATTATTATTATTATTATTATTATAATAATATTTTCGCCCCCCAGGCCCTGATGTGGGTCAGTGACCTGTGCCCTGGTGGGCTATCCCCAGTAAAAAAAAAAAACCTTTCCATCCTGCTACTGACTTTCTTTAGCTGTTGTTGTTGCTTCTGTTCTTCTCTCTGTTCCTGTTCTTCTCGTTGTTCTTGCCGTAGTTGTTTCTGTTCTTCTCGTACATGTAGATGTTCTCGCAACATTGTTTGTTGCTCCTTCTGTTCTTGTTGTTGTGAGTGTAGCTGTTCTTGCAACCTTGATTGTTGCAGTGTTATAATGTTATAATGTTTAACCTACCTACCGTTGTCTGACCGCCCGTACCTTACTTGTTCTCCTTAAAAAGGCGCACGCACACACACACACACACACACACACACACACACACACACACACACACACACACACACACACACACACACACACAAAATCTCATCCGTTTTGTGTCCTGTTAGGTGGATGAGACCTTTATCCTTCAGATGGCTGCGAGGAGACAGAAATAAAGGTCATTCTCTCTGGGACAAACTTTAATTAAGAATTTAAGGATGTCATCAGTGGTGGGCGAGTCCCCTGACACCCTGTTGGTGCTGGGTAACACTGGTGCCTTTAATACGTCTAATTCTCAAGCTCATAGTCTATGAGCTTGAGAATTAGACGTATTAAAGGCTGTGAATGTGTCTATGACATAGACACATTCACAGCAACATCCTACCCTGGCCGGCAAGGCTGTTTGTAACATGAAACTAATATTCACTTAAAGGGAAATGGAGACTGTTTCTAAGGCAGTTTTATTTAACTATATAGCACTGACGAACGCTGTGGAATACAGTTTTAATTAACTTGTATAAAGTAGTTTGCAATATTTATTCAAAATTCTATAAAGCCTAAAACAATATCATAAGTATTATACTGTATAGAGTTCATGCAATCATAATAATAAGAAAGTTCCTCTTAATATTAAACAAAATGATGTGTTTGTTTACTTTCAGAAGGTTTGAAACTTTTCCCATCAGAAATATTAGCCGATCCTGTTTTAGCGGGAAGCGACGTCAACAACAACAAGGTAAAACAGTTTATTTCAAGATGACACAATAATGGCTGGAAAAAGATTCTATCTAAAAAATAAATTAATATTCAAATGTTTCTTGCATATTTTAATTTATAATTCATATACGGTTAATAATAAACACTGCACTTAACTGGCATCTCATTACTGTAATATGAAAATGTGTTTTAGTAGAGGATGGGAATAAATTCACGTTGTTTTTACATGTTGTATTATGATGCTGCATTTTAATTGTTATTATTATTATTATTATTATTATTATTATTATTATTATTATTATTATTATTAGTTTCAAATTTATGAAAATTAACATGTCAATACAAAAATTCATGAACGCACTAATGAGTTTTCTTCAGTGATGTAGATACACAAACAGGTGTTTATTGTGGTGGGGGTGTAAGTGGGTTTGTGTTGGGGGTGTGGGTAGAGGGTGCGTGTCCCGGTGTGTAGTGGGGTGTGTAATAATTATTTAATTAATTTTGCGTCTTGCAGCGGCTAGTTTATTGTGCACCCCACACTCATCTTGTGAGCGGAAGCGCAAAAGTATTACAGTGTAGAGTTCACAAAGAGTCTGTATAACTAACCCCAGTGGTCAGGATATTATATCATTGCTACATAGTACGTATCTCAAATACATTGTTTGTTTAGTTCTGTACGTAGAGGGTGACTTTTTCTCAATTGCGTGAGTACAGCAGTGTGAAGCAATATGATAATGATGATGATGGAAAGAAGAGAGCCGTTTTCTCTGAAGATGGAAGAAGGTGTAGGAGGAAGGTAAAGTTAGGAAGTGGGAAATATAGTGGGAGATTTGATAGCAGGTGGACAATCCACCTTGCAATAAGTCTAGCCGCACACTTTGTTGTTCACATTTGCGTGAGAGGTATTCAAGCACATTGTGTGTTTGTTTCTATACATGGGAAATGGTATAGCTACTGGGCACAAAAAGTGGATACAATCTTAATACGTAAGTTATCTTGCCATTAGAGATAAGTTGTTGAATCAATTCACACACAGTGTGCTTGGACCTGTCCCTAAAAGGTTCTATTTTCACAGTCAAGGACGTAGTGTTGGAGTGTGTGGCCATATGTCTGGCCACACACTTTACATTTAGTTTTGTTTACATCTGCTTGGGGGATATACTGCCAGAGGTACTGTACTTATATCCTAACCTTAGTCTAGCGGTTACCGGTTACATCTTGTAATCTGGTGATCGTTTTGCTTGCTCCATATACATGTTTCACTTGATACATCTCATCATGGTAAACAAAGGATTGACTATTGCTGTTTGCTCTTGTCTGCTTGCTTTAACTTCATCAACAGGTTGTTTCCTAATTACAGTTTTAAGGGTTCTTTTTGACAGACCCAGATTGTATTTAACAGTGACTTTGTTAGACGCGATTTTGGCGAGGGCATCAACTGTCATGTTCTCTGAGGCCTATGTGAGAGGGGATCCACAGCAGTTTGTTATCTTGACACCCCGGTCAACAAGGTACGCATATTTGTGTCTGGCTTCAGATACAAGAGCGTGACAACCTAAGTTGAGGGTGTCAAGGAATAATAGTGTGGATAGAAAATCAGTGATGAGGAGACTGTCAGTGACAGTGTTTCAATAAATTTAATAGCTTTCAGTATGGCAATTAATTCAGTCTGTAGAGTGGATGCCCAGTTGTTAATTCTAACTCCTTACTCTTCTGTTTTACCGTCAGGTTGAGTCACAACAATAGCACTTCCAGCCCTCCCACAGGCGGTGTTAAGAAATCCATCAGTGTAGATGGTCTGTGTGATGTCATCAGTCTGTAAGGGTGTGTATGTGTTCAAGGGCTCTCAATTGGTGTGTGTGTGTGTGTGTGTGTGAGAGAGTGTGATCGCCTCGCCCTACAATTTTGACCGTAGCTACACACTGCTGATAACACCAATTTAATAAAAAAAATAAATACAAATGTTTGACTAAATTATATAGTATTAATTCACAAAATTTATGATAGTAATTATGTACCGTAAACCATACACACGTCACGCCGTAGTTGTCAGGAATACCACGTCCGACTTTTAGATATTGCATCGCTTGTGCACCTGTTGAATTAATGTATCTTTTATCAGTCATTTCCTCAATGTTAATGAATCAACCGAGTGCATATTAAACACTATATTCACTAACGTTCAAGGAGAAACAATCAACATCAATGCGGTAGTAAGTTAGCTGTTGGTAACTCCGTCAGGTAACGGCTCCAATTTACCGTCCTGAGTTACCACGACGTCAATGTTACCATAACAACGTCTCTCTGCTAAATGTAGCGAAGGGAAATTCGATTGCGCTTAAGTTATACTTTCGTTTTTGTGCTTAAAAGTTAGAATTCTCGAGTCGAGAGCATCAACTATATTACTCTATATCTCTAAATAATCTCCCTGTACAACACAAGTTCACACTGATTCAGCATGTACACTGACAATGCAGGTATACAATGTTACATGTACTGTACTGTATACATAGACTCGTACTGCCTACGTATACAATGTATACGTAGGCAGTAAGAGCATATAAAGTGTACATTGATTGTTGTCATACAAAGAGTGTATACAGATAGTGCAGATACACAAAAATAAACATTAAGACGATTCAACCAAATATAACCTAACCCATCTTTTTTTATACCTTGAATAAGTTAGAGTAAGTTCAGTTTTGTTAGTTTTTACTGGACTTAAATACAAAAATAACCCAAAATATATTTGCTGCTGTGTTTTATTTTTTTATAAAGTTATATAATTTCAATTACAGCAAACAAGTTTTGGTAAATTAGATTAAGATGGATCAGTTTTGCTGAGTTAACGTGATGTCCAATTGAAAAATATTCTGGTTAAAGAAGAACAAATACAGCGACTCAAATGTACAGAAATCACAGCAGAAAAATGCTTGCTGTAGCCAGAGCCTACCATCGCAGGCTGTGTAGAGAGGTGACAAACGTGATATTATGTATGGCTGTATTGATCTTTGAATCTATTATAAAAAACTCAGTAACTGTTTGTGTGGTCATTTTCAATACACAGCTGCAGTTTTGAAGATAGAGAGCTGAAATTTGCCAGTGAGTTGTATACTAGGAAACCATAATCTCTAGCCCACCTGGGTCGGTAATGGAGGTTAGAACAGTGTCCTTTCTGGACGGGGGCCCACTCTAACTATCACGAGGCAACACACGCACGAACACACACAGTCATAACTATATGAAAAATCGTGTTTAATTTAACTACATATTTCAAAAACCTTAAATTACATGTGGATCAGTCACACTCCTCATTTGACACACTTATAGTGTAATACTTTGACCATCCCACCTGGGCACATGGAGGCCCACGGTAACTCTCACGGGGCAACATACGCACGAACACACAAGTTATGATATGAACCCTTCCAGGCTTCACTATCATTATCATGTTATGTTCATCGTGCTCTGTATCTTGGTTACTAGTCATAGTATCAATACTTGACAGTGTTATTAGTATGATATTTTAACTTTTGCCCTACAGTTATTGTTGTAAATCATGGACAGGAAGGATACATAAATTGTAATATCAAGTGTATGGTTCGCTCAGAGCCACCCCAAGTCAGACAACGTGTCACATAAAGTTACAGTGTGTGTGTGTGTGTGTGTGTGTGTGTGTGTGTTCCGTAACATTAAGCTTCATCCTTAGTAGGTATGATGTTTCATAAAGAGGTTTCTCCCATTCGTCATTGTGAGCATCGTCCCAGAGCACATTGTTTCCATCAAAACCATGGTTCATCCTTATTTCCCTTCTTCCGTGTAACTATATCCATATGGCTAAGATGCTTGCTTTTCATTTCTTTATTTACCATACATGCACTTAGAGCATCAAGATTGTTTTGTAGGCATGACTATTGGTTAATTGAAACCCAAAAAATATTTTTCACATTTATTATGCATGAACATTGTAAATATATCTATGTGATTATTGTAGTATATAACATATATTTAATGTCTGGACAGATTCCCAAGAGTTATGCATATTAATGCATAGATTTTGTAAGCATATTTATGCGAAGTGACGTAAAACCGCATAGTAAAATACCTGGACAAATTCCCGAGAGTTAGGAAACGAAGTCTATGTGGCCCCAACGAGGTTACACCAGAGAGCTAACTCCCCCGCCACCCCTACAAGGCACCGTCGTGGGCGGAGATTTAATTCTTGACCACAGGTTAATACCGTGTCCAACCTCCATCTGCTGCTATAACTTCATGCAATCTGGTGGGCATGGAATCTACCAGATTGCTGCAGATGTTCGGCCTCCTCCTTATTCCCTCCCACACATTATGTGCGTGTCTCCTCACTGCCTCACTCGTTTTCTCCTCAACATCCCATTCAACAACCATATGCGCCCATAGATTTTCTATTGGATTACAATCGGCTCCTTTAGGGGGCCAGTCCAATAGAATAATCTGCGGGTGCGCCTCAAACCAACGCTTGACTGCCTGACTTGTATGTATTGGACTGCGGTCTTGCACCATACATATAGGCTGTGGGTCTGGGATGGCATATGAGTTGCTGGGAGGATGGTTAGCAGTCCTGTTGAACTGGCAGGTAGACAAAATAGAAAACTCACAGCCAAACTGTAAGAAAACCCATGGACAATGAGACATTAGTAAAATATACTAGGTCATTTTAGCGCGTGCACACACATTATATCCAGACCTATTGGTCCTTGCGAGGCTGTTTGGTTATGCTATGCTAACTAGTTTGCTAGGGTGAGGGAAAGTATATATATATATATATATATATATATATATATATATATATATATATATATATATATATATATATATATATATATATATAACTCTTCTCAACAAATGCAAGGATGTTGCCCCATGAGAGTTACTGTGGGCCTCCATGTGCCCAGGTGGGATGGTCAAAGTATTACACTATAAGTGTGTCAAATGAGGAGTGACTGATCCGCATGTAATTTAAGGTTTTTGAATTATGTAGTTAAATTAAACACGATTTTTCATATAGTTACGCGAATGATGGGAAATAAAAGATATAGCTGGGGTGTGGTGGAATCATCGTGGTCTGGCCACAAGGGCTGTAAACGTTGTGTGGATTCACTGGGTGGTTTGGAAGTGTTTATTTCCATTCATACTTTCGTAACTACAACCTATGGAAATTTTTTCTTCGTATTCTTATATAATGAAGATAATGCAGAGTATAAAATTCCATATACAAAATTTATATATAATATCATCTATACAGCCGTACTATGACTGTGTTGTTCGTGCGTGTGTTGCCTCGTGATAGTTAGAGTGGGCCCCCGTCCAGAAAGGACACTGTACTAACCTCCAGCACCGACCCAGGTGGGCTAGAGAATATGGTTTCCGAGTGTACATTTATTTTAGAAGTGTCAAGAAGGTAGAATTTTTGGGGGCTGTCCCATTGGTCTACCCCCCCCCCCTTCTCCACCCAAAAATGGAACCCCGTCATTAACATCTATTTTTCTGCTTTTGTTATCCCCAGCCACGGTTTTCAAGATGTAGATAAGTGTAATAATAATAATAATTAATAATAATGATAATAATAATGGTACAATAAATATAAGGCAGACATGAGCTGGATATATACAGTGCACTGTAAGAGATAACTGTATCGTCATCTTTATATCTCTCTGGTCGGTAGCCAGATAGGGCAGGTGAAGCACGCCGCCACACGGAAGATGTACTGTACACCACTTTCTGCTGTCTATTGGGACGATGCTTTCATATCTCAGATTTTTATAATTGATGACTAGTGTAAATACCAACCTTCTATACGCGCTTAGAACCTACCTCGATTAGAATCTAGCTGGACTAGAACTTAACTCGATTAACCCTGTCGAGGGCAATGTACTGTAGCCCTTAGCTAATTTATTCTAGCTAACGCAAAGCTGTTTTATTCTAGCTAATGCCAGATGATTTTATTCAGCTGAGAGAAACCCCCGCTTTCTGAAGGGTTAAATGACTTAAGCTGCTGAATCAGTAGTGGTACATTTTAAAATCGACATCAACATTTACAAAGAGAAATTTATATCTAAAGAACAATTCCTTATTCTAACTTTTGATACATATAGAAGCAAAAATACTTGTATAATCATTATTTTCGGTGAGCGAGGAGGTATTCATTGGTCTAGTCCAAGCAAGCTTCATAGTGAGTGATGTTGTCATCTAGCAAACACCAAATTAGCTTCTGACTAAAACTACAAAAATCTCAACATCAACTGATTATAGAAATTAAGTTTTATAGTAATTAAAGATGGGAGCAGTTCTCTTTACATAATTCACGTTGAAGTATATACAGTAGATGGTGACGTTAGTTGCCTGTTATGGGAAGATAAGTTATAAGCTACAACAAAGACTAGATTTTGTAATTTGATAGACAATGGCCACAGCTGACTATCTCTTGTATGTTATTATTATTCTTAGTATTAGTATTAGTAGTAAAGTAACAATAGTAGTACAGTACAGTATGGCCAGACTCACCTACAAGACACGCTAGAAAGACACTGAGATTAGTATAATTCTCGCCCAGTGTTTGCAGTAAGTCCTCAGTATCCCACTTTGGTTCTTATCTCCTCACTTGTACCCCTCCAAGCACTCCATGACCCCGTAAACCATACTTGACGTAGTGCTGAGAGACGGAGACGTGTGTACTTTTTTCAACCATGTAATTTAGCGTATGATAAGTTAGCGGATAGCGAGTAGGATGGCAACACTCCAGGTCACTCACTCTCAGTTACCGGCTGACTGTGACGGGAGAGGGTGAATCGTGGAGCTGTGCCGCTGTTGCTGTGAGTGTCGCTATTATTGTGACTTACAGGTATTTTTTAATTATGGAGTTTTGTGATTGATAGTTGGTGTAAAGAGAATAGGTAGATAGATATGGTATATATTCACTGAAAGCGTCATATGATTTGGCATTGGTTCATCATGTAAGTGTACATATAGGCAATTCAGGTATACAAACAATGTACATAGCGCAGGTATACAAACAATGTACATAGCGCAGGTATACAAACAATGTACTTAGACAGTGCAGGTATACAAACAATGTACACTTTCCAAAAACTCCTGGGTTTATCAAGAGGCAGATGGGGCGACAGGACTGTTGTTAGTGAGTGTACATAAACAGTGTAGGTATACAGACAATGCACATACTGTAGACTGCATAATGTGTTGTCTAATGGTAGACCCTGCTGCCATATGGCATCACAAAATTGTGAAAAAGTTCCAGGCTGCTGATCTGACTTTCTGCCTCATTTACACACAATTGCAGGGTTTCGTTTGTTTCTCTGACTTTGACAACACAACATAATACTGAATATCGTTTCTCACTCTTGATTTTTTTTATTTTTATTTATGGTTGTTATTATTGTTATTTTTATTATTATTATATTTGTATTTATTATTATTTGTATTTATTTTTATTAAATTAATTATTATTATTATTATTATTATTATTATTATTATTATTATTATTGTTATTGTTATTATTATTATTATTATTATTATTATTATTATTATTATTATTATTATTATTATAATATTTTCGCCCCCCCAGACCCCGATGAGGGTCAGTGACCTATACCCGGACGGGTATAGTGCAGGTAAACAAGCTACGTTGACTGCAGGTTAGGTCAGGTCAGGTCAGGTTATAGTTGTTGGATTTTTATAATAAAATTTTTAAGTTTTTATTCCTTGTTATTCACATCAAGCGCCTCGTCCTAATTGCAGGGTTTCAATTGTTTCTCTTACTATTGACAACACAACACGCTGTATATAGTTTCTCACTCTTGATTTATTTTTTCGTCTGTGTATTTATTTGTTAATTATTATTATTATTTTTATTTTTTTGGTTATACTTTTTTCAATTTTCATTAATTATCATAAATATTATTATTATTATTATTATTATTATTATTATTATTATTATTATTATTATTATTTTTGCCCCCAGGCCCTGATGTGGGTCAGTGACCTGTGCTCGGGTGGGCTAATCCCCGTTAAAAAAAAATAAAAAAATAACGTTTAGATTTGACTTCATATGTGTCTTGTGGGTGTTGCCGCCATGTATTTGTGCTTCTTTTGAAATGAACTGCCTGTGGTGTCATTCTGAACCTCTAAATATTTGTCAACAGGCCAATAGTTGCCATCTGAATTACTGTGTGTGTGTGTGTGTGTGTGTGTGTGTGTGTGTGTGTGTGTGTGTGTGTGTGTGTGTGTGTGTGTGTGTGTGTGTGTGTGTGTGTGCTTGCTTGGTCTTGAATCTCCAGCTATTGTAGTTCATAATCTCAAACATGAAAAGCCAGTCACACACACACAAACCTGGCATAAATCATTTTCATAACCACTGACACTAAGAAGCGTTTCCCGTTTTCTGACACGGACCCATTTTCTTCAGTCACCGAGATAATCTGTTTGTTTTCTTTGAACGCCGCCGCCTGTGAATGATATGCTGGAGATAAAAATACTTAATGAGGAGACGTTATTCTGAGCCTTGTACTGTAGAAGTTTGTGTAGGTATTGTAAAGATGTAAATGAGTAATACTTTAGTTAGAAGTCGACTGGTTTGGTGATCAACCCCATAAGCTCTATCATATTTCATTTTGCTCACAGCTGCGTTTGCCTCACCTGCTTTCAGAATTGGCATTTCGATTTTTATCTTTTTTTTTATTCTTATCTCTACGTTATCCATATCTGCTTTTAATAGTCCCACCCCATCTATTTTATTTTTTTTTCTGGTTCATTTCCCTGTAATTATGTCTTCTGTCATCTTCAATCTTCATGCATCTTCTTTTTACATCATTGTTCTTGGCTTGTTTGCATTTCCTTTGGATTTCTTTGTTTAAATTTGTCATCCAATCACTTTTAGTCTCGCTCCTCCTATGTCCTATAAGTTTTTTCCCTGTCTCTAACATTACTTCTTTGTAATTATTAAATTATTGTCTTGTCCAGGTCCTTGTTCATCAAAGTCACCCGCTAGCAATACTGAAAATCTATTTTCGGTTTCAATTTCATATTTTATCCCAGCTCCTGTTTTGAGCTTACCTAAATCCCATTTCATTTTGTCCAAAGTTTTTCTTTGTAATTTTTCAAGCTTTAGCCTCGCTAAACTTATTACTGGGATGTGATCTGACCACAGTCTGCTCCTAGATAAATCCTGGTTCGGGTTATGTAATTTCTGAACTCTGACTCGACGTTTTCTTTATTACCACTGTTATTGTTAGAGTTATTTTGATTACAATGCAGGAAATATGTAACTTATCAGTTATTTAAAATGGTACTGTGCATAACTGAGCTATGGTACTGTTTATTGTGCGTACTGTAGGCTATGTTAGTCATTGGTAGTAATTCGTGTAATTCACATCTTCAGGTGTGTGTGTGTGTGTGTGTGAGGTGATGAAGGGAGTCATTAGTTCACTGGCAACATTATGGCATCAAATTCAAGTTGTCGCTATTCTGTATCCAGGGACTCTAGGTGTAGATAGAGGCGAGGCTCAAGTAATGAGGGAAAATATACCGTACGGGTTTTTGAGGAACCCAAATTATGGTATAACTTAATAATATTGCTCATCGTACTGACCAATCTACAGTAGTCTCGTTTGTCTCACGCTATGGCCGAGAATTTGCGCTTGTTAAATTCTCTCACTTGAGGTTAGCGTTAGGTTAAGTTAAGTTGTTTCTCGATTTTCATTCACTTCGTCATCTCAAGAAACAAATTGACGAGATTTTGTTTATACGAATAAACTCTGCCATAACATAACTGACCTCTTTAGATAGGTTCTTGTGTGTCTTGTTTATGGGAGAAGTTCACTTTACGCGAGCCTTTCAGAATCTAGGCGAAGGTCGTGTTGGGTGGAGGATGTGACACACTAAAACGTGACGTTAGCAGACCCAAACAAAAGAAACTTCTAACGGTGCTCGACAGTGATTTTTACACCCGCTTCCTTCTTCCCTTTCTCCCTCCCTCCTTCCGTATCTCCCATCCTTCTTCTCACACTTTCTTCCTCCTTCCTTCCTCCGTTTCTTCCCCCGTCCCTCTCTTCTCCTCCTTCACCCCGCTTCCCTCTTGCACTCCATCCCTACCCACCTCCTTCCCTCTCGATTCCTGAACGCCTCCTCTTGTTAACGCGGTGTTAATCTCTGGTGAAACTATACATGTATAATGATGAATATGAAGAATGAGGGTTTAAGTTAACGCTACTTCCAGAATCAGAATCTCTCTCTCTCTCTCTCTCTCTCTCTCTCTCTCTCTCTCTCTCTCTCAACCTACCTACCTTGTACTTGAGTTCTTGTCATAAAATTGTATAAAACTAAAAAATCCTGGCCTGAATACGTTTGGGTTTCAACACACAACACATCCTCCAGAGGTGCTATACTTGTGCAGGTGTGGGTCATGAAGGAACGGGCGGGTGCTTGACACATGGGCGTTATAACAGTAAATCTCGTGCTGTTCGCTTTTTGCACACCTCCTCCAACCCGTCTCCAGGTGCGTGTCTCGGGAATATGAGTTCATAGAGTGGCATGACATGGGGGCGGTGTATATAGACCATAACACTAACTCTTCAATTCTCTGTCATAACATATCTAGCACACAGACACAAGAACTAATGGTGTGCAGTATTATCAAGGTATACGGTCCCATTCTCATCCCCTTACAGTGACTCACACCTCGACTGTACAGTAATTCTGAACGTTAGTCACGACTCCCTCCATCAACTAGTGAAATGGGGACGCATGAGTGATGGATGGAAGAGGTAAGAGGATGGGAAAAGAGGGCAGGATAGCAGGAAAGAAGGGAGCTATAAGTAAATACATCTATAATCTCCTTTGGGTACGTAGGGCGCCACCCCCCACCATCATGGCACAAGAGTTGAAGACATCGTGTGACACTAATCCAGCCACTCAAGGTTCATCCCTGCCCTGTGGTGCTGTTTGAGCGTCAGCTGACGAACGCCCGGTATGGTGTGGGCGAGTGAGTGTTTGTGTTGAGCTCGGGGCTGTACTCTTCCCGTTTTATGCCTAAGTTTACTGTTGTTTGGGGGTGTAAGGGTATAAGATTTCTAAAGTTACTGCTGGAGGCTAACGTTAAATCCGTTTTCTCTCATCGTGCGCGTTTCTCTTCCTATTTTTTTTTATTTTTTTTTATTTACTTGTTTGTAGCAATTTTCCTTCTGTTAAGTCAGTCTAGCGTCTTGTCATATTCTCAACTTCAGTCGTATTAGGCCAGTATCTTTTTTTTGGGGGGGGGGGCGTTCTTCTAATTCATCATTTTATAACAACAATATTTACTTGACTGTGAACCTTGTCTGCTTGCACTGACTGCGTACATGCTGAATCAATGTTAATTTGCTTGACGATTCTACAGACAATATCTATATATCACTATCAGAGAAAGAAGGTCGTGTGAATAGACGTTGAAACGGTAAAGCAGCGGTACCTGAATATAAATACGCACCCACAGCAGCTCAGAGCAATTGGGTGATGGAATGTTACTTAGCAATCCTTAAAGGTAGAGTACACAGTATAAGTGCCGCGCAATTAGACCATGCAAATCCAGGCAAGCAGGCCACGATTTCTTATCTTACTTACGTGTGTCTCTCTCCTTCCACAGTGCGACGCGAGCCAGCATGCACGTCGGAGCACCAAGATGCTCGCAATCCTGAGGAAACGAAGAGGAATTCTGCTTTACCTAGCTAGCTCCTCCGCTCTGATGATCTTCTGCTTACTCCACTCGGCCTCCAAGAACACTCGCGTCAACCAATTAAAAAGAGTTTATCCTTGGCAAATGGTTGATTATGACGAATATAACTGCGGGTGTCCCAGATCTGGTCCACCAATCATAGCGTCAAGCTCACAATCCATATGCAGTGACTGGTCGACCAGCAGAGGTGCCGGGCAGAGGGTGGTGTCATACAGTATATATGGCGATATGAACCACAAAGGTGTTTATAGACAATATTATTCCGCAATAGAAGAAAGACTTAAAGACGTCCAAAAATATTATGAAGGTAAGCTTATAGATTTCTTATTGAGAGTTTTCATTGTCAATATAATTAATATGGAATTTTATCAGTTCTTTTACTTTAGTTTGATAACATTAGAATTACTGTAATGTATATAAAACAGGATTTTTTTTTAGTTTTGCGTATTGTAGAAACTGATGAACGGTACTTAATAACCCTGGCAGTATTATACACTTCCTCAGGGTGGGTAGTGCGTCTCTACCACAACAAATCACAGTCGGATGGTCAGGCTCAGAGCTTACTGTGTCGCCTCTATTGCCTCTACCCTCACTTCGACCCCTGCCACGTCCACCGCCTCTACCCGACAGAGGAGACACTGCCGACGAACCCCAGGCCCTCCTTATCTGTGAGTTCCGGTATTTCAGAAGCTATTAATAATTATTTTAAGGATGCTGGTAAGTATCCAAAGGACACAGTAGAAGGCGTATGGGAGGAAGGGGGTGATGCTGCAAACGCGACGGCAGAGAGGAGTACGACACGGGGTGGTGGAGTTAAGAGTAGCCCGGGAGGTGATGAAGAAGAAAATTTGGGACTTACTGGAGAGAAGGCGATAACTAATAGAGAAAATATGAGAAACAGAAGAGAATACGGGAGAATCTCGAGTAAGGATGTAGGGGGTGAGAAAGCGATGACCAGTACAAACCCAACAACAACCACACCTGAAAAAATACACCCTGGACTCACAGGTAGGTTGAGATTCTTTTACAATTCCATATTTTTTTTATAAGCTGTTCAATGTTAGTGTTTCCACAATGACTGACAAGTTCTACCAGTCCGCTCTATCTTGGTTCATTTGAGCCCGCCATCAACGCGCGTCAGCTACCCAGCGCTGATCCCAACACTGTGAAAATGAGTTCATAGTAACATTTGCCTTCTTTAATTTGAGATATTGTTTAACATCAAAACATCACCAAATTATTACGTAAATTAGTTAAGGTTTGGTTAGTATCATTTATAGCATTAAAATAGCATTTGCTATTAAACTAGCCTTTCATCCTTACGTGTCATTAGAATTTGCTATGAAACTATTTTTCATGTATACAGTTCACTGAAACTTGCTAATAATCCATTCTTTCACCCATATGTGTCAATTAATACACTAATACATTTTTCCGCTCACTAAATAAGGTGCAAGGAGTTACGAGCAGCTGTTGATAGGCAAGATGTGGAGGTTCCTCGTTATGGCTGACCCTCTGGTGGCCGAGTTTCTGGTGCGGGATGTGGACTCTGCCATTCTGCCGCGGGAGGTGGCGGCCGTCCGGTACTGGTTGTCCAACTCCACTGCCATCCTCCACCTCATGCGTGATCACCCCAGCCACAACGGCCTCATACTGGCAGGTCAGCAAGCTTCTTGGTCTTGGTATATTTTGGTGAGCCTAATATAGACTAACCTAACCTAACCTTGATAGCTTCCTTAAAACACACACACACACACATACACACATACCCTCCCTTTCTATAATATTACCGTCGCTCTCTCCAGGGATGTGGGGTGGGTCCCGTGTACGAGGAGGAGACAAATTTAGGAATATGATTAGAGAGATGCTACGCTGGCCCCCTAGGAACTTCTGGGACTACGACCAGATGATGCTCAAGAGGGTAGTCTGGCCGGAGGTTCTGGATAGCTTGGTAAGTGTTCCTCTCGTAAATTATTGGAGTTACCGCCAAGTTGGTTGTTGGAGAAACCGTGTTTTTTGTTGTTTTTCGTCTCTCAAAAAGTACTCGGATGTACAGTATACCTCTTGGATGTTTTTTGGGGGAGCCGAACAATTTATTTTGTTCAAAATCCCTTTATACTCGTATGTAGTCCTCGACATGCTGATTAAGGATCTGTGGTCAGAGTTTTGACATTTTTTTTTTTATCTAATTGTCGTAGTAGCCACTAGAGATTGAAATTTTGATAATTAATTGTCCTACTAACCCGGATAAAAACATTTTGACCTCAGATCCGTAATTTCCGCATGGAAGATTACCTATACAGTACAGTACTGAGATTGTGAACAAAATTTCGGGCCCAAAAAGAATGTAATTAATCAGGAAATTAATTATCAAAATTTCAAAATCCTCTATTACAACAATTAATTCTCAGAATATCAACATTTCAACCACAGGTCCTTAATCAGCACGTCGAGGACTACCTAAACTGAGATTTTGAGCAAAGTAATTTTTCGGCCTCCTCCAAAATTACTAGATGCACATTAGCTGTAGTGGTAATTTTAGTTATAGTATTAGTAGTTGTATTATTATTATTATTATTATTATTATTATTATTATTATTATTAGTAGTAGTAGTAGTAGTAGTAGTAGTAGTAGTAGTAGTATTGGTAGTATTTATATTAATAATAGTAGTTTAATTTTATTACCAGCTACCAGACATAAACGTTGCCAGTTACCAGTCATAGATATTACTTTACAAGTCATAAACATTACCAGTTAACAGTTAAAAACTTTACCAAACCCAAAACATTACCAGGTAGGCTACCAGATAAACATTACCAGTTACCCGTGATAAGTACTATTAATAAGTAATCAGGCATCCCCTACAGCTAGCACATGACAGTTACTTCTGTGGCAACCCCCACTTCCGGTCACATCATCGCTCAGCGCCGTTCCCGACTCGGCGTGACCGTCGGTACTTCGTCGGCTGGGGCCCGACCCGCGACCACGAGCTATCGGGTGTGACTGTGTGTCCAAAAGAGTGTAGACCACCCGACCACCAAGACTGGTCATACTGCTAGCTACACCCACGACCACCCGACCACCAGGAGTAGTTCTACTGCTCGCTACACCCTCCTACACCCACGACCACCAGGAGTGGTTTTATTGCTAGCTACACCCTGCAACACCCACGACCACCAGGAGTGGTTACACTGCTAGTTACACCCTCCTACACCCACGACCACCCGACTACTAGGACGGAATCTACTGCTACCTACTCCCACGACCTCCAATAATGGTTCTACTACTCGCTACACCCTGCTACACCCACGACCACTAGTAATGGTTCTACTACTCGCTACACCCTGCTACACCCACGACCACTAGTAATGGTTCTACTACTCGCTACACCCTGCTACACCCACGACCACCAGTAATGGTTCTACTGCTCGCTACACCCTGCTACACCCACGACCACCAGTAATGGTTCTACTGCTCACACCCTGCTACACCCACGACCACCAGTAATGGTTCTACTCGCTACCTGCTACACCCACGACCACCAGTAATGGTGCTCGCTACACCTGCTACACCCACGACCACCCATGGTTCTACACACCCTGCTACACCCACGACCACTCAGTGTTCTACTGCTGCTACACCCTGCTACACCCACGACCACCAGTAACACTACACCCTGCTACACCCACGACCACTAGTAATGGTTCTACTGCTCGCTACACCTGCACACCCACGACCACCAGTAATGGTTCTACTGCTCGCTACACCCTGCTACACCCACGACCACCAGTAATGGTTCTACTGCTCGCTACACCCTGCTACACCCACGACCACTAGTAATGGTTCTACTGCTCGCTACACCCTGCTACACCCACGACCACCAGTAATGGTTCTACTGCTCGCTACACCCTGCTACACCCACGACCACCAGTAATGGTTCTACTGCTCGCTACACCCTGCTACACCCACGACCACCAGTAATGGTTCTACTACTGCTACACCCTGCTACACCCACGACCACCAGTAATGGTTCTAGTAATGGTGCTCCACTGCTCGCTACACTACACCCACGACCACCAGTAATGGTTCTACTGCTCTCGCTACACCCTGCTACACCCCGACCACCAGTAATGGTTCTACTGCTTACCGACTACACCCACGACCACTAGTAATGGTTCTACTGCTCGCTACACCCTGCTACCCACGACCACCAGTAATGGTTCTACTGCTCGCTACACCCTGCTACACCCACGACCACCAGTAATGGTTCTACTGCTCGCTACACCCTGCTACACTAATGACAACCCGATCACCAGAACTTGGTTCTACTGCTAGCTACACTGCTACACCCACGGCCACCCGACTACAAGAAGTAGTTCTACTGCTAGCTACCCCCTGGCTACACCCACGACCACCAGGACTCATTCTACTGCTATCTACACCTACAACCACCAGACCACCAAGATTGATTCTACTGCTAGTTACACTCTGACTACACCCACAACCACCAAGAGTGGTTCTACTGCTCCCTACACCCACTACCACCGGGATTGGTTCTGCTGCTTCCTACACCCTCAATACACCCACGACCACTCGACCACGAGGAGGGTTTTACTGCTAGCTACACTCTGGCCACACCCACGACTATCAGTAGTGGTTTTACTGCTAGCTACACCCTGGCTACACCCACGACTATCAGTAGTGGTTTTACTGCTCGCTACACCCTGGCTACACCCACGACTATCAGTAATGGTTTTACTGCTAGCTACACCCTGGCTACACCCACGACTATCAGTAGTGGTTTTACTGCTAGCTACATCCTGGCTACACCCACGACTATCAGTAATGGTTTTACTGCTAGCTACACCCACGACTATCAGTAGTGGTTTTACTGCTCGCTACACCCTGGCTACACCCACGACTATCAGTAATGGTTTTACTGCTAGCTACACCCTGGCTACACCCACGACTATCAGTAGTGGTTTTACTGCTAGCTACATCCTGGCTACACCCACGACTATCAGTAATGGTTTTACTGCTAGCTACACCCACGACTATCAGTAGTGGTTTTACTGCTAGCTACACCCTGGCTACACCCACGACTATCAGTAATGGTTTTACTGCTAGCTACACCCTGGCTACACCCACGACTATCAGTAGTGGTTTTACTGCTAGCTACACCCTGGCTACACCCACGACTATCAGTAATGGTTTTACTGCTAGCTACACCCTGGCTACACCCACGACTATCAGTAATGGTTTTACTGCTAGCTACATCCTGCTATACCTACACAACGGACACACCTCTAGTCAGTCCATAGCATTATACTCAACTATAAGTGTGAATGATAAATAGATATGCGACCTGAATGTGTTGGTCGGTACAGCGACTGGGTGAGGCTCCCTCTTTCAGCCAAGCTGATATTGGGTACTTGACTAGATTGCTGATAGTGGCAGCCAGTGCCGGATTAACCATGAGGCACTTGAGGCACTGGCCTCAGGCCTCCCGACTCTAAGGGGCTCCCAAATCCAAACATTCTCGAAGTTGAAGCGTATAAAATATGAACTTCGTTCAACGATGTCCTAGCAACGTCTCAATTTTCTGTATCTTATGAACATTAAATGTGTTATTTTGCAGAAGCTTAATATTGATGAAATCATTGATAAATTTGGGTATATTTTGTTCTTGTTATTTACCTTGAGGGTAGGGGGCCCCAAGTTGATCTGTGCCTCAGGCCCCTATTAAGCTTACTCCGGCCCTGGTGACAGCATCATCAAGGAGTGTATAACTCTACATATGTATGAAATATATTTAAAAAGTACTTAACCTAGTCATTTGTTTGGTGTCAAGTACAAATAAAATTATTCTTTTGGTGTGGATTATGATATAAATGTACGATTGCATAGTTAAGAGTAAGAGAAAGCAGCTCCTCCCTGGCCATTCATGTTGCTGTGTTATGATTATACTGTATATGATACTGTACTTCAGTCTTGAAACCTAAAACCCACTACATTGTATTTAAAAAAAAAAGATAAATTAGTACTAATATGTCCATGAAACTGGCATTGTAACTTATTATTCTACTCAAATGGGGAAAAAGAGATGCAAAAGCCGGCATTATAAACTATTCCGAATGGTTATCTAATGTATAAGGCGATAGGCTATACAATGTAAGTTATAGTAACAAAAGATATAGAAATAAATAATTATAAAAGTAAACGTCTTGCAAATATTCTCAACTGATGAAAGTTCACAACTGATGGAATCATAATTTAGTATAAAATTTTCCACCTTACAAATATCTAGAGGGAATATAATTACTTCACCTGCATTACGTCACTTTCTCCAGGGCTGATGAGGGTATGAGTTGGGACCTCTACATATGGTGTCCGCTTACGATGGGTTTGCATTTATGACCCAATGAATAACAAATACATTGGGATTCACTTACATAAGTGTAATGAAAAATAAAAATATACCTAAGACGTTGCAAAATAATTATTTTAATTAACAATACTATCAACAATATATACCTAGATTTTGCCAAGGCTTTCGACAATGTACACCATGGAAGGCTGAGAATTAAGCTGGAAGGGTACGGGATTTGGGGAAGTGTCCTAGTGTGGATCGGAGACTTGCTGCATGATCGCAGACACACCGGTGTGTTGGTGATAAATGGTATGAAATCGTCATGTGTACCCGTGACAAACAGATTGCCACAGGGCAGTGTATTGGGTCCGTTGTTGTTTGTTTGTTCAGTTGACATACCGGAAGCTGTACTATACACCCCTCCATACAAATGTTTGCCGACAATGCCAATTTATTCAGGGAAATTAAAAACCAAACGGACTGTAAAGAACTGCAGAAAAATCTCTGTGAACTTCAAGGGTTGTCGAAGAAATGGCTGCTAAGATTCAATGTTACAAAGTGTAAGAGGATGCACCTGGGTCGTACCAAAGGTAAAGAGGCGTATCACAAATCCCAACGGGCCAAAGAAACTGCATTAATAGAGACCGAATGCGAAAAGGACGTGAGTGTGCTATATATGTTGACACCGAACTGAAGTTGTCGGGCCATTGTGAGAAGTCTTGATAAAAGGTCGTCCAGATATCTAGATGGTCTGCCTCTCTTAACGGTCTTCAAGAGTGAGGTGCTTGCCTGCCTGGAGTACTGACATCCCGTCTGGTCCCCGAGATTTGCTAGAGACTGCCAGTTGATTGAAAATGTCTGAAGGAGGGCCACCAGAATGGTGCCTGCATCTCAGTTATCCAGAGATTAGAGCACCTGCAACTGCCTATCTTATACTACAGACTAGATTGAGTGCCCATTCTTGGAGCTGGCGGACGCCCACCCCAAGAAGGATCACAGTTCGAGGTTGAAGAATCCACAAGTCCAGAAAACTGTGAGGGCAAACTTTTTCGTAGTGAGATTTGTGAACTCTTGGACAGTGGCTGTATGGTGGGGTTACCTTTTCTTTTCTTTTATCCTCTTCACCACTGATCAGCTCGTTAGCCGCTTGGGCGATCGGTCACGTCCCTGTCACGCACTGTTGGCAAGTACTAGTCATGTACTGGCTCTGTTATGCACTGTTGGCAAGTACTGGGCATGAACTGGCTCCTGAATGTATCAGAACCTGCTCCAGTGTTGGTCAAGTCTGGTCTTGAAAGAGCTCACTTTACTGTTGGACCACACAAAGGCTGAGTGGGAGTTATTCTGGGCCAACCATCAACTGGTGAGGAACCATGGGGTCTCTATGCCAGAACAACTGCAGGAGGTAATTGTCAGTGTACCCCACGAAAGGCTGAAAATCGGGCTGGAAGGGTGCGGAATTCGGGGAAGTGTCCTAGCTTGGATAGAAGACTTTCTGCATGACAGCAGGCAGTGTGTGTGGTGATTAATGGCACGAAATAATTATCTGTACCTGTCACAAGCGGGGTACCACAGGGCAGTGTATAGGGCCCGCTGTTGCTTGTTTGCCGATGACGTAAAGTTATTTCGGGAAATCAAAAACCATGCAGACTGTGAAGAGCTGCAGAAGGATCTCTGTGAGCTCCAAGAATGGTCGAAGAAATGGCTGCAGGGATTCAGTGTCACGAAGTGTAAGAGGATGCACCTGGGGCGTATCAACGGTAAGAAGACATATCATATGTCCCAACAGGTTGAAGAAACTGCACTATTTGAGACTGAATGTGAGAAGGACCTACGTGTGTATGTTGACAATGAGCTGAAGTTCTCGGGCCATTGTGAAAAGAAGGTAAATCAGGCAAATAAATTATTGGGTCTTATAAGAAGTTTGTTTAGATATCTAGACTGAGGGATTTTTTCCGGCTTTGAGAGATGATGTACTAATACACAATTTCTGGAACTTCCGAGAACATTTTTCCATTATCCGGAAAATTCTGAGAGGAGGGATTTTTTTTCCGGCTTGAGAGAGTAGTCTCGTTACCCGGAAATCTCTCATTCCCGGAAGTGCTCAGCACCGATAATTCTGGCTAATGGAGACATCACTTATCTACAATAAGTTAGTTATAAACTATAGTTGTTAGGCATTGCTAGAGTTGCTATACACTAGAGTATACTAGTGTATAGTATTTAGGTGATAATGGAAGGGAGGTACAGTAATGCAATTCATCATAGTCATTTAAAACAAAGGAAAAACAAACTGTACTACAGGTATAGTGAACGGTTTTATTCAAAAGTCTGCATAAATAGTACAGGTAACTTTTTGATAAAGAATCTCTAAAAAATAGTTATAAAGCATTAAAAAAAATCCCTTGCATATCTAAATAAGAAAATAGGTTGGTGAATAAAGGTAAAACGTAATCATATAATATGTGATGATAGTACTGATACATGATACAATCACTGCCAGATCTATTACATCAGTTCAAAAATATCATAATACCTCTTTACACTTCTTGAGGACAATGGGGGATGATTCTTTGCTCTCACATATTGTTTTATTAAGTAATTTTGGTTTCTGTTTCTTTCCTTGTTGTTGCATGCATAGATTGTCATTGAAACACACACACACACACTCACAGGATATTAATGAATGAACTTGATTCTCTTCGTATATTACAGTTTACCAGTAAGTGTATTATACATCGTAAACAAATGCAATACAGTACTGTAGATTTGATTGAAATCCAGTACTGTACACTCAAAGTAACTTACAAATCATAATTCTGAACACATGTACTTGGACAAGTAGCTACAGCATAATTTAGTTTACAGATGTCAAATTAATGGGATTTGAAAGTTTATAACAGGCCATTACAGAGAAATTCCTTTTTGGTAGTCAGTAACTTGAGTTGACAAACAGATCTGCTGGCACTACTAAATGTATACAGTACAGCACTGTATATACTGTACTATATTACTTTCTTTTACTGTACCTGTAGTAGAAGACTATGGATAAAAAGACAATAGGAATATAAGCAAAAATACCATAATTACTGTACCATAAAATGGCTGCTGTGGTACTTATACTGTACAGTACTGTACAGGTATATAGTGTTATGCTACTGAACTACAGTATTTCAAAACATCTTCAAATGCCAGAGAAGTTGAAACATGCGCAATGAAATTCTCTCTCACAGCTTGTAGATACCAAATTAATGCCATATTTGTGCCAATATTACAGTACAGGGTATGTGTTAAAATTTTAGGGTTATTTTAAAGAAATCCCATTTTATAAATGTGTCTAGACTGAGTACAGTATCACTATTTTGTCATTAAGTCTACAGATTGATAAATCCAGACTTGTGACTGGGATCTAAAAGGCTAATAAATTTAGAAAATTGATCATCCCTTCACCTTCATACTGTGATCCTGAAGGAGTCCATTTTTTAGCATAATAACAGCCATTCTAATTTGTTCATGTGTTTATTGACATTAATTATCAACTGCCTCAAAGCCAGCTCATCTCAGCACCCAAAGAGAGGAGGGATACCGTACATCTGGATCAAGCGACTCTAAATATTACAGTGAGCTGGAAAGGGATGTTGAGATACAAATAATTTCTTAAGTGATATTCTTAACTTGCATCCTCCAATGGAAGAAATCCTACTAAATTTATTTCTCTCTAGTTCTAGATTAAGACATAATAGAATAGACCTTTAAGCTCTCGATGGCCATACAGTCCTGATGTGACAACCGAGAAACTGCCATTAAGTAATTGCGACAGCGTTCTTCTCTGAAGGATGGACTAATTAAATCTGCCATCCAGAACATAATAATAAATTGTCACCAAGAAGCCATGGAAAACACATCCCCCCCCCCAGCCTCCACTAGATGAGCATAACAGTACCTGGATGACGGTGATATCCAGCATCGTGAACATCTCCATTCTAGTACAGTGTACAAACTCCCAGATAGAAAATCCCTAAAATAGACTGTAATTGATTCTCACTCAGAAGGCACTGTTTTATTCTTAGACAACGCATCCATCTTTTGACATTAGGATGAATGCCTTTCCTAAGATCTTCTAAAATAGATGAGGCCTGCTTTTTGATATGTAGGCAGCTATCAAACAGGGAGGTACTACTGCCTGGGAAGATATTGGAAGCATTTGTTGTCTTATGGTAGATCCTGCTGCCATATGGCATCACGAAAATTGTGACCAAGTCTCAGGTTGCTGATCTGACTGACATTCTGCTTCATTTACACACAGTTGCAGGGTCTCAATTGTTTCCCTTACTTTGACAACATATACAGCACTGTATATCATTTCTTACTCTTGATCTGTTTTATTTTTTCTATTTCTGTACAGTATTTATTTATAGTTCAATTTAATTTTTTGCCATTGGAAAATATACTTAGGAAAGAACCTAAATTTTTCCCGGATACACTAAAAAGCATACAGTACTTTTAAAGGGCTTCATTCATAAACAGTTTTTCCTGTCTATCCTCTTAATAAGTGGGTTCATGATAATCTTATAACACACACACACACACACACACACACACACTATACACAAAACTCCTTTCTGCCATAGAAAACTTAATACACTACATTCCTGAAATCTAATGAAGAATCACATACTATTTAACTCAAAGATAGGGTGATTTTCGACAGTTTGAGTTTTTTTTAAGCTGCAGTTTAAATCTGAAGGCTAAAAGAATATGTTAAGTAGGCAATTGGTGTGTGAACTAATGGGCTACTCATACGTGTCAACAGAAATTCAACAAACATCATATTTTTTCTGTGGAGAAGATTTGTAGGTGTTCAAAGTCACCCCAGACATTAGACAAGTCTCCAAAGTCACCCCAAGTTGAAGATAATTTTCATACATTCATTCAAGTGACATTTTCAGATACAGTATATTGGATATATCAAGCACCCCAGATTGTTTTTAAATTTTCAAGATAGACAATTTTCTAATATTTTTCGCTACTTATATTACTCTATGTACTCTGGTATGCTCTTACCAGAGAAAATTTTGCAAGATTTGAAATTTTTGTTAACAAATGAATTTTGATTATTGATCTCCATGTATTACTTACACTCTTGGCTAGCAAATGATACTCGCATATGAAAACTAATGTACATAGTTAAAGCAAAAACATTTTAACCAAGAAAACTTTACCTGCTGTTCTTTCAACTTTTTATCTGAATTTTGGCCAAAGTCACCTGTGTCCGAAGTCATACCATCTTACGGTACTGTATTTAATTTGGTAATGTACTTTATGTAGTTTGAACACAAGGGATTTAAAAAATGCCTTTGAACAGGAATATGCCAGCTGGCTTCCTTGTCAAGAGAAGTTGACCAAAAGTTCCACTGTAAACTCTTTCCCCAAACCCATATTAAATTGTTTAATTTCACTCCCTTTGGATCCAAACTCCTTTATGATATCCAAATTATTTGGAACACAGAAAAGCCTGGACCTAAAACAACTTGTGCCTATCAGCTGAATTATGTTTTAGTTGATATTTCAGCTACCTACTCCATTAGGATAACTGAATGCCACTGATTATGTGCCAGATTATTATAAGGTTTCTTCATCTTGTATTATAATCCTTAAAAGTAAACAATATACCAACCACTAACTAATTTCCCTTGGGGCACTAATCTTCCTTGACCTACACCAACTGAATGACTCATTTCTGATCAGCTGGCTTGCAAATCATCTTAAGGAATAGTACATAATGTTAAAAAGCAATATGAAGGAGCATGTAATAAGCCCTGTAAAATCAATTAACATACAGATCTGTTAGGTGAAATTCTTGGTAAAAACACCTGACGTGGAACTTTCCTGATTTTTGTTATCAAAACTCCCTCTCAGGCACAGATATCTTACTAAAGACTGGTTGATCTATTCACTGGACTGTAATGCTTCGTTGCAGGTTTTTGTTGGCCCCATAACTACCTCGCTATCTAAAAACCCATGTGTGTTGCTATGCAAGTAGACATGTTAACAACAGATTATTTGGTAACCTACCGTATGTCACTTTGATTTGCGTAGCCTCATTTCTCACCCTTATGTGTCAAAAACTCTAGAATATTTAGCTGCCAGCCAGATCAGAAAAAAAATGGTATACTGTATGCACTTGGCTTGAGATGTGACTGAAATCTGAAGATTAATGTCACATGCTCAACAGTGAAACTTTCAAGTCCTCTCCCTTTTCATGGTACTGCCAGATACGAAGGTGAATGATAATCTTATTTCCTAATCAATTGTATTTCTAGATCCCTGTTACAAGTTGGGATCCTGGAATCTGGGTCTTTCAGTCAATAGACGTACTGACAATATGGAGTTCTTGATCCAGGGATAAAGTTACAAGGTGGCATATGATAATGACAAGTAATCAAAAGTTAAAGCACAAGCAACAGTTCTTGGGCCTTCGATCTATTGACCAAAAATCTAGTAAGCTTCAGGATATCCCTAAAGGCAAAATTCAAGTAAAGTTTGGTGATGAATTATGCACAGATCAAAAAATATGTGGAAACTAAAAAGTAAACAAACACTACCATTACGCGCTCCACAAAATGGATGCATAAAATGTTCTCTTTGCTGGATAATCACGTCACTGAGGCAATAACAATATAGGTTTTCTATTTCCCTATCCACGCTGGTAAAATACATCCATCATACAAGTAGTTTTATAAATGATGACTAATCTTATATATTTGCAGAGAATATACTGTATAGAGAAACAATGCATCCAGTGTCAGTAAATAAGCAAGAAATAGGACTTGTAAGCTACCCATGAAATATTCTATGCAGCTGGTATACTATTAGATATATGATCTATAATACATTGACAATAACACTCTTTATGCCATTTCCGACAATTAGTGGGTGGCAGTCCCGAAGAGAGAAGGGTTAATGCATTTAAAGGGCACTAACATGGTTGATGGTTAGCTCTGTACAGACCACAACAGATAAATGCTCCATAAACCTTGTTTGTCTCATGGTTTTTAGGACTCCAGAGTATGTGTATACTATCATCTGAGCAATGTAAGCTTATATAATACACAGATTAGGATATCCCTATTTCTCGTGACATCGGCAATGATTCTGTTTAAATTCTTGTACGGGAGACTAAGAAATACTTATCCCATATGCCCATTAACAGTTGCAATATTTCTGCTTCAATTGTTCTATCTCATTTATGTAATATGTTTCTACAATTAATTTGAGTTACATGGGCAGGCTCATAAAACATAAAACTTTCTCTCACAAAATATGTACTGCTAATACATAAAACAATATATTTTATGAATTCTTCCAATGTGGGAACCAAAAAATATATCTACTTCATTTATTGGAAACCAAAAATTGTCTTGAAGTTAAGGGAAAGATAAACTCACTCCATAAATATTAAATTTAATGTATATGGCTCTTGAGATAGGGTCAAGGGAAATAGTAACTAAAGGAGGATATACAGTATGGTGCTTTGAGAAGTAATAAAAATATTGTAAATAATGAACATTGCATGCCTTACAAAATAAATGTGTTAGAGGTGAAGTTGGGCACCATTATAGGAGTAAAGATACAGAATGTGTGAACCTAAAGCAAATGTCGGTTCACCTGTGCTGCTACTGTGGGTTCACTAACTGAAGGAATATAAATAAATGGCATTATTCATCGTTACTCCAACTGCTTTAATTCACCGGCAGCTGCCTATGGTACAACGGGTTTAAGATTTATCACACTGAAATTATAGTTATCAAAATATCACCACATGAAAGGTGGTGGAATGAATGTATTGAATCATGTTCATCAATTTTTTGAAAATAACAAATATAATTTACTTTCAACTATAAAGCATTGATAGTGTGTCTCATCTCTCTTCATGGCTTTCATTCATATCAATGAGTAAATATAAGTTCAAATGCTAACCATTTCATACTAAGCATTTTCACGTTCAGCACTGTGAATGAGAAATAAAAATAAACTCGGTAATACAGTAGTCCTTCGCCAACCACAGGTTAGGTTCCTGAAAAACCCAGTGGTTGGTAAAACTAAAGGTTTACGGGAAATGGGGAGTCAGGTTCCATGACCATGGATAACACTCGTCAAAGCCTAACTAAGTTGCCTGTTCTTTCACAAAACAATACCTGTACAGTATTGTATATTTCATTAAATTCGAGTCAAATACATATAAAATAGCTAAATAGCTTAATATAAATTAAATAGTAATATAAATTTTATAGTACATCTCTGTGGCTATGGCATGTTGCTATAAAATAAGAAAAATGAGGAGCATGGGTGTGTATGTGTGAAGTGAACATGTGTGTGGGGCTTGGCAGGTCACCAAGTTAGACTGTCCCTGTATCTACATCCCCCACGCTCTCCCCCACCAGGCCAAGCTGTGTTATTGTTATTTTCAACTCGTATTTTCAGGTAGATATATGTACCTAACTTTATTTATTTAATTTTTACTGTTACGTGCACACACACAATCGTTTATGCAGAATACTGTATGTAAAAATAAATAATTACAAAAATGATTATCATAAGTTAAAAAACATAAAGAGAATAAACATTTCTAAAGTCCACGGGAGTTACCCGGAAGTGTCAGATCATGGAAAGGGAAGTGGAGAGTGGGAGGGGGGTGTAGTGATCTCAACCTCTCCATACCAGGCCAAGCTGTGAGCTGCATTATTTTATTATTATTATTTTTTTCAACTTGTAGTTTTGTGTAGATATACGTAATTTTATTCTTTTTTTACCGATACGTGCACACACACAATCGTTCATATTGAATGTGCAAAAAAAAAAAAAGAAAAGAAAAAAGAAATGATTATCATAAAGCCAAAAACATAGAGAATAAACATTTCTTACGTCCATGGGAGTTAGTCCAGGACCGTGGGAGGGAGAAGCGCTCCCGTCTCCTTAGTGAAATGATTGCCAAATAGCAATGCAGTATTTTTTTCTTTTCTTTTAACCATTAGTATTACAGTATTTTTATTTATTCCTCATATTTATGGAGGAATACATTAGACCGCTGAGGGATAAAGACACCCTTACTAATCTGCGCATAGTGTACTCAAAATCCAATGCCGTGGTTGGTAAATTGTATACAGAATAAAAACCGGGGACAACCAGAATCCGCGGACGGCGAGGGTCCACTGTACGTATACTTTATCAATTAAAAATATTAAAAGAAAGTATTGCAATGTACAATATTATATATTTAAGACTTTGGAATCAAGTTAACCATATCACAAAATAATAATAACCTTTATGCTCCTTGATATAAGTGCACATAAAAAGATCCCACCTGATATCATATAGACTCATGAAGATAAATATAGATCTCCAAGATATATCTATATTTCATTGTGACAGAAGACCGATTACATATATTAATTCTGGTACGTTGAACATTTCATAAAATATTAATTTAATTTATATTGCTGCTGACAGTACTGTATATCATCACTAAAGACAACAACTACAGCTCACAGTGAAGGATCCTCTAAAATGACCATGTGGCAAAATTTTAAGGAATAGTCCCTTTCACCCCACTAGTTTTTCCCTGTAATCATAAAATATTTTCATTGTAACTAATTATTAAAGTAAGATATTGTTATATATATTGTACTGTACTTCTCTTATCCAGAAAAAACTTCATTATCGGTACAACAGAAATTCTTTACACCATCTTTCACAGTACGTATTGTGAAATAACTCGGTAACTCGGGTGACAAGGGTTTGTTTGGGACTTTAACTTAACACAACAGATTAAATGTCTCTGTGCACATCACAGCAAATAATGCCCCTCCAACCCTCCCTGATCATGGGACTGGACATGCACCTTTTGGAGTGGTAGTCTTATGCTTTACTAACCAATGTACAGTATAGTAGCAGTACCCAATGTTAAGAAATTACTTACAACTATTGATGTACAGTACAGTACCTTGATTTATGCGAACCATTTTTTTTTTTAACATTAAAGAAATTGAATGATGCATAATTTTGTTCCAAGCAGTTTGACTGATAACAGTATGTCATAATAAAATAGTTTAGAAGCCAATGGAATCTTTGGAATCCAGCTTCATACTTTGACAGAACTCTCTATATATTTCTTGCATTTTCCAACCAATTTACCCTAATAAAAAATGGCAATAAAGCAACCAGCAAGTGATTTGAGCAGCAGCCATAGCCCTAATGGTAAGAGAACCCCCAAAGCCATCACTTTAGACATAAGTTGGAGGTAATAAGATGGATAGAGGTTGGCAAAAAAAGATGATGACCATTAGTAAACATTTAAGGCTACAGGTATCTCAGTTAACTGTCAATTATAAAATAAAAAAAAAGAAGAAGGTAAGGAAGATGTGTATGACAACTCAAGATACAACTAGAAAGAATGCTGAGTAAGTGGAATGGAGATCAGAATGAGCATATTATACAGCTCAACACAGTTACAGTTTAGTTTTTCATGAAATTGTAATCTATGCATAGTAGTGTATTTTCATCTTTAATACATGCAAATATTGAATAGGTGCTGCAAAGTGTCATTTTATTTCTGTTGGAGACAATTTTTTAGAGGAACATATCTCCCAACTTACACAGCAACCATATTGTAAACTGTAGCACATACTATAAGGTTTTTCCTAAGAATCCTTTCTTTTAACATGATGCCATATATTAACTATCCAGAAGTCCCTGGTGAAATGAACCTTAGTTAACCGAATATGATCAAATTGTGACAGGAAAGATCAAAATTATTACAGTATGTATAGTATAGTACAGTGACCCCTCGTTTAACGAACACCTCGGTTAACGTAATTTCGATTAACGAACTGCCTTCCATAAGGATCTTCAATTCGGTTAACGAAAAAAAATTTGGTTAACGAAGTTCTTACTAACCGACTTCAACATGTTTTCACTTGCACTGACCGGGCAACCAGCTTTAGTATCAGTCAGCCAATACATTAATCGGTTCTAGGGCTTAAATTCCTTACTATTTTAGTAAATATCAAGAAGTTTATAATATTCAATAATTTTAAAAGTTTAATATTCAATTTTTTAGTCATTTTAACAATTATTGAACATAATTGAAGGTAAAGTGACTAGTTTAGTGCGCGGCATCCAGCCTCTTAACACAGCAAACAGGAGTTAGTCTCTCTGTTTTCACTGGAGGTAACATCTTGCTTGAGACTCTCTTCAACTAAACGCTTTTTTCTGTGTTTCCAAGCAAATTATTGGTCATTTTGAAATATATTTTACATATTGACAATATATAATGCAGTGCAGTGTTGATTTAAAGAAAATAATCTTGAATTACACCAAGAGAGCTAAAATTTTATGGGTGAAATGGCGCCATGGGGTGACTTCTCTTCCACCCCAATGCCTTCTCTTCTTCCTTCTCCTCCACCCCCATTCTAAATCCCATCATCATCATCCAGGAGCCTTCTACATACACACCTCAAAGTAAGTGAACTTTTCTACCATTTTTGTTGAATTTAGGAAATTTTCGGTGAGCTGGAACCAATTACCCAAAAACCCATTGAAACAATGGTTTCGGTTAACGAACTTTTCGGTTAACGAACGACCTTCTGGAACGGATTGAGTTCGTTAACGGAGGGGTCACTGTATTTATGAAGAAGAAAATACTCTCGTAAATTACTAAGTAAAAATAAACCTAAGATGAGTTGTTGTGTTACATTTTATTGATATAAAACCTGCTTGGTAATTTAAAGCTTTACAAAGTTCAGTACAGTACTGTTTAGAAGATACATAACTTTAGTAATGAGCAACTCCTGTGGCACAGTACAGTACGTACTTAATTTCTAACAATGATAAAGAGTTAATCCAGCAAGTTACACTGTTATAAATAAATAGATTCTAATGACAGCTTGACAGACCTCTAGTATCATCCACAACAATAAGACACATGCAGAAGGTTGAGTAATAGCACTTCTTTTCCTAAAAAAAAAATCTTTCTTAAAAATAAAAAAATTAGTACATAATCTATAGTTTCCCCATCTCTATTAAATCTCCAAATGACTATGCTGATTATAGATAATCCCTTGATATTTTTTGTGAAAGAAACTAAGTGAACCTTGAAAACTTTTCATTGTCAAATTTAATATTTTTCTATAAACTATATCTATCTATAAACACAAACTGCCATAATTTAACTAACATGATGGCAGGCACTGTCCGGATGCAAGAATTTATTAGCACGATTTACTTTAGTCTGTGGAAGTATGGTATCTGGCGTACCACATACAGTCCACAATATGAACAGTTAAAGCAAGTTACAATTTAGACTTCTATAATATTATCAATAACTGTTGGTACAGCTTTGACTAATGACCTGGAAAAAATTCAGTTCAAAGCATAAGCATAAATACACTACACTCATAACATTTGCCATGAAGCTTTTCATAAGCCAGTCACCTTGTGGCTAACACTTCCGAGCCCACAAAATAGGTAAAATTCAGTCCTTAGGATTAAATGGACAAATATTCAAGTCACAAATGCGTCATATTAAATTGCTAATCCAAACACTGAAACAATGCAATACATTGTTTTATTTTCCCAGCGAACTGTACAAGAACCGTCAGTTGTGTTGTCCCAGTAGCAAGAGCTAGCTGTGTGAAGGCCTGCTCCATTCTTCTGCATTATTACACATGTTACTGAGAGAGAGAAAAAATAATAATTAATAAAAGTTAGATCATCTCTCATTAATAAATTAAATTTATAACCTATTTTCAGATAATACATACAGTATAGAACCCTGTACTGTACACATATCTGCAGGAGTGGGGCAGTTGAATGGATAGAGTGCTTGCCTCCTGTTCCAGAGGTTGGTGGTTCAATCCCTGGGCCCTCCCAGTTCACCCAACTGTAAATGGGTACCTAAGTTTACAACTTGGGGAAGTGAATGTGGTCATGTGCAGTACCGGCCATGCCGCCTCCTTTTGTACAGTATGCTGTATCCACACTGTCCCTAATGGGCAGTCATGTGTATGGGACCCACTTTCACTTTTCCTTATGTATTTGTAATACAGTATTAAATTCTAGCACATACTTCCAAACAATTTAAAGAGAACAATAAGCAAGACTTTGATCTGAAGCAATATTTTTTTTAAATTTTAAAACTTTCAGTGAACGAGGGAATTCTGTAATGATATGTTGCGAAACTAAATCCAGTCAGGGAACTTAGCCTTCCCTAACCAGGCCAAGCTGTGAGCTGTATCATTGCTATTTTTCAACTCGCAATTTCAGGTAGATACTGTACTGTATATGTAATTTTCTGCATTTTTTTTTTACTGTTACATGCTCAAACAATCATTCTTAAGGAATGCGAAGAAAAAATTATTATCATAAGATCAGAAACATAAAGGGAATAAACATTTCTTACGTGTACAAGAGTTGACGAGCGGATCATGGGAGGAGAAGAATGGAACAGCATTGGGAATCTCAGTTGTTCCAGTCTTCCGCATGTAGTGAAACTACCTGTATTGCCAACTGGCAATGTGGTATTTTTATTGAATTTTATTTACAATATTACTGTACTGTATTATTATTTTTATTTGTTCACATTTACTGGTGAAAGTTGTCGGCTAAGAATGCATCCCCCTAATTACATTGATTATTATGGGGAAAATTGCCACAATATTTGCAAATTCGTTATTCACAATGATTTTAGGAAAGCATCCTTTGTGATACTGGTAACTTGAGTATTCCTGTAAATGACAGGTTTGATGCCACTTGGGATTGCTTTTTTGTACTGACTGAATTTCTCAACCACGTTCCTGAAAACCCACTGCTATACACTTATCCCTTGTTTAACGAACATTCACTAAATGAGATTTCGGTTTAGCAATACTGTAAAATTTTTAACACCCTTTCTTGTTTAATGACGGTAAACTCTTTGGTTCAGCTATGTTCAACTCACTGGGAAAAATTTGAGAGGGAAGTTGAAAAAATTGGGATTCTGTGCTCCAAGTGCACATCATAACAAGAAAAAATGTGGTCCAGAAATAAAGAAAGTATAATATAAAATATAAAATAAGAAAAATGGAGAACATAGGTTTGTATGTGCGGGAAATGAACATATGTCCAAAAAATGAGAACGTCCGAAAAAAACGAATATATGAGAGGGGGGGGGATAACACTGCTAATATGAACTAAATCAGCTGATGTTATGTTATTACTGCACTTCAACAACTCAATGGATTCTTAAGTTTAGACCAACATTGGGCATATGCACAGGTAGGACACAGAAGTCCTGCTTCTTTGAGAGGTGTTCCTCAGATGTTATTGCATTACACTATTACCCAGGTTGCAAGCCACAACAATTGTCTTACAACCAAGTTCCTACTCACTGCTGGGTGAACAGAGGCAACGGATGTAAAGAGACCTGCCTAGTTTCTTGCCCTGCCCAGAGATTGAACCCTGAGATCATTCAGTTGTGAGCCAACTGTGCTATGGTCTTTAAGTGTATAACAAGGTTATTAAAAGAATATTACATCAACAATAAAAAACAAATATATATATGAAACAGAACTCTCTGGGTTGAAAATCAGACCAATAAGTCTGGTTGTCAACAACTGTTTTCACCGGGATGATGGTTACTTACTGTAAAGTGTTATTATGTAAGTAACCACAGAATTTGTCTTATGAATACAGCATTGACAGTTCCCGAATTTTTAATTCGCAGACTTGGAATATTCGCGGATGACACCCTGGATGTGCCCAAGACTGTCTAAGGGTAGTTTTAAGTTGCTGGCAATTTTGCAGTTGGGATAGAACCCATTCATTCTAGAGACAGTAATTTCTTTTACCTGTATTGTGTATGTGTGTGTGTGTAGACACACACACAAAACACATAAAAAAAAAAAAAATAATAATGGGAAAAGCCTCTCACAAATAATCAGAAACAAGACAACAAAATGTATTAAAAATGTGAGTCTACCCTCAAGTCAACTCTGTGCTTTGTTATTAACACAATGAGCACACACAATATTAGCAACACACAATGAACACCATACAATATTAGCAACACACAAAGAGCACCACATAATATGAGCAACACACTATAAGAACCACACAATATTAGCATCACACAATATTAGCAACACAATGAGCACAACACAATATTAGCATCACACAATATTAGTACACTACCGCACAATAAATGTATTAGCACCATACAATGAGCATATCACAATATTAGCACCACACAACATTTTGCATGACACTGGGTTTGATCCCCCAGTTGGATGCGAGAAGGGAGTTATCTAGTAAGACCCTTCCAAACATAGCAGGTTTTCTCCTTGTTCTAACACTGGACAACAAAGGTCATAAAAAACAACCATCCAACTGGATAGTAAGCCAACAAGTGGTGAAAGTTATAAATCTAAAAGTCTAGAAAAAAGAAAAAGAAATATTCTTTCATGAGTGTTTATATCCAAGACTTACCTATGTATTTAAAAGACTTGTTGAGTTTGGACAGATTTCCTAGTACATTTTCTACCACTTGTGACGTCCAATTGTTAACCTTGGCACTTGTGTAGGCATTACCACCAATCACAGTCTCTATACTTTCTTTGATGATAGTGCTCACCTCATCCACCACAAACTGGTGCTGCAAAAATAAAAATTATTTCAGACAGATTAAATTTTATGTTTTACTCCTCCTTGTCATAATACAGGCCTAGGCATTCACATTATACAAGTACTGTACTGTACTCTAAACCAGTTATGCCAAACTTCTCAATGTTAAGTAACTATAGTATTATTTAAGGGCATTCTGTAGTTATACTTAATTAATTTTACTAAATATCCTTTTTTTTTTTAATATTCTATACACTATAGTATTACTGTACTTCTTTTGAGATATATTTGCCACCCTAGACTGTCTCTACCATCCTCAACACAGGTAAATACAGTCTCAAATTATGCTTTACATTGCTTGTTTAAGAATTATTATGTTTGCTTTATATATCTGCTTGTGAGAAAATCCTCACACAAATAATCACTGCATCACCGCAAAGAAAGACAAAGTAGTGCACACCTCGTCACCTAATTAACTTTGGTACCATATGAAGCAGTTTCCATAAAAATTATTTTATATGAGAACTCACTGATAAAAATGTAATAAGAATATGGCAGTGGACATTTTGCCATGACCGGCTAAGTTCCTACTAATGCTATTTTACCATGAGTGTGCTTTGATTGGCTAATCGTCCATTACCGGTGAACGTGAGAATATGTGACCATGACTAGCGGCATTTGGTATTTATTTCGCCGTGAGTCAATCGTTGAGTGGCTATAAACATACTTAACCAGGAATTGTTCGATTGTGTTCATTTTTTCCACAGATGTTCTTATCATTATATAAGAGGCGATTTTTACTAGAACCTAATAGAACCTGACCTATCCAACCAAAGAAACCTACCTAACCTTACCTAACTTCCTAGCCGGAGGGTGGACCCCCCATTGTATTAAACAGAAAGTACTTAGCCAATCAGAGTGCACTCACGGTAAAATAGCGTTAGTGGTAACTAAGTCAGTCAAGGCAAAATATCCACTACATAAGAATATAGACATCAAAACAAATAACACTTCAGCTGCGAAGTCCTCCAGTTTAGCCAAATCCGCTGACAAGTACTAAATATTTTCAAGATTGCAGGTAAAATAAATGTGCCATATAACACATACAATGATAGTGTCAACTTGCCACCATCACCTCTCCAGCCAACATTGTCTATTCTAATAATATTAAACATTTCAGTATCATCAAAGACTTGCAATTTACTAACCTCCTCACTCTGTGCATTCTCATCCATCTTCTCGTTTAGTAGGAGCAAAATTGTTAAGGTATAGAGTGGTCAAGCCTTTCAGCTGACACAACAATCCTTCCTCGTCCGAATCCTCGACTGGTTCACTGTGTCTGTATCCTTCCTTCACCGCCCCTCCCTTAAACCTCTTTCTCTATCTACAATACTTTGATTATTCATGTATTAAAAATAAACCATTATATCATTATATTATTGTTTAGTGATTATTACTCGAAAGAAAAGCCTTTTATATGATAATTGATGGTGGTGAGGTGTACATATTTAGACCTCGTAACCTAAACTATCATCTTTATGTGTCATTTTCCAGAACAATAGACATATATGAATCTATTACCATTTAATATACATATTTTATACATGATAGTTATGGTTTTATACTAATTCTCTCTTAAAGTCTGTTTGTTTACACCGGGTTAAAAGGATCATCACCAGACGGAATGTTTTATTATCAAAATTATTAGATACATATTACATACATTAAGCGAGCTGAGGTAATTATGAAAGTAACTGTTCGATTACTTGGATAATACTGTAACTACTATCCGGATATATTTATTTCTGCATTGTTCTTGACTGAATCATAGTCATTGTATCTCCAGCCCGAGTGTCCTGATGTGTTCCCATGCCTAGTTGATGTGTTCCCCTGCCTAGTTGATGTGTTACCCTGCCTAGTTGATGTGTTACCCTGCCTAGTTGATGTGTTACCCTGCCTAGTTGATGTGTTACCCTGCCTAGTTGATGTGTTCCCCTGCCTAGTTGATGTGTTACCCTGCCTAGTTGATCTGTCCTCCTGCCTAGTTGATGTGTGATGTGTCCCCCTGCCTGTCCTATCTAGTTGATCTGTCCTCCTGCCTGATGTGTCCCCCTATCTAGTCGATGTGTCCCCCCCGATGTGTCCCCTGCCTAGTCGATGTGTCAGTGTGTCCCCTGCCATTGATGTGTCCTGCCTGGTTGATCTGTCCTGCCTGATCTGTCACCTGCCTGTCCCTCTACTCAGTGTCCCTCTGCCAAGTCATAGTGTCCTCCTGTCTACTCAAAGTGTCCCTCTGCCAAGTCATAGTGTCCTCCTGTCTACTCAAAGTGTCCCTCTGCCAAGTCATAGTGTCCCTCTGACTATAGTGTGTTTTTTATCAGCTGTGAAGAGATGCCCCGCCCCCACCTCAAGAGTTACAGCTGATTGGCTGTTGCACACCTGTCCGATTTCGTCCTGAAGTAATGATGTGTTTCTAAATGAGTATATTCATAATCTTTGGGATGACCGTTTCTGATGAGAAAGATATTTAGCTAATTTATATTAAGATACATGCATTCAATATTTCAAACATACTGCAAGCATGTAGGAAGTTTATCAGAAGTATTATACATAAATTAACTGTTAAACTCTGTTAGCAAATTCACACATTTGGAGGATGCACTTAATATATACTTATTTTTACCCACAATAAGGCATACTAAGATAAATTATGGATCAGTAATACTACATTATGCAAAAACTAACATTTAAAAGATCAGAATCACATTGAAATATTACTGAATCATGCACAGTAGCTCATTTATTATTACAATTTTCAGAATGCAAGTTATGCTTCGGTGGTGTCGAGCAGCAGGAAGAGCAAAGCATGTGTGTCAGTACAGTAGGTGTACCCCAGGGGGAGCATTCGATGTGGTGGTGGTGGGCGGTGGCCATGCTGGTACAGAGGCCTGCGCTGCTGCTGCTAGGATGGGTGCCACAACATTGCTTGTCACACATAAGAAGTCCACCATAGGTTATATTTTAGTGCTTTATGAGAAAATACTGTAGTTGAGAGTTTCAAGAAAATTCAATGATGTACTGTACTGTACTGTATCTGTCCAATTACTTTCCAACTTACATACCGTGAACCCTCGAAGATCCGGACGTAATATTTGTTAAGAGTGTTTCCAGACTCCTAGTCCTCAATATGAGGTGCTGGTAACTGTATCTCTTATGCTTGATAATAATTCACTATATATTACATGTGTGTCATAAGTTTAGAGTCACAAAGTAAAAGATTTCTTCTTTAATAGGTGAGATGTCATGCAATCCCTCTTTCGGTGGTATTGGAAAAGGACACCTGATGAGAGAAGTGGATGCTCTGGATGGACTTTGTGGTCGGGTCTGTGATATTTCTGGCATACATTACAAGGTAACGTATGGAATACAGAATAACTTGCATTACTACACACTATGCTGGTCAAACTCATTGGCCTATAATTGTTTGTGTAGTGGCGATCACCCTGTTTGAATATAGGACTTACATATACTGAACCATTTTCCAGTCACTGGGGACCTTTAATGTAAGGGGATTGGTCAAATATATGATTAATTATAAGATGCACACCTCTTGGGTGGGAAGTCATGGAGCTGGGGGATGACGTGCTGTTTCCCTTTGTCCATTCTTCTGGTTCTGCACTGATGCATTTACCACCATTTCTCCCTCCTTATATGTAACTTACCAGAATCTATCCCTGTTTGTTCCTATGGATTATGTATCTTTCCACAAAGCAATATTAACTTCCTGGCTTGGACTCTCCCAACTTCCTTTCATGGTAAGGGAGTTCATGATGTGATGAAGGAGAAAGGAAATCCAGTATGGTATATTGTATTATAATTGCTCAATAGTTGTGGTTCTCTGATGAGATAATTATGCACATCTTGGATTATTTAACTCAATCTCCCCATATTCCCTACTCTTGACTCTGCAGCATTCACTTGCAGGGTGATTCAGTCCATTTAACTGAGGTTTGCTTTATGGTTAACTATGTGAATTGGCCTCTTGAAACACAAAAGTGGATTTTAGTCATAACTTGTTTTTGCAATGAATGATAAAGATTGTTTCGGTACTCTCTTACCCTGTATGTTTGATTGATTTCCAGGTGCTGAACCGTAGCAAGGGTCCAGCTGTATGGGGTCCTCGAGCACAGATAGACAGAGCACTGTACAAAAAAAATCTCCAGGAAGAGTTGTTTCAGTTACCTAACCTGACTATAATAGAGGCAGCAGTGGAAGATCTGATTTTAAGGGAACCATGTGCTTCTAGTGAGTTTGGTGGTTGGTTAAGAATTTGTTTATACTTTATTTTACTTTACTGTTTATGAAATATAGAACTACTTTTAATGCATATCTGTGTTAATGTATTTTTTTATTGTACTGTATTATGTACAATGTTTATTGTTTACTGTATTAAAGCAGTTTTGGAACTGTTTATAGGTATTTTTTGGCTTCTGGAATCAAACTAATTATTTTCATTTAAATCAATTAAACTATAATTCCCAATTTAATAATTCATGATGCCTTCTGGTACCTAACCCACGAATTATCGAAACTCCACTGGATCTACAGTACTTTCTGAAAGCCTTTCGGTCCCAAGCATTTCAGATTCCCGATACTCGAGTGTGCTGTAATGTATGTACGGTAATTGAAAATCAAGATGGGGAGCTATGATTAGGGATTCAAAGCCAAAACACTCACTGGTAGCTACAGCTAAAAGTTCTTAACTTGGTGAGGATTTAACCAGTTTGCCACTTACAGTACCACAGTATAGAAATATATTCCCTCATTAGTTTAATGCAAAATAAACACCATGATACCCATGGCCATGATACAGGAGGGGTTTACTGTATATTTCAGTGGACAGGATGAAGCTTAGAGTAAATTATATCAAGAGAAAATCATTAAGGATCAACATTCATTTTGCTTTAAAGGCAACATCTATATTTACTTAATGGCCACCCATTAGAGGTGGTCATGCTGAGGGAATGAGTCCAGTGGCCTGTGTAGGATCCCTCCATTGTTCTCTCAGAAATGTAACGGCCATAAATGTGCTGCAAAGGTAACTATGTTTCATAATTTAGCCTCAGTTGTGGACATCCTAACCAAAATAATGCACACATCATCATCATTATCAATATTTTATGGGCATTTTTCATGCTTGCATGGGTTAGCCACATTCACCTAATGGCTGCTCTTCATGTTGTGTGGTCTCTTGCAGCCTCTTTTGTCAGGTTCTTATCTCTTATACAGAGTACCATTTTTTGCAGGACCATTTGCTTGAGCCGTAGATAATAGAATAGGAATTTATACTTCAGTCCTTCATTTATCAGTCAGCTTGTATCTACATATTTATATTGAATTCTTCTCTCTTACATATTCAGTAAGAAAAGTGTTAACTGGTCTGTTGGATAAAACAAGCTGAGTGACCTCAAAGCACAAGATTTATACAGATTATGAAATGTTTATAGTATTATATAGAAAGGTTCATTATATTGGAAAATGTTTCACTGAGACTGCTTTATATAAAAGTATATCTTTACTTCTTTGCTTACAAGAATAAGAAGTATATATTCTATATTTTGTATAGATGACTTGTTATGTGAAAGAGAAGAAAAAGTTTGGGTGGAAAAGGGTTAATTTTTCATGTACAGGGTAAGTGATGGAAATAAGAACATACCATATAATGCTGAATAATCGTCCCGTGTGTGTGTGTGTGTGTAGCAGATGTACCTCAACAAGCTGAATGCCAAGGAGTGTTACTAGATGATGGGCGAGAGATTACATCTCACAGTGTTGTCATCACCACGGGGACCTTCTTACGAGGAGTAATCAGCATAGGATTAGATGTGAGGCCTGCTGGCAGACTTGGAGATGCACCAGCTATTGGGCTGGCCAACACTTTTGAAAAGTTGCAGTTTAGACTTGGAAGACTTAAGACAGGTATGTGTCATATTTTCTCCAAAGAACTTTGGATATCTCGTATAATTCAGGGCATAAATTAATTAGTCTTTTTCAAGTCTTTTCCTGCTATAAAACAGGTGACAGATGTGAGGAAACAGATTTTCCCATCATTTATTCTTATTGCAGTAATAGATATGTTTTTTGGGGTAAAACCCTTCTATAATATGTCCATATTTATATGGGGTCCTCATTATACATTGGAGATGTGTTCCAGAGAAAAGTGACTTATATTAATAGTAATAATAATAATAATAATAATAACAACAACAATAATACTGTAAAAACAATATTTATTCAGTAAATTGTTATACAGGTTTACAATTGGACAAGCATGTTTATAAATTATGCAGTTATACAGTTCAGCATGAATAAACACAATGTGGGTATATGGTGCATGTAGGCAGTGGGAGGATACAGTGTCCTGTCTCTTTTTCACTTTTTCATACTTTAGGAACACCCCCAAGGATAGCCCAAAACACCATTGACTACACGCAGTGTACACAACAAGAGCCAGACAACCCACCAGTGCCATTCTCATTCTTAAATCAACAAGTCTGGATTAAGGTCAGTACCCACTTAATTTTTTTCATAATTATATTTCTTGAGTTCTTTTCATGGATAGGTATGCAATGTTGACTGTCACTATGGGTAGACTTTTAGTAAACTATTGTCTTTTTCCCAACTATTAGCAAAGGGCAAGTCATATTTTTGTTGATGTAACAGATTCTCATATTTACAGTATTTGTTATGCCTTAAAGCCTTTGTAAAATAGATATTAGCACACAAAGAGGTGCAATATGTTTATACACCAGCTACCAGCCAGTTCCTCTAGACAGCCAACTACCCAGCCAAAGTTTCAGCTCAGTCAGGTGGCACTCCACTCACTCTCCCTCATGCATAGTCGGCAATATCCACTCCACCAAACATTTCTTCATTTCCAAATTCCACATTTTCTCCTACAACTCTGCACCTGTATTGTAAATAACTAGCATAAAAAATTTAAGAATACAAAATAATTTTCTTTTACCAGGGTATTTGATTTTCTACTTATTACATGAGAGTAAACGAGGGAAAGGTAGAAAATGAAACAACTGGGTCAGTGCCTGTGAGTGGTGGTGTGAGTGATGTGCCATTTGTCTTCATGTCAGAATGATAACACATTCAAAGCTTATTTTAAACTCAGTAACATTATTAGTGTTAGAGAATAATGAAATTTGTCAATGAAATAAGTAAGCATACTGGCAGTATAAAAAAAACAAACATTATTTTAGCATATTTTCATTAATACTTTTTTCTCATAAATTCAGTTACACTCATAAATAAAAGCATGAAACAAAATTAAATTTAATTTTGCAAACAAACTGTCATAAATTTGGGTCTGCCTGTACATTGGTTTATTATTTTGAAGGTGAACCAGGTGCTGTTCCTGAGCCTGATCTTGAACTGTTGCTATTCTACTTTAACCTGTCCCTATGTACTGTACATGTGCCCATCTTGTTTCAGTCATGTCTCCAAGAATTTCAGCCACATTCTCTTTTATCAACTTATTTCTTTTTATCAATTACAGTGACCCTCGGTTAAGAACTCAATCCGTTCCAGAAGGTCGTTCGTTAACCGAAAAGTTCGTTAACCGAAACCATTGTTTCAATGGGTTTTTGGGTAATTGGTTCCAGCTCACCGAAAATTTCCTAAATTCAACAAAAATGGTAGAAAATTTCACTTACTTTGAGGTGTGTATGTAGAAGGCTCCTGGATGATGATGATGATGATGGGAATTACAATGGGGGTGGAGGAGAAGGAAGAAGAGAAGGCATTGGGGTGGAAGAGAAGTCACCCCATGGCACCATTTCACCCATAAAATTTTAGTTCTCTTGGTGTATTTCAAGATTATTTTCTTTAAATCAACACTGTACTGCATTATATATTGTCAATATGTAAAATATATTTCAAAATGACCAATAATTTGCTTGGAAACACAGAAAAAAAGCGTTTAGTTGAAGAGAGTCTCAAGCAAGATATTACCTCCAGTGAAAACAGAGAGACTAACGCCTGTTTGCTGTGTTAAGAGGCTGGATGCTGCGCATTAAACTAGTCACTTTACCTTCAATTATGTTCAATAATTGTTAAAATGACTAAAAAATTTAATATTAAACTTTTAAAATTATTGAATAGTATAAACTTCTTGATATTTACTAAAATAGTTAGGAATTTAAGCCCTAGAACCGATTAATGTATTGGTGGACTGATACTAAAGCTGGTTGCCCGGCCAGTGCAAGCGAAAACATGTTGAGGTCGGTTCGTAAGAAATTCGTTAACCGAATTTTTGTTCGTTAACCGAATTGAAGATCCTTATGGAAGGCAGTTCGTTAACCGAAATTTCGTTAACCGAGGCGTTCGTTAAACGAGGGGTCACTGTATTCTCAATATTTTACCTCTATTAAGCTGAACCTTCCATTCTGTTTATCTTGCTTCTATAGTACTACACAGTGGTCAGACAATTCGTATAAGTGCCCATCATAATACTGTACATTAACATTAGTTAGCTTATATTTCATTCTTCTAACCACCAGCTGATAGACTAACAATAATGTATACTCTAATGTACGTAATTCTTTTTCTTTCAGCCTGAGGAACAACTGTTTTGTCATCTCACTCACACAACTCCAGAGGTGGAAAAAATTGTCAAAGATACTCTGCATAAAAATCGACATGTTCATGAGGAGACTAATGGACCTCGCTACTGTCCATCCATAGAATCAAAAGTTTTAAGGTTAGACAGATCCAATGTTTACAAAGAACTACAGAAAGCACTGTCAAGTGTGAAGCCAGAGTGTAAGATGTAACTTAATGATGAGAAGGTGGAAAAAGCACAGGAGAATATTTTTATTGAGGATGGATGTATGAATGCTGAAAGACTGTACCTCAGTTGTTAATAAAATGAAAGCAAGTTGTTTACATTGTAAAGAATAAAAGCGCAGCCTATGGGAGGTTGGTACACTTATAAGTCCTGGAACCATAAATGCTAGAATTATAACCTTACATCTTGAAATTAGCAGTTCTGTTGAGCCAGCAATTCTATTGGTAAAAAACCCATGACTGAGGGACTATCTTTATCATCTTTGCCACTGATCAGCCTTTTATACTTACACAAGTCTCCTGGATAATCACTTGATAAGAATTTACCCTAAAGGGAGAAGGCTTGAGTTGTGCTGCTAAAATCATAAACACTGACACTTCAAACCCTTCATATACTGACTTTGGCTATGGAATGCTGAATCCATGAACTATTTTCCAGATCTTAGTCACCTGTCACACAGTGTGGACACATTATCCTCATTTAGTGACTCTATGAACATGGGGTGAATGCCTCATAGTTTCAAAGTCATAACACCTAATAAATTTGGGGGACATAGGGAAAAATACAAACAGAAACATAAAATATCATAGTATTTACTAATTTCACTTTCCAAAATAAATCTCCCACCAATCACATTTCAGGATGGAATAATTTTGCTAAATTTTAAAACAGATATGCTTGGCCTCACTATTTCCTCTAATATGTCATGGAAGCCACACATCCACAACATTGCTAAAGCTGCCTCTCGAAAGCTGGGAATGTTGTACAGATGCTGTAGCTACTTCACTTCTGAACAGTTGCTTCAAGTATATAAGGGATTCATTCGTCCTAACATGACACATTGCAGCCGAGCTGTCCCAATATTTGATTATTACCTGATTTATGCCGAATTGATAGTCATCTCGTCATTTTTTGCTGTATGTGTAGTTAAATTAATAACAACAGTAATGATTTTTTTTACAACTATTATGCCTTTTCCCGTATGAGTGAGGTGGGAAAAGGTTCAAGAGACTGAACCAGGGTTTAGCTCAAGTCATTTAATGGACAGGTGGCCGGTCTGTCACACCCGATGATGATGATTTTTGATAAAGGCAATCCGGTCGCTTCTGAAGACTCGAACCTGTGAGAGATGTCTGTTTCGGTTTAATGTTGAATTCCATTGGTTAAAATTAATGTTTTTACAGGTTTGTGGTAAATGCTGTTGGAAGTTTATGGTGAAGGGCGTTAAAAACAAGTGTTAATATTATTTAATTTTTGTTGCCTTTGAAAATATTTGCAATTCATAAAGCACAACAATTTAATTTTACGTGGTAAGAAACTGACTCAACAGTTCATACAAGATGTTCATTACCTTTCAAAATAAATAAAATGTAATAATACTGGTTACCTATATTCTGAGTCCAAACAATTAACGAATCTATGCATTATATGTAGGGAACTGTATTTAATAATAATCACTATTAAAAATGGTTGTCACAGCACTCATAGGACAGATATGTGATGGCCCTAAAGCCCAAAATGTTTTCCCTGCCCTTCTCTAAGCATGTGCCAAATTTCATGCTTCTATCATTAAACCTACAATTCCTTGATATATTTCCCCAATCTGCCTGACTATATGGATCTTGCTCATTTATCTTATCCCTTCAACGTGGCATATTAATTAAGAATACTAGTCCAAGTAATCATTAAACCAAAAAGATTATTTTCATCTACTTAGTCTCATTAGTTAATTCAAGTTTTGAAGAGCAAAACTTTTCTTTAATATGTGTTATTCTTCAACTATTTGCATTCTCAGATTTTCAGGTCGTAACCACCAAGTGTGGCTTGAACCAGAAGGTTTAGACTCTGGTCTAGTGTATCCTCAGGGCCTGTCCTGTACAATGCCCCCAGAGCACCAACAGGCCTTACTCCGCTTCATTCCAAGCCTCCAGCACTGTGAAATGATCACTCCAGGTATGACCAGTTTTATCACATCCTTACTGATAATCTATCTGTGGAAAGTGCCTTATGGTTCTCTGTAAATGCTGACTTTGCATAATTTCAAAGAGAAATGAAGAGAAAAGACAAACATTATATTTTTACTGTATTTATTTAAAAATTAAGAGTTTATTAATTGTTTGTCATTGCATATTCCACTTGCAACTGAACCATTCATTGCACTGAAATTTAATTTGGAACAGTACGCAGTGTGTCTGGACAGTGGACAAATTTCCCAGAGGTGTAGGGTGGGCATGAACTCCGCATATTTCCTTCTTGGGCTCTGTAAATGCTTTGGCACTTCGCAGAGAAAATCTGGGAAGGGGATTTGGGGGTGGTGTGTTTTAGGTGGTGAGATGTTTTTGCCCATCACATTGTTCATGACATACACAAGCTTGAGGCATATGCTCTGTCTGCAGAGATGACTGAGGTGCTGACCATGTTGTGCTGTTTTTTAACGAACATCAGACAAGGATCATGAAGCACATATTAATGTAATGTCAAAGACTCCCAACCTTAGAGGGTAATATCAGTGTTCACCAATGATGGTCTGAAACTTCGATTTTCAGACTGTAAAAATGAGTCTGACCATTCTTTGCAGTAAGTTAGAAATATTTTCTTTGAACACCCCAATTATATGATTTCTTTTATTCAGTTAGTGTGACTGCTGTAGTTATAATACAGTACTTAGTTAGCTCTTGTTAGCCTCTTAAAACATTTTTATGCATCAACCTTTAGTGAATTTATTTCCTTTAATGAGAACTGACATTTATTGGAAATATAATACTGTACTGATTTATTTTAAGATTTAAGACAATTAGTAAATGGTAATTTGATTTTTTAATATTATGTATAAGCATAGATCTTCGCTACCTTTCTGTGCTAATTTGTCATTTCTAACACAGGTTATGGTGTAGAATATGACTACGTGGACCCGCGTGAACTGACCCCACAGTTAGAGACTTGTCGTGTCGCTCGCCTTTTCCTAGCAGGGCAAATCAATGGAACAACTGGCTATGAGGAAGCTGCTGCACAAGGCATTGTGGCTGGGATAAATGCTACTGCAAAGGTATTGTTGTTGGCTTGTGCTTGGCTGTACACTATTTTACCTTACTGTGTACATCAGTTCCATCATTTGAAGCAGGTATCCCTCATTTAACGATAGGGATGCATTCCCGAAAAACCTAACATTAAGCAAAATGTGTGTGGTTTCTCTGGCTTGGACAGCTTTGGTGTGACAGAAATTCATTATATGTACAGTATTATGTGTTTTTCAATAGCCTGTAAAGTAATTTTGAATGTGATTTGTTGTCTGGATTTTGCATTTTTAAAATTAAAAAGAGTACAGGGGTAGTTATCTTTCTCTATATTCTGTGTTTAATATAAAAGTATAGGAATTCTCATATGAAAGGTACTGTATATGAGTGCATATACAGTGATATCCCCATTAGCTGGAACAATTGGTGCAGAGCACTTCTGGGGATGAGAGATTTCGGGGTAACCAGACGACTTTCTCAAACCCGGAAAAATTCCTTATCTCTGGAATCTTTGCGGTTACTGGGAAAAGTTTCCAAGTTCCTAAACTAGACATCTTGCACAAATGGACTAGCCCACTTCCCCAGAAAATTTTTCTTCTAATAAATATTGCTTTACTCACCATAAGCTGGCTCCATCTACCTGAACTGTGGGCCACATTAAATAGAATTTCTCAATCACTCCATTGGCCGCACAAAGGCATGGTTGAGGTCACATGCTGCCCATGCCTGATGTACAGCACTGCACAACACAATTGTAGACAAAAAGCAGCAGCTAGTGAGGGAACAATCTTCTACAATGGCAGCAGGATATGAACCAAACGATCCAAGCAGCTTGGCCACCCACGTGCCTGGCATGTGGGAATGGGTTGGAGCATGATGCAATCTTTCGGAGTGTCCTGAAAATTTATTCCCAAACCCAGAAATAAAAGTGTGTTGGTATTTTTCTTAATTTTTCTTGGAATAATCAGAAAATGCACCTGATTTTCAACCTCAGAATTTGTTCCCAAACAGGAATTGAGAGAATTTTCTGGAAAAATTCCAAGCAAATTACCGGCTATTGGAAAGTTCAGGGTTTGAGGGATTCCAGTTAACAGAGGTAATACAGTCAACCCTCGCTTTACGCGGTCCCACATTCCGCGTTTCCACGTTTACACGGTACCCTGCCGAAACCGGAATGCTCACATTCCGCGGTGCGTGTACCCCTTTACGCGGAGAGCGGCTGGCGAGCCGCGCCATTTTTGGATCCAAACCTCCCGCCATCTCTCCCGCCATCCGCCATGTTGTGTAAGCGGCGGTAGCAGGGTGCGCACAAGGTCGCCCAGTCATCAAAGCATTACCGAGTTCTTCACCCGCCAGCCACCACAGCCGGCCCAAGTCAGTGATAGTGATAATTATAGTGAGGATATGGACTTATATGGACTTTGAGGGGTTTGACAAAGAGGCCCTGCAAGCCTCTGTGGTGGATAGTGATACAATTGATACAGGTGAGGGCCAATAATCTGCCCTCTGCCTCGGAACCAACCCCCCCATCTCCGTGTGCCCAGCCATCTTTTCTACTAATGTAAGTGTTAAAAAACCTGATATTATTGATATTTCTCTTAATTATTAATTGTGTGTGCATACCATCATAAAATTAAGAAGTTATTTTTACTACAACGTAGGTATTGTGTCTGAAAAAGTGGAGTTTGGGGATCGGCCCGGTCTCTATTTCAATTAATCCCATATGTTATGTTGTTCACTTTATGCGTTTCTCACTTTCCGTGGTACCCTTGTGGGTTGAATTAACCGTGTAAAGTGAGGGTTCACTGTACTGTTTTAATTTACTGTATACTCTTGGTGCATAACTAATTTGAACACGTGTTGACTTTTATCAGGCATTTAATAAAGAAGGTCTCACTGTGGACCGGACAGAGGGCTACATTGGTGTCTTAATTGATGACCTCACCACCCAGGGCACCTCTGAGCCTTACCGAATGTTTACTTCTCGCTCAGAATTTAGATTCCAGCTGAGGCCTGACAATGCCGATCTTCGACTTACTGAAAAGGGTTTGTATCTTCATAAAATATTTTGTTAGTTACTGCTTTACACTAGTAGTGAGCTCAAAACTTGCACTAGATATTCTCTGTCACTTTGTATGTACAGTACAGTACAGTTCATCTCATAGGGAGACCCCAATTTATGAAGCTTTGATATATGAAAATTTGAAATTACAGGAAAAATTTCTCCTTTACTTTGAGTTATGAAGTAAAACCCCAAAGTTATGATTTTTTTCATTATTTTTTCTTAAGTACCTGTAGTATGGGAAAGAAAATATGTTTTGATAATGGATTTTTTTACTACAAGTATGATTGCTTATTTCACTAATTTATTTCATTATTCTCTAACAATCACAATGTTATTGAGTGTACAAATAAGCATTCAATGTCATTATTCTTCTACAATCACCATATAACTTACTTTTCAAACTCACTGAAGACAAGTAGACTCACAGACTCACATTCACCACACACACACACACACACACACACACACACACACACACACACACACACACACACACACACACACACACACACACACACACACACACACAGTCACTCAGCCAGCCAGTTGTCTGATTGTCAAACAATATAGGTTTAGAGTTGTAAGAGTGTGGAATTTGAAAGTGGAAAAATATTTGGAGGTGTGGAGAATGCCAGCAATGCTTGAGGGAGGGTGAACGAGTGTCAGATATCCTGTACTGCCTGCATTTCACTTATGTTTAAGATTGGCTTACAATCATTGTGTACACCAAATCTTGCCATTTAAAACATGTTTTGTAGCATTTTAAGGTGTTCTTTTTTTGTAGGAACATATCTCAAGTTTTATAATGGGAGTCAATAGGAAAATGTGCTTCGATTTACAAACAATTAATTTATGAAGAGTTTTTTGGAAATAATTTAAAATCTATATATTTTAGGTTATTCCATTGGCTGTGTATCTGAAGAGCGACATAATCAATTGATACAAACAAAAAGTCAGCTCGAGGAGGGATTGCAACTGCTTCGGGGAGATGTTCGTAGCTTCAAGACCTGGGCAAAACTTCTAGATAGACCACAAACTAGAGCAACAACATATAAGAGGTAGGTTTTTATTTGTTCTCAATTTCATCTAATATAGGTTAGATTCAACAGAGCCCATGGATTGTAAATATTGGGACATGAATTGTAAAAAAAATTGGTGGAATTTTAGAAATGTCTTCAGCAACTTAGGCTATAATGTTCCCACAGCTTTCCAATTTTATACCAAAATTAACTTTAATGATACATTAAGTCAAAAGTCAAAGTCACAGTTTGATGTGAAGAATTGACCCCTCTGTAGAGTATAGTTTTCTTGGCTTTTTTTTTATTGTAATATTACTCTAGTAAAAAGGTTTAGATTTAAACTTTCCTACATGTTTAATCATCTAAAAAAATTACAAATAACTATTTAATACAAATCTTTCAGTGCCCTACAGTTTCTTGGTATGTATTCCTGGAATGTAACAGTTGAACAACTAGCAAAGGTTGACTCAAGATATGAAAAATTCACTTACAATCCAGTGCTGACAGAAAGGCTAAAAGTTGAAGCCCTTTATGCTGACCTGGTAGCTGCCCAGAGTGAGGATGTGGATGCTGTACGCAGGGATTATGCACTTGTAATTCCACACAATATTGACTACTATAGGTGGGTCTGGTAACATATGATAGGTTCATGTCAGGAGTAGCTATGTGAAGGATGTAATAAAGGAGTTAACTTTTGTTGTTATTTAATATTTATTATAACTAATTTATTGTTTATACAGTTTATGTGTATTCAGATTACATTATACACTACAGTATTTTTAATTGTCTGTTTTCCTCATATGTTTCAGTCCCTCCATGAGTTTGTCAAATGAGATGCGCAGCAAACTTTCTCAAGCAAGACCCACTACGGTGAGAAGTTTGGAATTTTGATTAGCAATAATTAACAGAAAATATATTATATAGTACAGTACATCTATCCTCTGTTTTATATGTTAATTCATCTTAATGATTTTTCTGAGGTGTCTCAATGCATAAGAGAGACTTAATGTATTGCATCAATATTTAGGGTTTCATTCGTTTTCCTCTACCTTTTATATTACACTACTGTCTTTGCTTCTTTTACATTAATACATCTTCTAGGACCTCCATTCTGTTTTGCATGCTAAATAACCTTTAGTCCACCTCTTCAAATGATTTTTCCCTTTGTTCTTATTATTTGGCAGTCATAGTTTATTGTTTATCTTACACACATTCAGATATATGTTCTGTGACTGAAGATATCAGATACAAAGAGGACTGACATTAGCACGTATATTTTAGTCATTATGAATATTATTACTGTACAGCAAAGAAAAAACATTCAATGCCTTCCAGTTTCATATCTTAATTTAACTAAACCCATTTATAAAACATATCATACTCAAAATACAGCTGTTCTCAGCTTGCATGGACAGTCTATGAGGTGCCACAGGGGAGACTTAGGTATTGTATATTAATATCTGCAATTGAAAAACAAAGCAAATGACTTATTGATATATTCACTTACCTTCTTAATGAAACCCGACCGCGAACCAACCATGGCTGGAGCTCCGTCTGTACAAACCCCAACCAGCGAGTCCCACGAAAGTCGATTTTCCTCAAGGAAGTTTGATACCAGTTGGAATAAATCTGTTGATGTATTAGAAGTTTCCAGGAAATGACAGAGGCCCATAAGAGGAAAATTAGTGGTAGTGCTCGTGGTTGTTAGAGGGGAAAAAAGAAAAAAGCGCATACTGTACTGTGTAAACTTTGGAAGAAAAAGTCAAGCTATTAGATTTAACTAATGAGTGGCATATTGAACTCTGAAGTTATCTTAGTACAGGGTGATCCAGTTAAAGTGAACCAGTTTCAGGTTGGCAACACTTGGTAGGGGTTTAAGTGGGAGGAGGAAGCGGGGTGGCAATTGGTGGTGCTTGGCCTTGGGTTCTGAAAGAGAAAGTGTAGTCTCATCGATTCCACGATATTGATGACCTGAAGGCCAGAATTCGCCAGGAGTTTTGTTGCCATCTCTCCAGATGTGCTTCGTAGAGTCATGCACAACTTTCGCCAACGACTGCAGCAGTTTATTGTGAAGAGGAGTGCACATTTGGATGACATAACTTTCAAACTTTAATAACTATTGTTTCCAAAGGTTTTCAGAAACTTGCAAACTGCTAAAATATAGATTTTGCCAATTTCATGAATTTTTATTTAATTTTCAACATGGTTCACTTTAATTGGACCACCCTGTATAAAAAAGGAGTTATACGTACAGTATATTTAAAGAGGAGACCCTCACATACTCTGAGACCTGACGAGTTCATTTGACAAATATTTGAAATTCTTTATATCTTGCATGTTATTTTCCAGATTGCAGCAGTAACTAGGATTGAAGGCATAACACCAGCAGCGATGATAAGCTTGTTACGTTATGTGAAGCAGAGGCAACAGCAGTATTCAGAACTTTTATAGCAATGTGTAGGTCAGACTGATGTTTTTTGATAAATTTTAGTAAATAAATACTTAACATAGCAATACAGTATTGTTAACTGTCCTTTGCAGAACTAAAAGATATGTCTGTTTATTAATGTTAATTATATAATTTAAGAGACTGTAGATCAAAATCTCTGAGGGTAGTACACATAAGTGAAAAGTCTGGACTAGGGATTCATTCCCTTAAATCAAGGTATTTTGCATAACTACAGAAATGACCTTAAATTGTAAATGAAGTGCTCATCAGATATGTTGTATGCATGAGGTTCTCTTAGGGGGCAGGGGCAGTTGCCCTCCCTGGATCAAGATTGTGTCAAGGGATAAACACATTCATTTTTCTAAGGTCAGATAAGCAAGTGTGGGATGTGAGGTCTGGGTAGGGTATGTCAGTTACCTCAGGTTACTGATTTTAAGGCTCTCCTGACCCTAGGCTCCATGTTAGAATTTTTACTTTAAAACTCACTGTATTAACCAGGCAGGCAAGGAAAGTATTACTGTATTATAGGCTGTAGGATCACATTTCTATTTTAAAGATAGGATTACCCTGTAAACTTTTATTACTGGTAACAAGCTTGTCAGAACCTTAAACAGAAAAAGTTTTTTATTTCTAGGTGTCATTGCCAAAGGAATAAGGTTATTTTCTATCATATGTCATTCCAATGATTATTGTGATGGCTTTCAAAGCAAATGTTTAGATGATGAATTACAGAACTAGTCTATACAGTATCAATGACAGTTGAGATATATGTGCTGCATTTTACTGCTGCAACAACTGGATGACCTCAGAAAATGTAATTTTTTCATCAGTGTCAACTAACAGTGTTGGTAGTTAGAGTTGTTAACAGAAGTGGCCAGGTCACCAAGCAAAACTCATTGTAAGATGTTATTCTTTTTTCAGAATTTCTAATAAAATTTTATCAGAGAATAAAAAAAGGTTAAAGTTAGCAACAAATACAGTACTTTGGAAGCAAATTAGAAATACAACCTGTACTCTGTACTTGCAAAAAGTAATACCGTACCCAGGGCCGGTGCAAGATGATTTGGCGCCCTAGGCAAGCCTTTAGATGTGCGCCCCCTTGAAAGTTTTGATAAGCTAATGTAGGTACAGTAACCCATTACTACATTGTTTTCATCTTGTGGCTTTATTACTTCACCCATGCAAATAACCAATTATTGTTATTACATTAAGTCAATAAATCCTTGACGTAAACTTCAGAGGTCAGGTAACCTTGCCTCATCCCGACAAAGACAGGGAAGGGGCGGCTCAGCCGCCCTGGCAGTAAGTGGCAGTAAGGGAGGGGAGGGGATGGTGGGGTTGGGAGAAGGGTTCCTCAGATGTCAGCCTTCAGGTCACTGCTCGACAGTTCTCCAGGCCGCCAAAGATAAGGACCCGGGTTAGTCCCTCCGGGGGGTTAACGAATAATATTAAAAAAGAAAACACAGTCGGCTACCGTCTACCTACCCTCGCCTCCCTCCGACCCCCCACCCTTCTAACATCCTGCTCCGACCCTCCACGGCTCCACCACAGTGTCCACCACAGTTTTCCCTTCATTTTTAATTTTATCCAAGTTTGCCCTGAATTTGTGGCGCCCCCAGATGTTGGCGCCCTAGGCGATCGCCTAGTTCGCCTAGTGGGTAGCGCCGGCCCTGACCGTACCTGTATTTTCGTTTGCCGGAATACCTTTTAGTCGGAACTCCAATAGCCGAAATTGAAATTTGCTTGGAATTTGTCTGGAAAATTCCCAGTTTGGGGATGGTTTTCTGAGGTTGAAAATCAGGCGCATTTTTCTGGAAATTCCAAGAAACTTTTCCTGATACTCAAAAAATTCTGGGGTTGGGGGATTTTTTCCAGTTGGAGAGTTGAAAAATGTGTCATTCTGGAAAATTCCGAGAGTCGCCTTGTTACCCGGAAATCTTTTTTTCCAGGAAGTGCTCTGCACCAATTGTTCTGGCTAAAGGAAATATCACTAGTCCTATACCTTTGTATTTCTTGTTTAAAGTAAAACCTCGATAAATCGGTGGTCCTAACCCCCCCACCAGCTGCTCCCAGATATACACTCGTCTTCCACATACAATATGCTCCTACACTTATTTGCTCTTTTTTATCTTTATAGTACTGTACAGTATACAGTTTCCTCTTTATTCATAAGACAAATTCTGTGGTTGCTTACATATAACACTTTACAGTAAATAACTATCATCCCGGTGAAAACAGTCGTTGACAACCAGACTTAAGTCTGATTTTCAACCCAGAGAGTTCTGTTTCATATTTTTTAAAATTCTTTTAATAACCTTGTTATACACTTAAAGACCTTAGTTGTTGAAGTGCAGTAATAACATAACAATAACTGATTTTCTTTAAACAGTTCAGATAAGCAGTGTTATCTCCACCTTGAGGAACTGAATCCGTTTTTCTAAATGGAAAAATTGTTGAGAAAGTGTCAATGTATAAATATTTATGAATGTACATTGGCTTTACTTGTGAAAGTAAAGAGGCAGAAATACATCATGTCCTCACTCAATGTGGAGCAAGATTACAGCCCTTGAAGGCTCTAGCATGTTGTGGTAAAGGTGCTGGGGTACCCATACTGAGAATGATGTATATTTCTACCATCAGATCACTTATAGACTATGCAGCACCTGTCCTCTCTTGTACTGGTGAAGGAAGGCTACGGAAGCTTGAGATCATGCAAAATGAAGCAATGAGAATAATTTTAGGGTGTCAAAAGAATGCAATGATTGAGATAATGAAAATGGAACTAGGGTTACAGAGCATTTCACAGAGGGTCAATGAAATTAATACAGTTGCAGCAGTTCGATTAATGAGAGGGAACAGTGGGGGTAAATTTGTACAAGATATAAATGATGGTTTAAAAGATAAAAGGACCTTCTGCAGACAAGGCAAGAGAGGATACAATGGATTAGTAAATATTATTAAAAAACGTAATCTGGCAGACTGGTGTACAGCTTTTCAGAAGAGTTGTAAGAATCCACCCTGGGAAGAACAAGAAGTAGAGTTAGACATAGTGCCTCTCACAATGAAGAAATCATTACATGAACCAGGACAGTTAAGGGCTTTATATGGGAATAAGATTAGTAATTTGCCTAAAATAAACACATTGCATGTATATTGTGATGGTTCAATTATGTCAAATGGCAGGGCAGGGTGTGGGATCCTTATAAGACAGTACACAGAACAAGGAAATGATGACATCAAAATTGGACTTCGGTTGAGCAGTTTTATATCATCAACACAAGCTGAGTTATATGCAATCTTAGTAGGATTGAAAAATGTTGTAAATATGTATAAAGATGCATATTTTTGTTGTTGATAGTAGGGCAACTTTGGATTCTTTGAACAGTGGGAGTCCAGTCTTTGAACACATTATTGGTTCATGTAGAAAATTAGTAAATACAATAAGGAAAAATGGCCATAATGTTCAATTTGTATGGGTCCCTTCACATGTAGGCATTGGTCTTAATGAAGCAGTAGATATAATAGCAAAAAGAGCCACGGAAAAGGACGAGATCGACATAATATGTACTAAAACCTTGAAACAATTAAGGAGCAAATTATGGAAAATACAATCAATAGAAGATATTTTCAAAAGGAATGAAATATACAAGAAAAGTGAAACAATGAAACATTACCATCATGTTCTCATGAACACAAAATTTACATATGGGAAAGATGGGAGTAGGTGGAAAGATTCAGTGTATATGAGGTTAAGATTAGGATATAAATATTATTGGGAACTTGGAGCTGAGAGAAGTGAACAGGATAAAGAATGTAGAGTTTGTAGAACATCCAGATCCCATACCCTGCCACATTATATACTGGAATGCTCATTGCTTAATGTATATAGAAATGCCCATTATAAATAATGTCCCCAAGCAAATAGAGTGGATGTTTAAAAGTAGGAAAATAGATGAAATATTAAAGAAATATAGAAATTTTGCATCTAGAATATAACTATGTACTATAACTGATTATATGAAATATTAGGGATTTATGTGAGTCCTGTGAGGGACATTCCTGGACTGGGGTGGGGATGACTTATGTCACTTCATCCCTTTGAGATGTATTAATGTTTTTTGTATCTCAATAAACGTATCAATCAATCAAATCTCACTCTGGTACACTTCACATGTCTCTCACTCTGGTACACTTCACATGTCTCTCACTTTGGTACACCTCACATGTTTTTAAAGGAAATGAAGAGGCATTTTTTTTTTTGTTAATTTATTACATTTACGTCTATTACTGCATGTTATAGTTTAAGTTTATAAGGCATTAGCCATAACACTGCCTAACAAAGTAAACTGTGGATGGTACAACTGTAATTTTCACATTAGAATTACATATTAATTCATTCCATTTTGTCTTTATATACGAGAAGATCAGGTTATCATAGACAGTAATGGTATATTTATTTTGAAGTTATTGGAGTCTTTTTGGATACGGATACTGTAATGTGACTTTAGAGTAGTGTAACAAGCAAGGCAGCCGGATGGCTGTTGTTGGATACCAGGTGTCCACGTCCTACCGCCTTCATTCCTTTCTCACATTAGTTCCCTCCCTCTTTTGCTCTGATTTAATTCATATATATACACAGTATATATATATATATATATATATATATATATATATATATATATATATATATATATATATATATATATATATATATATATATATATATATATATATATATATATGATGTCATTGCACGTAGGTTAGGTAAGGTTAAGTTTTTTCCGTGCCTTTTTTTCTGACTTTTTTCTTGACTTTTTTTTTCCAGGATTCAATGATTTTTCCTTCCCTCTCTAGACGAGAGGAATTTTCTCTTCCCTCCCGGCTTCATAATTTACTACAAATGACAATCGCAAGGTAAACTACTGTGGGGTACAAGCCGGGCCGGGTTAAGACTTTCGTAGGCCTTAGGCACCTCCAAGATATGGGGCCCCATTTGACAGCATATTCACTAATAACACAAGCTAGTACCTAATTATAAAATGTGATGTCGAACGAATAAGATTCAGTGATGTTTGCCATGAATTGAGTAAAAGAAAATGGGTGACATCAGCTGTTCTTGTACAGTACAGAAATAGTTTTGTTTACAAGAAGCACAGCTAGCTGGTGGACACTAATAGGAATAAGTAATAAATAAATGGAAAAAAAGTACCTCAGTATCAATTTAATAATAACCTGTAGAAAAAGGGGAAGACAAGTTCTCGTTTTATTTTTCGTAGGCCCCCCAATATCTCGTAGGCCCTAGGCACTGTGCCTACTGTGCCTAATGAATAATCCGGTACTGGGTACAGGGATGTTTGTGTTCACACTCAGGATGGGATGGAGAAAGGAAACTCACAATGTGCTCTCTGTATACATATTGTATTGGATGTACAATGCAGCTTGTTGCTGGGAAGGCAGCATGGTTACAAGCGTTGAGTAGAGAGAGCTGGTTGGTGAGGGTGCTCAGAGGAGGACAGCTTGTGGGTCGCCATGCTCGCCGGCGGGAGCGAGGACCGCCAGGCAGGAGGAGGAGAAGGAGGTGTTGCTGGCTGGTTGGTGGAGATAGAAAGAGAGCGATCAGTTCAAGTTTAGACGCTCCAAAAGTTGTTGGTAGCGAAAGTCACAGCGGGGAAGATGACAGAGGAAGGAGCAGGAGATTAGGAAGGGATTTGTAGTGGGAGAGATAGTGCCGTGGCTTTACACGACTGCGTTTATTTGGTTAGCGCATAGCGCACGTATTTGGTTTTGTCTGTGTTGGGTCACCACGAGGTCAGGTCATAAATAGCGGGGGTTGGCGTGGCTTAGTAGTTGACCCCCGCTCCGTGGGCGGCGCTGGTTGACCTAGACCACGAGGCACACACTGTGGAATTCGCGGGGTCGGCTATGCAGCGACAAACAGCGTTTGTAGGGGAGAAATCCACTACACTACTACTGCAAACGACCTAACAGTAGTTAATAGTTTGACTTATTTCACAGGTAAACTAAGAAACGCCTATCATCTTGTCTTTGAACATCTTCAGGAATTAAGTTTAAGGTGATTGACTTTCTTTGGTTTGTCTATAATCTGTGTAAATATTAAGCCACAATAAACCAAACTTACTTGGAGACTGTTGGCAGCTTTGCTTTAGTCGTGGTGTGGCCGTGTGGGTTGTTCGTCCCGAGACAAAACACGTGTCTTCCAAAGCGTTGACTTTTGGAATAAGAAAATAATTTAAAATGTGTTATATCGTAATTTGATCTATTTAATACAGATTTATATAATTTCAGTTTCTTTCATGTTTGTTTGTTTGTTTTAATAAGCAAATAAAGCGAGATAAACATTATAAACAACTCTGGATACTTCTTGTCACCAGTTGATTGACACCACTTGAGACATCATGACGTAAATGTTTTGAGGCTCAATCATCCAAAATTGAGCTATTATACGAACTAAAATATTGGCATATAATTTTGTGTAATACACTGCCTTATACTTCATAGCTAGAACAGATAAAGACAAAGATCTGCAAAACTACATGTTTGGAGAAACGAATGATAAAACACGAGCAAACTCAGTTTGTTATAGCACTGGGACGAGGTTTGTCTGGTTCGCTCAAGTTTTGAATCTATCACGTTTTGCGGTTTCGGATTTATGAAAATGTTAACAGAGGCCTCTAGCAAGACGATACATTGACAGTGTTGTTTCTGCCTTAGTGCTGGTGAGGACGTATACGAAGGCTTATGGACATAGAAATAGCCGGTGAGGCGAAGAGGCTGAAATTGACTAGAACTGCAAAGTATCTTGAGGTGTTTGTCAATGTAGGAAAGTGACGTGGAGTGTTTGAAAGTATCACAACATGTTTAAAAGTGTCGTAAAGTAGTATAAGTGTCTCAAAGTGGTCTTAAATAAAAAAAAATATAAGTGCCATAAATTGTCATAAGTATTGTGTAGTGATCACATGTAATATAACTTGTTCGTAAGTAAAGTAAAGTGTTTATAAGCTTTGTAAAGTGTTTGTGTTATGAAGTCAAAGTGATGTGAAGTATTTGTGTTAGGAAGACTCATAAGTGTCACAAAATAATTGTGGGTGCCCAAAACACCCACATTTGTCATAAGAGTGGTATAAAGTGTCATTAAGTGGCATAAGGTGTTAGAGTGCCATAAAGGGGGGACCGGTGGTAGAAGCGGTAACGTTCTTGCCTCGCAAGCGAGATGTTACGGGTTCGATTCCCGGGTCGGTGGAAGTTGTTTGGACTTACTTCCTAGCCCCCATTCGTCCCTGTTCACCTAGCAGTAAAGTAGGTACCTGTTGTAAGTCGAAAGTTGCGAATTCGTATTCAGGGACAAGTTGTTGGAGCTTCCAATAATTTGATGACATAAACCACTGACTCTTCAGGCTTCTACGCCCTTGACTCATGAGACATAAAGGCAAGCATGAACTTAGCATGCTTCCCTGTTGGGCGCTGTAAACGCTTCTGCTCTTCACCTTACACAAGGATGTAGGGGAGTGCCCAATAAAAAAAGAAAAAAAAAGTGCCATAAAGTGACACGTTATGTCACAATGATTTACGTAATATCCAAAAGTTTTATAAAGTACTTTTAAGTGGCAGTAAGTCTGATAAAGTGCCATAAAGTTGAATGTTTCGTATAATGTCGTAAGATGTGATGCACAATGAAAAAATGTTATAAGTATCAGAGGAGTCATGAAGTGTCCTAAGCAGCAAGGTGTCAAGTGCAAGTGTCACGAGGTGTCATAAAAGTGTCAAGACCACCAGCACAAGGTAACTACACTACTAATAATACTACTGTTGTATTATTGACACAATGAATAAATCTCTTGGTCATTCATTTGGCTTAAGATCATTGGTTCTGTCTTAATTGTTCCTGTAAATTGTGAGACTAATCATATAAGTGTGTGTGTGGGGGGGTAGACGGCAGGTCATCTCAACTTTTTTTCTTCTTTTCTTTATCCAGGTGAGTGTGAGTTACAACAGCTCTTCGTGGGACATTAACACACCACATCTCAGGTACGTTCAAGTTATCATGTTCAATGATTATCGTTTTATTCGTCAGCTAAGTCTGGAGTCGTTCTCATCCCACAACAGTTTTAAAGGAACGTTACTCTTTTCTCCTCCCATCTTTGAGGACGTCGGTGTCCCCCCCAGTGTCTTTGTGGTCGCCTGTGATCCCGTCGCTGTCTATAGTAAAGTCTCCCCCTCCCTCACGCCGTCTATGATTCTTAAGTTAAGGTGGGGAAAGGATGGAAGGCATGCTGGGGCTCAAGGCACAGCCAGACATGAGGGATGGAGAAGTCACGACAGATAGTTGTGGGGGGAAAGGTTGGAAAGGAAGTTTAATGAGTTAAACAGAGGGGGACGACACCCCTTGTTTTAAATATTACAGAGTTTGTTGGCTAACTAAGCTAACCTAGGATTTAGGATGAAGTTTTACAATGTCTTATTACTGTATTGCGTTATGGACTCACTAGATTATGACTTGTTAAATGTGATCTTATATCATCTAAGTTTTAATCTAAGGTGGATCGTTGTGGTGGATATACATGCAGATGGGTCGCGGGTTGGGTTGTTGTAGTGCGGGCAGACTCCGGGGCCACCAGGCGTGGGGTCGCCCTCCGTTGATGTCTTCCCCGCGTAGGTGGTCTGGGCTGTGAGGGTCGTTCAGGGGCTTATTCCAAACCTTCTTCCCAAGGCGATGGAACCTAACGTTGAGGGCCTCCGTTTTATTTCTCAGGTGGATGGTTTCCACTGTGTCCTGGTAGGGTGGCGCTTGGCCACTGGCTGACCTCAGACACTTGTTTTGGAAGCTCTGTAGTTGTTGTAGTGTGGTCTTCCCGAGCGTGACGAGTGGTATATGTGGGTACTCCAACACAGGCCTCACCAGCGCCTTGTACAGGTGGACTTGTATCTTCTCAGGCATCAGTTTAAAACGTTTTAATTTGGCTGCGGCGATTTTGGCATTCTTTAGAATGATGCCAGTCCGAGAGATGATGAGGCCGAGCAACCTGCCTTGTTTAGAGTACTCAATCTCTTCGTTTGTTTTTATCCGTTGGTTTTCACTTTGTCCGTGGCACTAGACTTAAGTAGTTTATCAGCATCTTCATCTGTCTCTGTGGGGATGATATAACCTTCTCTCAGATCCACGAGTCCTCCACCTCCCACCTTCTTCCCGTCAGAGCCTCACCTTTTCCAGTCAAGTGGGTACAGTGATCACACTCAGCTGTTTAAGAGGCATCCGTATCTCTCCTAGAAATTTCCTTCTACACTGAGATGAAATTACCCTCACCATGCTGTCATGGTTTCATTGTCCTGCTTTACGGGCTGTTACCTAATCTGCTTCGTGTTTTGGAGGCATCAGATCCCCCGCTATCAGCTGATGTTTCGTCAAACAGGTCTCAGCCCTAATTGGTAACAACCTAACCTAACCATTGGGGATGAAGATCACTAATATTGAATTCCAACCCATTTTAAGGGGCTCTAACCGTAGTAATGCTCAGGACCGTAATGCCTCATGGGCAATTAAGATTAAGGTCTTTTTGGCAGAGAACCATTTCATCTTGAAATTTTCAGTGTTGACCGTCGCAGCTCGTCATCAGAGATCAGAGTCTTCGGCAAGTTGGGTCTCTCCTCCCGTTTTAGATGTGTGGGAGCGTCCTCACACTCATGCCTCAGGAACGTCCTCACACCTCAAGAGCATACCACCTCGTCGTGTTTCAAGAACATGAAAGTAGTTTTCGATGTAATTCTTAGGGATGCCACGTTATTCTAAGTATTATGAAGATAGAAAGTTCCTAGATGACCGGCGTTTAATTTCTTTCTCTCCGTATTCCTCCCGGACAGAAAATTTGGGGATATACTGTACAGTACGGGTTTAATATAGCAGTGATGGTGTCCGACCGTCCGCCAAGCCATCCGTCTTCCTGTCTGTCATTCCGTCCGCCCGTCCGTCCGCCCGCCCGCCCGCCCGTCCGTTATAGACTTCACATTCCAGACCATCACCTCGCGTGGCAAATTGTAAAAAAAAAAGTACTGTGAAAATCTACGGATTTTACTACCAGAATTTTGATAATCTATCAAGACGACCGAGTTAGGTATTTCACAGACCCTCATTAGCTGGTAGATCACTTCAACGGCACAGCGTTCAGTGTTTAGTAATATACTGTAGAACTCGCTCTCTTCTCTAGCTGTAGCTTCATATCTTACGTATTTTTTAGTTTGAGCTTTGAATTATTTGATCCATTGCTGGTTTTGATGTGGTCAGGTAACTTGTTTAGTCTGTTATAGCTGTAAATTAGAAAGTGTTTTTCACTTGACCGCAGACACCAGCAGTGCCGTAGTAAGACAAAGTGTTGCTCGGGGCATGAAGGGGATATTGGAGAGAGAGGGGGTGTTAGACACCTTCCCCAGTAATTTGGCTTGTGGGTTCTGGGTACAGTACTGTACTAAAATTTATTTATTCAATAGCAATTTTAATAAATTGGATGGCCACTGGACCAGAAATGTCGCAAAGCAAAAAATCTGGCATGGATAAAATACAGGACATGAGCTGCCTTAATTACAAATGACATTAAGTATTTGTTTTATCTCAGCCTTTACAATTTAATTTCCTACATCTTTATCAACACGAAACGTAGTTTGTTAACGAAAAAGGGGCGACAAAATCCATTAAAAACAGATAACATCGAGAACAAATTATATCAAGCATTTTGAATCGCTGTCCTACACTTTTGATCTTGTTTTCCAAAAGTATTAACTCTTTCTGAGAACTTATTGTTACAAATAATTTATTCAAAATTTTTTCATTAACCACCAGTGAGGAAAACTCGTTTACCATAACATCAAATTCTAATGATTTGGCAATATACCGCTCAGTGGGAAAAATGGCAAGATATTTGATCATTAGTGTTTTCTTTGCTACCACCTAACCATTTCTCCAAATGAACTCTACTCATTGAGTGTAGCCTGACTCATTATGGACCTGAGGTAATTTTTAATTAATTTCAATTTGAGAAGCTTCTCCTAGCATTCTTTTCTTCCTCCATGTCCTCCTGTCTGTGGACACTCTCATTTACTAGCAAAAGTCGATGGCCTTGGTATGTGCTTCCTTTACAGAGTAATGCCATCTTAAGAGCCGAGACACCTTAGCTAACTAGATAATGTTTTGGGTGTCATCAGTCTCTGTTAGCACTGGCTACTAAAGGAATAATTATGCCGAGAAACTGAAGGCCATTATATTGTTTAGCATATATACAGTAATAGTAGTTGTATTTATTCGTGTGCCCTGTGTCTCGGTGTTATACTATCACAAGATGTTCCAGAGTTTCAAATATTTCATATTGATGAAGCCAAGCCGCATCAACAGCATCACACTTGGAGCTCCATCTTGTCTCACAAACTCCTTTAACCGTCTTCCCTTGGACAAATTGCTGGAAGACGTCCCACCTTGAGTTGAAACAGAGCAAAACTCGTACCGTTTCTCGATTGTCCCGAAGCAACAGCATGAATCCCCTAGCATTAAGGTCTCATAATGAAGCTTGCAAATGGCTTCTTCTGTTAAAGAAACAGTTGTTTTGCTTTTCGAATCCATAAAATCAAGAAACGATTCCAATACGTTCACTTACCCTTGGGAAATGTGGATATATCTTAGAATTCGCGTCATTGAACAAAGTAATATCTTTGTGTTTAGCGCAATATTTAATATTTTTATTGCGAAAAATAGAAGTGATATGAATGGATATGATTTTTTTATAAATAAATGGTTTATTCAGACATACAGACAGGTCAAAATTATTAATTTAAAAGTCCTATGTACACCACAGAGGTTGAACCGGGTCCAGCCGATTATTGCTTTTTAGATCAATCATCCATTTAAATATGATCTTTAACAAGATTAAATAATAAGGAAATATAAAGTACTGTAGGAAGAGGAGACTTACATAATGGTGATTGCTGGCGTGAGTGTATCTGCAGTCGCCTTGTAGTACAGACCTAATAACTGATATGTTTATTATCCTTCTGAGTGCAGAGTGCATGTGTATACATATGACAGTGTATGTGTATATATGCATGTATTAGTTTACAGCAGCAAGGAAGAAACAGGGAAGGCAACTTTTACTGAAAAAGCCACTTCAGGGAATGCTACGGTCTAAGGAACGGGCAAATCCGAGGAGCTCTTCGGAGTCCTCGCATATCCAAGGCTTGACGTGGTGGCATGCTACGTCGTGCCATACAATTCCATCGTTGTAGAAGTTGTTCAGGATGGCAATGCAGGCCTCATCAGTTCCGTTTTCCCCAAACTCACGGTTATCTGGCTGAGGCTGGTTACCACCTCCAGTGCGAGACCAGTCGCCATTCCAGCCGAAGGTGGAGTTGGTGGGGGGGATGCGGCCATTGGAGCCGGACCAGAACCAGCCGTTGATGATTGTAGGCTTGAGGTCTGGTCTGTCGCACCCGTCAAAGTTGCATTTACGACCAGAGGTCCAGATGTACTTGACGTTTCCTTCTCCAAGTGCATTTTTCACGAAGGTGTTTTCTTCCTGGGTCTCTATGCTTACCAAATCCTGACAATGTTTCCTGGTGGAGACAATTTAAACCATATTATTATCATCTAAGATTACGTAACCTTTCTAATAATATATTACTGGATAAGAAGAGTTAAGGCACTACACTCTACATGCTAGATTCCACTGTGAATATAATATTTTTACTTTAAAATTCACTGTATTAGCCAAGCAGACTAGGAAAGTATTACTGCATTATACAGTAAGCTGTAGGATCACATCTCTATTTTAAAGATAACATTACTCAGAACCTTAAGCAGAGAAGAATGTTGTATTTCCAGGTGTCATTGCCAAAGGATTTGGATTATTTTCTATTGTATGTTATTCCAATGATTATTGCGAGGACTTTCATAGCAAACAAATCACTAATTGTAGTCCATATCAATGGCGGTTTAGGGAAATGTATTGCATTTAATTGCTATAACGACCGATGACTCCAGGAAATGTAATTTCTTCAAAGATCTTCGTTGTTGAAGCGCAGTAATGAAATTACAACTACAAGGTTTGTGTTTATTCCTTTTGTCGTTTGTGTTAGCAGGATAAAACAATCTTGTTACATCATTGAAGTCGTTATACTTAGGTAATAATGCAACACATTCATTATCTGAGTATGTCATTCATTGTACTAAATTTTAATCTATTTTACTCTGTGATATAAGTTATCGTATCATTTATTGACATCATTTTATGTTCTGCAATCGCCCTTTCATAAGATTTTTTGGTTAAAGAGTTGGGTGATGACCGTTGCCAAGGTGAGTTGTTGACATACCTGCAGATGTTCCTGGCGTCCAGCCAATCACGCTCGTGCTTCTGCGTGGGTCCGTGGAGCCACGAGAAGAAGTAATAGTGGCCGTTCCTGAAGGTGGCAGCGTGCTTAATACGGTTTTTGCAAGCTTTTGGATCAGGTCTGATGAGCTCCCGTCCCTGTCCCATCACCATCACCACCAGCAACGCCAACACTACACACACTCGCAACATTCTGTGGAAAAAAAATATGTCACATTTTAGTCAACCGTATCATTGAATGCAATCGTTTATTATACTTTATGCCTGAACATGTGAAGTGTGATGATAGGGGTCTTGTCTTGTCACATTCTCCCGCCAGTGCCTGGGGTCATTGGACAGCAGACACGCTGGACCAATATTTATACACTAAATCATTCCGGTTTTTAACTTTCTTCTTACCCACATAAAATTATATTTAAAAAGTCAAGGTAACCTTCTGATGTTTCCGGAACAGGGGGTCGGTCACGGGTGAGACCACTTTTTCCTCGACCTGTGGCACACCGTCGTGAAGATTGTAAACTACACATCATTCTTTGAAGACAGACTTGTAAAAATAAATCATATGATTTCCTTAACTGGTTAAGAAGTTATGGGCCGGACACGAAATAATACACAACCAAACAGACAAAGCGATCATTATGAACAGGAAATTTTTTGGGACCACAAAAACATACCGTATATTTAATAAACAGATTCGTCAATTGACTCATTTACACGTGGCAGGAAGTGACACTGATATTCTTGGACGTCTTCTTTGCTTTCTATAGAAACATCTGACAGTTCGTTTATATTAGAAAAAAATAATAATCTTTTGAACTTCGAGCTGAAGATAAAACGATTGTCATCAATTAGAAATTCAGTTTAGTTGGGAAACAAGCAGATATATTCTTTTTTATAATGAAAAGGATGTAGAGACGGTGGAAGGAGATGGAATGATATGTGTGAAATAATCATTATGAAAAAAATCATGCATCGCTTAGGAAGACATGCAAGGCCTCACCATTACCTCTTATATGTCATAGAAGCCACACATCCTCGACATTGCTAAAGCTGCTTCCCGAAAGCTGGGAATGCTATACATATGCCGTAGCTACTTCAATCCTGAACAGTTGCTTTAAGTATATAAGGGATTCATTCGTCCTAATTTGGAGTACTGCTCTCATATCTGGGGTGGTTCTTCATCTGTCCAACTGTTAGATAGGGTGGAATCAAAGGCATTTCGTATTGTTAACTCTCCTCCTTTAGTTGAAAATCGCTCTTCCCTTTCTCTTCGCCGCAATGTTGCTTCACTCTCTCTCTCTCTCTCTTATAGATACTTTAACGATCCATGTTCGGTGGATTTGGCATCCTGTGTACCGCCGGCAAGGCCGTGGGTTCGTAACACACGTCTTGCCCGCGGTGCCCACCTTTTCTCTGTGGATGTCGGTCACACTAGAATAACCCGTTATAGTACATCCTTCTTTCCTCACAGAGCCAAACTGTGGAATGCTCTGCCCGTTTCTCTGTTTCCATCCTCATACAATCTGTCGCACTTTAAAAGGCTGGGATTCCGGCATCTTCGTGGTGTAGATTGTCTTTTTCTCTTATTTAAATTTAAAAAATTACTCCTATTTTTTCGCCCCCCAGGGCCCGTTGTGGGTCTACCGAGCTGGTGCTACTTTAGTATGTGGTCTACCGAGCTAGAGTTGTGTCTACCGGGGTATTTACACTGTAGCTTCCATTAACCTAACCTAGGTTAAGTTAGGTGAGGTTAAGATAGATTAAGTTAGGTTAGCTTAGGTTAAGATATGTTAGATTAAGTTAGGTTAGGTTAGGTTAAGATATATTAGATTAAGTTAGGTTATGTTAGGTTATGTTAAGATATATTAGGTTAGGTTAAGATATATTATATTAAGTTAGGTTAGGTTGGGTTAATAAACGCTACAATGTAAATATCCCGGTAGACCGCTTCCAGCTCGGTGGACCGCATACTATAGTACCCCCTTTGGAAAAATCCCTAAGGGTTTGTCTTCACTTCTCATGCTACTTTTACTTCATTCTTCCTCCTTGCTTTTTTCATATCGGTCTTGACCCTACTGGTCAATACTTTATAAAAATAAAAACATAAGAATGGAGGAAACTGCAACGGGCCTATTGGCCGGTCTACACCCAACCCCTATAGCTCATATATCCGTCCAGCCTATATTGGAAGCTATCCAACGTATTCGAGCTAATGATGATGTTTGGTGACTTGTTTCACGATTGATTCTCGTACCTATAGCCTTTATTTGCCCAATAATATTCTTTAAATAATTATTTATCCATTTGAGGTCATTGTTACTTGATTTGAGTTTTCTGTATGATATAATCTGCCTTTGTGCATTAAGTAACTCATTATTTAAATTGATACGGTACTTGTCAACCCCATACCAGGTCACCTGGTAGAGTGATATCATCCTCTGTGGGCACATTGAGTTATGTCCCGTTATTTACACTCTCTCGCGAGGTCATGTAGTTCACCGCCAAACGAAACACTCCTTCTCTCATCTGTCTTTTCAACCCATTAAAGTTTGTCCTTCGGAAATCTGGGACTTTAATGGAATTTTCCTTGTGACTGACACAAAGTCCTATTTTGAATATCACTTTTTTGTGATTGCGGTTAGCTAGTTCGTTCCCTACATCGACATTACTAATGAGGTTTTCTCTGTTTGACAGAACTAAATCTAGTATATTATTTCCCCGGGTGGGTTCGGCGGTAAGTTGACTTAGGATATAGTCCTGAACTGTTTCAAGAAAATCTTCTCATTTTGAGTTATCAATAAAATCAGTCCAATCTATTTGAATAAAGTTAAAGTCGCCTTCTATACAGAGTTTGCTGTCTCTGGATGCCCTCCTTATATTCTATCCCAAATAAGTTGCTCATTAACTTTATCAAGATAAGGAGGTTTATATATTACTCCTATGATTAATTTTTCCCTACCATCGGTTATTCTATCCAAATTGTTTCTATATTCACTTCAGTTTTAATTTCCTTTGTTGATTCCACACATCAAATTATCCCTGACATAGACTGCTACCCCACCTTCTTTCCTAATCTTCCTATCAGTATGAAGTAATTTATAACCTTTAATTTGGTATTCAACAGGTAACCCACGTGAGTCTAAGTTAATCCATTTTTCGGTAAATGCTATTACATCGATTTTTTTCAGTACATATCAATGGTTTCATCCATTTTATTTCTCATACTTTAACTGTTCGCGTAGTAGACATTTAAGTTAATCGTGATCTGAGTTGCATTTTGGTTTTATTTCTCTGACTAATTTTAGCTTTATCGCCATTCCTTGCACGATTCCTATGTAACCTTTCGTTATGTATTCCCGTGCACACTGCAGCCTCCTCGACCTCCGTACTCTTATGTTCCCCTAGCAGTTGAAAGACATTTGCCCTCTCGAGAGATCCAGCCAGGGTTCCAGCCAGGGTTGCCACCCCGTCCTTAGATAACTGCATCCCATCCCTTGCATACAGTCCCTTATGCCTTAAAAGTGGTCCCAGTTGTCAATGAATGGGACCGATATTAACTTGCAATAACTGTCCTTCTCCAAAGGACTAAAATAGTTTGTACACTTAGCTGCTTTATTGGCCTTTTCCACCACCCGCCTTGTCGCCCCTTTCTTCATTACCTTCCACTGGTCTGTGTCGTTGCCTTCACAGACTCTCCTCATCTCGCATCATCTTCCTTCACTCTAGCAATCACTTCCTTCTACAACAAATTTTCGCCCTTAACTTTCTCAAGGTCAGCCGTCAGAGAGGCACACAGCTGTTCCCAGCTAGCACTTGACATGATACTCTGTCTGGTAATCCCCGGGAGCTAATTAGCCGTGACCTTTCCTCGAGCGAGCTCAGATTACAACTGTGAGCGATATCAAATTAGGGCACAAAGTTAATACTGGCAAGTCTTGGGATGTAGCAGTGGGTAGCTAGCAGGGAAAACACATGTTACAGTAACTTTCATAAGACCGAGAGAAACTTTGTTGTGAAAAGGCACTTGCCTCATTTTTTTTATCATGACAGAATTATGAGAATTATTCTTAGGATTTGGAAGGATAATGCTGGATATTGAAATGCGCAAAGTAATTAAATTTAGTGTAAAATTATGACTATAAACAGATTGGAGGAATTTGGTTCTTACTATCAATAGAAAGTTGAGAAATCAGAGGGGATACAATAAAAAAAAATGACTTGCTTATTAACATAAGAACGTAAGAATGGAGGAAACTGCAGCGGGCCTATTGGCCCATACTGGGCAGTCCCGTTTACACCCACCCCTATCGCTCATATATCCGTCCAATCTATATTATCTATATTTGAAGCTACCCAGCGTGGTCGAGTTGTTGAAGATGTTTACCTATCTTGCGCCTAAATCTAACACTGGTAAAAACTAAACGAAGCCTCTAATGTGTTTACGTTACAAACATCACGATAAAGAGTAACATGGACAAGTGGGTGTTACTATTAATCCAACCTAACCGAACCTAACTTAATGAATATATATTAACCTAACCTAACCGCGGTTAGGTTAATGGATGCTACAGTGAAAATATCATGGGAGACACAACTCCAGCTCGGTAGACCGCATACTATAGCAACATTGACAAGAGTCTATATAAGATATGGTTATTGTGTCCTACACAGAGCGTTCCCGAATACTTTCTTGACACGTCATCACGAAGTACCACAAAGATTAATTATTGGAAGAGAGAAGCGTAATTATAGTGGAGAGTGATTACATCTATAATATAAGGACGGGTTTCTTTACTGTTTATACTAAATTAAAGGGACGATTTAAACTCGTAAATTATGTTTTAGATTTCGAATATTTCGGAGGAGAAATATGGGTGGTGTCTATGCACATTATATTATACATGTACGAAGAAGTGAAGTTCACAAGTGTAGAGTTTAACCCACGTATTGATGGCAGGAAGGAGAGTAGCTGGCGTATAGTATAGTTTGAAACAGGTTACGGGGGTAGACTGAATCTCATCAACATGTTAAGTGTGCCAGAAGCAGTGGAAGAGTTGTTGACAACTGAAGTGATGGGGAGGGAGAGCGGAGGTGATGACCCAGTCACACTGGGCGTATCTCTAAAGGGAAATTTTGCCCTGATATACAAAGGACCGAGAGCCAATAATGCTACCTTTGATATGTAGGTCTTGAACGAAGACTGAATCCTACGTCTTCAACGTTTCATACTTAATTTGGTGCAACTCTTTCCTGAATACTGCAACTGGAGACCTGGATCAAAATAACATAATCTACGTCATGTGAGGTAAAAAATAAACTAATATTTATCATTAACAAATGTGTAAAAGTACCTCGAAAACGCTTCGAACTGTATTTACAGGCAAGATGTATTGTGTCTCAGGCCAGGTGTATTGTCTCTCAGGCCTGATGGTATTGTCTCTTAGGTCAGATGGTACTGTCACACCAGTACGCACGAATTAAAATCATTTATTCCATAGTACTGGAACCGGCAACGGTGAGACCTGATTTCGTGCTTTCTAGATGCTGGTTGAGCTGGTCGGCCTCTAGACAGCTTTCCCTGGCCACAATGCTCCCCTACCTCAACCCTCGAGAGCTCTCTGAAGGCAGCTGGTCCCATGAGGAAATAATTCCCCGTGTAAGGTATATTTAGCGATACATTGCTTGAATTATATTGCGACTGATATTTTTTCACATAGACAAGAATAAATGCATTATGCTCAACACACTTTACGATCGCATTATGAACATCAATAAACTTGTTTCACCATCTCCGTCAAAATTAAACTGAACATCTAGGTAACTAACTTGAGTCATCCTAACTATTGCTCTAAGATTCAATCTAATTATTCACTTAATTCACGGCACTGCTGCTGCTTAAAATGGTAATATTGCGAAACAAATCAACTAGTAACATTACTGTGCCAGTGTGTATTTTGATGTACCGCCAGTATTGTGATGACCTAATTATACATCACAATAACCAATTATTTCAGGTTAGCCCGAAATCCTCACCCCATCGTTCCACTTACATTAGTAAAAATCTCCTCCATTGTCTGCTTAGTTCCGTTTTGTCACCGTATCTCTCACTGTGTAAGTAACAGTGCGTCCCTCTATATCATTATAAAGTCTTTGTCGTTGTCCTATACATCAGTGTTGAATTAGCTCGTCCACATTGTAATATCTGTTTTACCTGTAATATCACGGTAAATATCTATCATGTTGATTCTACTTAACTCGTACTCATCAACTTTATCACAAGTACATCACGATATCATCTATCAACGCCTTAAACGTCACTCGTTTTAAAACTACAATAAATCTATTGCTACTCTAATCTGGTAGAATGCCAATGAGATTAAGTACATCATATTATGCTTACCTTTCCTGATATACTGTAATAAATCTAGACCCTCTATTAAATCATTTGTTAAGGTGGATTCAGTCGTACTTGCATGACAACAACGGGACCTTCTCCGGGAATCTGCTCACACCGCCACTTTCTCGCCCACTTGTGCCACTTTCGAAATACTTTCAGAAGTCGTCATTGTTTTTGCAAAAAAAGTTAATGCATGGTTTTAGCAACATAAAATATTTGCAAATCGTAGTTAAGAACAACAGCAGTAACCCCTAACATGAGTCAGGCTTGACTTCGGGGTATTGAGGGCGAGCAATGAAAGACGGGTGGCAGAGTCTCCGGGTCGGGTCGCAAAAGAATCCCGGAAGCATTCCAGAGTCCAGATTTCTCTCGCCGGTACCTGGCTAGTAGAGCAGTAGGATCCACGACTTGTCTCGACGAGCTTCTCTGTGTGACTGGCGAGAGACGACGCACCCGCTGCCTAAGAGCTGATCCAGGCCAGGGGGTGGTGGGAAGGGGGTGTGCCACCATCACCCCCATTTCACTCCTCTCAACCCCGCTTTCACTTTCGTCGTGTTCTTCCACTTTCCAGCCTTTCCCACGTTTCCTCCTTTATTTCCCATCTTCCCCTTTCCCTTGGGATTCATCATGTGAAATATTTATATAAGGTTCCCTGAGCATGATCGGTGGAAGGACTTAGATAATTTGCGCGATTTTCAAATGTGTCAAATACTCTCTGCCCTTTGCATATGGCTACCCTAATTGACTTATACTATTTACTGGAAAATCTTGCTAAATAAATTGCAGTATTTTTTCTACGATATCATCTTGGGGATTTTGGGGGCTATACTTTGAGTTACACCCTGCGTGGCCGGATTATTTTTTTTTTTTAAGGCGCAGATCATAATCTACCTCTGTGACTATATTATCATCAATAATATCATCAACACTAAATCAACTCCACTATCAAGTACACTACATCATCTACACAATCATCTACACAATCATCTACACAATCATCTACACTAACCATCTACATTACATCAATTAATTGCATTATAATCTATAGTTCTACATTATCGCCTTTAGATAAGGTCTTCTCCAGTCTGGCCGGCAGGGGGATGGTGACGGCGAGGGAAATATTATCGTACTGTGTGGCTTCCGACATTATTCCCTCACATTTTTTTAACCAACTCTCAGCAAAACGAATGTGCACATTCCCAGCCTCCCAGTCCCAGGTTCCGCTTAGTATGTATGGAAAGTTTCAGGTCTCTAGGTTTAATGGTCTTGTCTTGGAGCTACGGCACACACACACACACACACACACACACACACAGTTTTATTATCATAGATTCCTTATAAAAGTTAACTTAAACATAAGTTGTTTTACGCACATACTGACATAGAGTACATGACTATACAATACTGGGAAAACAGACCAACACAACACTTTATACACACTAGGTACTGTGAGCTGGAGTTCCGCTTGTGTTGAAATATGGCGTGTTTTGAAATACTGTGTGTGTTGGATTATTGGGTGCTGGAGTACTTTATATGCTGGACTACTTACTGTATGTGTAGGAGTGCCATGTGTGTTGGTGTACTGAGTGTTGGAATATTGTATGTGATGAAGTACCGTGTGTGTTGTGAAGTACTGTGTGAATAGGAGTACCACGTTTGAACTACGATCCATGACACCTATAGTGGGGGGCGAGTTGGTCAAAATAGGCCTGAATATTTATACGACGGACAAAAGTGCATTTTTTTTCACAGTTCACATGGGTCCCACTGATTATTTCCAGAAGGAGTGCCCAGAGCTACCAAGTCTAGGTGTTCGCCATATTGGATTTGTACAAAACATGGCTGCTGATCGAGCCTCTACGAAAGTTTTTGGCCCTAAAATAACTTCTACTTGACTGATCCATATGAGTTTCGTGTCTATACCCATGTTTTAAGAACATAAGAACATAAGAATGGAGGAAACTGCAGCGGGCCTATTGGCCCATACTGGGCAGTCCCATTTACACTCAAACCCTATTGCTCATATAAGCATCCAACCTATGTTTGAAGCTATCCAGCGTATTCGAGTTAATGATGGTATTTGGTAACTTGTTCCATTCATCCACTACTCTGTTTTCAAACCAGTGTTTACCAATTTCGCGCCTAAATCTAAATTTGTCTAATTTAAAACCATTGTTACGAGTTCGCTCCTGGTTGGATAGTTTGAGTACCTTTGTAATGTCCCCTTTGTTTAGCCCTAACTTCCATTTATACACCTCTATCATGTCGCCCCTTGCTCTACGTCTCTCGAGGGAGGGCAAATTAAGATGCTTTAACCTGTCTCTGTACTCAAGGTTCCTAATGCCCGGGATTAGTCTTGTCATTCTCCTCTGGATTCTTTCCAAGGATTCTATATCCATTCTGTAATACGGTGACCAGAACTGCACTGCGTAATCCAGGTGAGGTCTCACAAGCGCAAGATATAATCTTAAGATGACCTCGCTAGTCTTGTAACTAACACTCCTTTGTATGAACCCAAGTACTTTATTAGCCTTGTTACGAGCAAAAACACATTGTTTACTTGGCTTAAGATTCCTACTTATCATTACTCCTAAATCTCTCTTGCAGTCGGATTTCTCAATGGCATCGTTGTTCATCTGGTAACTGGTTTCCCTGTTTACGTCTCCTATACTGAGTACTTTACATTTGCCCACATTGAATTTTATCTGCCATTTTTCAGACCATTCGAAAAATTTGTTTAGATCTTCCTGTAGTTTTGTGGAGTCCTCGTCAGATTTAATTACACGTCCTATTTTAGTGTCATCAGCAAATTTACTTATGTTGCTGTCTATGCCGATATTTATGTCGTTTATGTATATAATAAATAATAATGGTCCAAGTACTGAGCCTTGGGGAACTCCACAAGTGACGTTGCTCCAATGGGATTTAGTGCCGTTAATGCTCACTCGCTGTTTCCTGTCCTGTAACCATGCCCTAATCCATTTTAGAATATTACCTTTAATGCCATGTGCTTCTACCTTTCTTATTAGTCTTTTGTGGGGGACTCTGTCGAAGGCTTTGCTAAGTCGAGATATACCACAACGCCCCTCGTCCACCGATTCGAAAACTGATGAAAAGAATGTTAATATATTAGTTAGACATGAATGCCCGCTTGTGAAGCCATGCTGGGAATCACTGATCAATTTGTGCTTCTCCAAGTGGTTTCGAATAGAGTTTGAAATGATTGCTTCCAGTAATTTGCCTACATTTGACGTTAGACTGATTGGGCCGTAGTTAGAGGATAGTGATCTATCCCCCTTCTTGAAAATCGGTATTACATTCGCTATCCACCAGGATTCTGGTACTATACCTGTTTTTAAGGACATGTTAAACAACTTTGCTAAGGGCATACTAAGCTCTTCCTTACACTCCTTTAATACTCTGGCAAATATCTCATCGGGACCAGGCGACTTATTAGGCTTTAGTTTGTCTATTTGCTTACTAACATCGTTACTAGTCACTACTATCTCGCTTAATTTGTTTTCTTCACTATCTCTGAATAGAATCGGTGCCTCGGTTATCATGTTTAAATTTTCCGTGGTGAAAACTGTTGTAAAATATTTATTCAGATTATTGCTCATTTCTCCGTCGTTATCAGTTAGCTCGCCGGTATCTGACTGTATTGACCCAATCTTTTCTCGTGTTTTAGTTTGATACATATGATAGAATCCCTTGGGGTTTGTCTTCGCCTCCCTTGCTATCCTCAGCTCATTATTCCTCTTTGCTTTCCTTATCTCGGTCTTAACCCTACCGGCCAATACCTTATAATAATCCCGGAGGTAAATTTCGCTACGATTTATCCTCCTACCTATAGCCTTCCTTTGACCAATAATGTTCTTCAAATATTTATTTATCCATTTAGGGTCATTGTTGTTTGATCTGAGTTTTTTGTATGGTATGTTCTGCCTTTGTGCATTAAGTAACTCATTATTTAAATTGTCGTGGTACTCGGCAACCTCAGATCTTGTTATCAGGCCGGTTTCAATCGTCAGGTCCAAGTAGTTCACCCCCAAGCGTGATACCCCTTCTCTCAACTGCCTCTTCAAACTATCAAAGTTTGCCCTTCTGAAATCTGGGACTTTTGTGGAATTTTCTTTACGGCTGCCCTGAAAATCTAACTGGAATCTAATTTCTTTGTGATCTCTGTTTGCAAGTGCGTTCCCTACCTCGACATGACTAATGAGGTTTTCTCTGTTCAACAGAACTAAATCGAGCATATTATTACCCCGGGTGGGTTCGGTTATATGTTGACTTAGGAAACAGTCCTGGATTGTTTCAAGAAAATCCTCTGATTCTGAGTTACCCGTAAGGTCAATCCAATTTATTTGGCCAAAGTTAAAGTCGCCTACTATACAGACTTTGTTGTGTATGGAAGCCCTGCGCATTTCATCCCAGATATGTGGCTCATTAACTCTATCAAGTTTGGGAGGTCTATATATTACTCCTGTGATTAATTTTTCCCTACCGTCGATTAATTCTATCCAAATTGTTTGTGTATTCCGCTCAGTTTTTATTTCCTTATTTGTTTCACACTTCAGATTATCCCTGACATAGATTGCTACTCCGCCTCCTTTCCTAATCTGCCTATCGGTAAGGAATAATTTGTAACCTGCAATTTGGTATTCGACAGGTAACTCACGTGAGTCTAGGTCAGTGGTTCTCAACCTTTTTCACTCCATTCCTCCCTTGAGGAATTTCTAACATCCTCGTGGCCTCCTTCATTTTTCTCCCAGAACAGACAAACAGACAAGTGATAAAGACTAAAGAATGATAAAGAAGGACAGATAAATAGGACAAGAGGTAGAATGGCAAACACACACACGCATTCATACATAACACGCCCATGCACTCACACATAAAGCACACATACAGTCATACACAAACATGCACACAGGTAAACATTCATACTTAAGCTAGCAAGCTGAAGTGTACTTCCTGTAAGCAAGAACACGCCTCCTTTGACAAGTACTGCCCAACTTGGAAGAATGAGAAGAATAGTGAGTCATACCAATGTAGCACTAAAAATGGTAGGATTATATAAGTAAAGGATTAGTATGAACAACAATGGCACCCATAAATAAGGAAATGATTAATAAAGGAAGTGTACAAATATTTCACCCACGTAAAGCAGCGACCACATGAATTATGAAACAAAATAAGTAACACCAATTACGGAGTATATTATGCTTGAGTCAAGCTCAAACACAATATATGGTTTAGAGACAATACACTCCACTGTTTTCGTGATGGTATCCCAGGCCAGACTGAGATCATTCGGTCCTATCACCACTTGCAAAGGGATGACACACGGACACGTACTGAACAAGTCAGTTCAGCAGCTCGGTCCAGCGCCTGTCACACAGACAGGGACTGGACCTGTGAAATCTTAAATAATCCGTAAAAAAAAAAAAAATTAGCACCAAAGTATGTAAATATTAAAATTGTATTGTCGTTATGATTAAACAAAATTACAAAAAAAGAATGAAAATTCTCTTCTGCCAAGTCAAAATAAGCAATGCAAGTTTTGTTTATTTCAGATTCCCAACATTATTTGGAAACGTACAATTTATAACACCTCGCCGTGGCTCCCCTAAATTCTTGCAGTGGCTACCTTGGGGGCCATGGCCCCCAGGTTGAGAACCACTGGTCTAGGTTGATCCATGTTTCAAGGAATGCTATTATATCGATTTTTTCAGTACATACCAAGGCCCTAATATCATCCATTTTGTTTCTCATACTTCTACTGTTCGCGTAGTAGACATTTAAGTTAGTCGTGTTCTGAGTCCTCCCTTTGCCGCGTTTAGGTTTAACTCGCTGTCTAATTCAGTTTTGTCGTCATTCCTAACACTATTTCCCTGTAACCTTTCACTTTGTTTACCCACTCCCACTGCAGTCTCCTCCACCCCCGTGCTCACATGTTCCCCTAGTAGTTTAAAGACTTTGACATCTTTTGGACTGTCCTTTCGAGAGTCCCAGCCAGGGTAGCCACTCCATCCCTAGACAGATGCACCCAATCCCTACCATAAAGGTCCCTTCTGCCGTAGAAGTTGTCCCAGTTGTCAATGAATGTGACTGATATTGACTTGTATTATCTGTCAAGACGGCTGTTGACACCAACTGCCCTTGACAGCCATTCATTGCCGACTCTCCTTCTAGGCAGGACACCACATATAATAGGGATCCCTCCCCTAGACCTAACACGTTCTATAGCTGTCTTGAACTTATCAAGAAGCTCCTCACTCCTACACCGGCCAATATCATTGCCTCCTGCACAGAGGCAGATAATGGGTTTGTTCCCATTACCAGACAAGATATTGTCCATCCTGTCAACTATATCCCCCACCCCAGCTCCTGGCAAACACACCCTCATTCTATTTTTATCTTTACCGCAAAAAGCTCTGTCCCTGTACCGTACCTGCGAGTCGCCAACAATCAAGATTTTCTTACCTTCCTTGTCAGCCTTGTCCATGACTATACTAACATCCAATTCGTCTATCAAGGGACTGAAAGAGTTGGTACACTTACCTGTTGTTGTCGTTTCCTTGGTGTCTTTTCTCACCACCAGTTTGGTCGTCCCTCTCCTCACAACCTTCCATTTGCTTGAGTTTTCGGCATTCACCTGCTTTCCTTGTCTCGTTTCTTCCTTCATCCTCGCTATCTCTTCTTTTAATTTCAAAATATCTTCCTAGGCTCTCTCCAACTCGGCCCTCAGAAGGGCACAGCCCTGTTCACAAGTCGCATTAGCCATTACTGACAGTTTATCCCCGGGAGCTAAGCCGCTGTGACCTTTCCTCTAGCGAGGTCAGAAGACAACTGAAGGTCAAGGTCAAGGAATCTAATTAAAGCAATCGAAACACCATATGAGCATCAGTAACGAAGTTATTACCGTAAATTGCTATTTATTGCAACTCTTGAGTGTGACATGTATGGACAATATCATATTTTTCACATCACATCGTTTGACTCCTCCAACAACTATAAGAGTGTTCATGTTACTTGATGTAACTCATGCCTATTACAAATATAACATCAGCAGTACATGAATTTCACACATAGATACAGTATAGCACTACAATTTGTCAATTTAATGACAAATATCATATATCTATTCTATCCAACTCATCCCACACTGGTATCAGAATTATTTTGATTTAATTTATCAATAAGATAACTCAAAGCAGGTGAGTTAATAATTAAAGCCACAAAGTCAATGGTCCAGATCCAGTATTCTTAGTTCAATGTTCATATAGTTAAAATTTCCCTCACAATGACAGAGCGTTGTACATCTATGTTTGTCTTTGGTAACCCCAAAATGTTCTACACTACTGAGGGTATACACAAACACTTGTTATCTTAAAAATAGGTTCTTATTCTCGTACGGGAGATATATACAGATGGACCAAGAAGCTCGCTTCCACACCATAAGGACTGGTGGTCTCCACTCTATGTGTCACTGCGTGCTAGCATGTACAGATGCCAGCATTCACAAGCTGAATACATAAAATATAAATATGATAATTCACATACATAACATGGTGCATAATAAATGGAAATATTACATAGGATTAATACATGTTCTGTAATACTTTACTATACATAATTAATAGGGTAATATAAGGATACACAGCTTAAGGTACTACTTCGTGTCCATATTATACAGTACATGCTAAGCTTGCCTCGTGGCATTTACACTTCCGTATGCCGAGTGGCATTGCTTTGCAGCCACAGTACAGTAACTCCCGACAGGCCTTCTAATCTTCAGGAAGAGATGTCTCGTGAGGGATCCATTTATCATCGATGCTCTTCCACCCATAGTCTGCTGGTGGAGAGACACCAGCGAGGGAAGTAAGACTGTTGTACCATATGCTGGCTTGGTATATGGACGTTATTGCTTGACACTTTGATTCATTATACATGTATGATTAAAACACACAAATGAAATATGTATACTTTTGCAAAGAACTCACGTTGCTGGTCATTGACAGAAGAGGTTGTCGTTAACGATTCATACTTCAAGCAAACAAATCTCTCAATCACATTCCTGATCAATTAGGACAAAGGGTATTTCAGTTGGGACCATGAAGGCTTCTGTGACTTCATCAAAGGAGATCATGTCTTCCAAGCAGCTCGTTTTCCATGTTCGAAAGAATTGTGATGTCGTATCTGAACCTGTCAGCGCATAGAAGAATGGTAATGCTGTTGATTTTTTCTATCCCAAATCGGTATATAGTGTGTTGATGTCATAATATCGGAAATTCTTGTTTTGTCCAAAGCCAACCCAAATATCAGCATTTGGATACTGAGTGGACATACTTTGGAAAAGACAGATAACGATGATAACTACGCCTGTGTTAACTGCTGTCACAAGGATAGATCGATGACCAGCTTGAAGTGCATCCGAAATATAGCTCAAGATCTTCGTGTCAGCTTCCTCATGTCTGTCACCACTATCGCAGATTGTCAACAGCTCATGGATCTTGAGGTTATAAGACAACTTGGTGAGTCAGTGTTGTCTTGGTCACTGATATCAGCACCATTGATGATGTCTGGCAGTCAGGAGGAAATAATCCATCAAACTGATATGGTACGCTGTCAAAAATTTCACCCCTAACAGACTTGATGACTTTAATCATAGCCAAGGCATCTGTTTCAAACTCTTGCGACATCTGGGCGTCTTTGAGTAACTTTTGCATTTCTTCATTGAATACCAACAGTTTCTGGCGTCCATCAGATTGTTCCTGACAATGATTTTCAAACTGATGAAGGAGTTTCTCTTTGAGCCTGGTTCTGTTCACTTCAATTTCTATGCCCAGATTCCTACTCCTGTCACACAGAATAATGCAAATAAGCCATCCTGAAGATTTACCGGCCCTATCCAATCTTATTTTCAATGTGGGAAACCAGCTCACCATAGCATCGAGCTTCTAGAGATTTATTCTTTGCATCTGCATCGTTGATTGACGCTAATTGCCATCTCTTTCAAGTTGCAATCAACGCCAAATGTGAAACATTCATGGAGATGCCCTTCTGTGTTTTCTCAGAATATACTTGCATCAGAAACCTTACTGTCTTTAGATTTTCTTTTTGACTTTCGAATCTCCGCTAGGGTGCTCTTTCTTCATTTGATATGCTCTTTTTGACTCTCTAATTTTGACTGGGCAAACTTTAAACTACAAGATTTGTGGCACCTGCCATCATTAGCCAGAAGGGTGTCTGCTGTTTGTTCATTACACTTAATGCTGCAGGAAATTCTCCTAGGCCCTGGAATTCCTGGACATTATGTAGAAATGTCTGATAAACATCATGTCCATTACCCTTGAAACTATTTATCGGACATTTCAAGTCACCACCACCCTCACATATTATTCATTTCGACCATTCCATTTTGAATGTATTTTCGTATTGTATATGAAGCATCACCCGAAGAATCCATCACTAAGATTATCTACATAAATGTTATTATCTAAACATATTTGTAATAATTTTGTGTTTAACGTAATATTTAATACTTTTTATTGCGAAAAACAAAAGTGAAATTAATGGGCATGAAAAACTTTTTTATAAATAAATGGTTTATTCAGACATACAGACAGATCAGATTATTAATTTAGAGTCCTATGTACACCACAGAGGTTGAACCGGGTCCAGCCGATTATTGCTTTTTAGGTCAATCATCCATTTAAATATGATCTTTAATAAGATTAAATAATAAGGAAATATAAAGTACTGTAGGAAGAGGAGACTTACATAATGGTGATTGCTGGCGTGAGTGTATCTGCAGTCGCCTTGTAGTACAGACCTAATAACTGATATGTTTATTATCCTTCTGAGTGCAGAGTGCATGTGTATACATATGACAGTGTATGTGTATATATGCATGTATTAGTTTACAGTAGCAAGGAAGAAACAGGGAAGGCAACTTTTACTGAAAAAGCCACTTCAGGGAATGCTACGGTCTGAGGAACGGGCAAATGCGAGGAGCTCTTCGGAGTCCTCGCATATCCAAGGCTTGACGTGGTGGCATGCTACGTCGTGCCATACAACTCCATCGTTGTAGAAGTTGTTCAGGATGGCAATGCAGGCCTCATCATTGCCGGTTTCCCTAAACTCACGGTTATCTGGCTGAGGCTGGTTACCACCTCCAGTGCGTGACCAGTCGCCATTCCAGCCGGCTTTGGAGTTGGTGGGGGGGATGCGCTTACCGGAGCCGGACCAGAACCAGCCGTTGATGATTGTAGGCTTGAGGTCTGGTCTGTCGCACCCGTCAAAGTTGCATTTACGACCAGAGGTCCAGATGTACTTGACGTTTCCTTCACTAAGTGCATTTTTCACGAAGGTGTTTTCTTCCTGGGTCTCTATGCTTACCAAATCCTGACAATGTTTCCTGGTGGAGACAATTTATTCCATATTATTATCATCTAAGATTACGTAATCTTTCCAATAATATATTACTGGATAAGAAGAGTTAAGGCATTACATTCTACATGCTAGATTCCACTTTGAATATAATATTTTTATTTTAAAATTCACTGTATTAACCAAGCAGACTAGGAAAGTATTACTGCATTATACAGTAAGCTGTAGGATCACATCTCTATTTTAAAGATAATATTACTCAGAACCTTAAGCAGAGAAGAATGTTGTATGTCCAGGTGTCATTGCCAAAGGATTTGCGTTATTTTCAATTAAGAACACACGAACATAAGAATGGAGGAAACTGCAGCGGGTCTATATATCCGTCCAACCTATAGTTGAAGCTATCCAGCGTGTTCGAGTTAATAGTTATGATGTTTGGTAGTAACCACTCATCCACTACTCTATCTCCAAAACAGTGTTTACCTATTTCGCGCCTAAATCGAAATTTGTCTTATATAAAACCACTGCTGCGAGTTCGCTTCTCATTGAATAGTTATGTGCCCTTGTTATATCACATTTGTTTAACCCTGTATTCCATTTATACGCCTCGATCATATCGCCCCTCACTCTACGTCTCTCGAGGGAGTGCAAATTCAGATGCTTTAATCTGTTTCTGTACTCAAGGTTCCTAATGCCTGGGATTAGTATTGCCATCGTCCTCTGTATGCTTTCTAGGGATTTTATATCCATTCTGTAGTTCGATGATCCAAACTGAACTGCATAATCCAAGTGAGGTCTCACAGGTGCAAGATTTAGTTTTAGGATAACCTCGCTAGTCTTGTAACTAACACTCCTTTGTATGACCCCCAAGTACTTTGTGAGGCTTGTTTCGAGTAAATACGCATTTATTTATTTATTTATTTATTATTTTAAGATTCCTACTTATCATTACGCTGTTCATCTGATAAATGTTTTCTCTATTTACATATCGTAGGCTAAGTACTTTATAGTTTTCCACATTACATTTCATCTGCCATTTTTCAGACCATTCGAAAAATTTGTTTAGATCTTCCTGTAGTTTTGCGGAGTCCTCGTTATATTTAATTACACGTCCTATTTTCCTGTCGTCAGCAATTTTATTTACGTTGCTGTCAACGCCGATATCTATGTCGTTTATGTATATGACAAATAGTAATGGTTCACGTACTGAGCCTTGGAGTACTCCACTAGTGACGTTACCCGAATCGGATTTCGTGCCATTAATGCTGACTCTCTTTTTCCTGTTCTGTAACCACGCCCCATTCGAGTTTAGAATATCTCCTCCAATTCCATGAGCCTCTACTTTACATATTAGTCTTTCGTGGGGGACCCTGTCGAAGGCTTTGCTAAAGTCGAGGTATACCACACCATAATCGTGTCCGTCATCCACTGATTGGAAAACAGTTGAAAAGAATGATAATAGATTTGTCAGACATGAACGCCCAATTGTGAAGCCTTGCTGGGAATCATTGTCAATTTCTGTTTCTCCAGGTGATTTCGAATCGAGTTTCAAATTATTGCTTCCAGTAATTTGCCTGCAATTGATGTTAAGCTAATAAAATTCTGGTGCTACACCGGTTTTTAATGACGTGATAAACAAGTTTTCTAAGTTCTTCCTTGCATTCCTTTAATACTCTGGCAAATATCTTGTCGGGACTAAGCGACTTATTAGTTTTTAATACATATGTTTTTTATTAACATCGTTACAAGTCACTACTATCTCGTTTAATCTGTTTTCATCACTATCTCTGTAGATAGTCGGTGCCTAGGGTATCATGTTTAAACTTCCTCGCTTATCTTGTTTAATTTGTATGTTATTCCGATGATTACTGCGACAGCTTTCAAAATCTATCAATGGCGGTTTAGACAAATGTGTCACATTTAATTGCTATAACGACCGAATGACTCCGGAAAATGTAATTTCTTCATCAGTGTTATCGGGCGGCATTGCTACATAATGAAATAGAATTCTATCTCATAATTTTTAATATTGTTGGACTAGTCACTCGTGCATTACTAACCTTGATGTGCGCTTAAAGATCTTCGTTGTTGAAGCGCAGTAATGAAATTACAACTAGAAAGTTTGTGTTTATTCCTTTTGTCGTTTGTGTTAGCAGGATAAAACAATCTTGTTACATCATTAAAGTCGTTATAATTAGGTAATAATGCAACTTATTCATTATCTGAGTATGCCATTCATTGTACTGAATTTTAATCTACTGTACTCAGTAGTATAAGTTATCGTATCATTTATCGACATCATTTTATGTTTTGCAATCGCCTATAATAAGATTTTTTGGTTAAAGAGTTGGGTGATGACCGTTGCCAAGGTGAGTTGTTGACATACCTGCAGATGTTCCTGGCGTCCAGCCAATCACGCTCGTGCTTCTGCGTGGGTCCATGGAGCCACGAGAAGAAGTAATAGTGGCCGTTCCTGAAGGTGGCAGCGTGCTTAATACGGTTTTTGCAAGATTCTGGATCAGGTCTGAGAAGCGTCCGTCCCTGTCCCATCACCATCACCACCAGCAGCGCCAACACTACACACACTCGCAACATTCTGTGGAAAAAATATGTCACATTTTAGTCAACCGTATCATTGAATGCAATCGTTTATTATACTTTATGCCTGAACATGTGAAGTGTGATGATAGGGGTCTTGTCTTGTCACATTCTCCCGCCAGTGCCTGGCGTCATTGGACAGCAGACACGCTGGACCAATATTTATACACTAAATCATTCCGGTTTTTAACTTTCTTCTTACCCACATAAAATGATATTAAAAAGTCAAGGTAACCTTCTGATGTTTCCGGAACAGGGGGTCGGTCACGGGTGAGACCACTTTTTCCTCGACCTGTGGCACACTGTCGTGAAGATTGCAAACTACACATCATTCTTTGAAGACAGACTTGTAAAAATAAATCATATGAATTCCTCAACTGGTTAAGAAGTTATGGGCCGGACACGAAATAATACACAACCAAACAGACAAAGCGATCATTATGAACTCCACAGGAAATTTTTTTTGACCACAAAAACATACCGTATATTTTATAAACAGATTCGTCAATTGACTCATTTACACGTGGCAGGAAGTGACACTGATATTCTTGGACGTCTTCTTTGCTTTCTATAGAAACATCTGGCAGTTCGTTTATATTAGAAAAAAATAATAATCTTTTGAACTTCGATCTGATGATAAAACGATTGTCACCAAATTAGAAATTAAGTTTAGTAGATAAACAAGCAGATAAAAAAAATAATTAAAAGGATGTAGAGACGGCGGAAGACGATGGAGTGATAAGTGTGAAATAATCAGAGAATGGAAAAAAAGATCTTGCATCGTTTAGGAAGACAATGGTGAGAGGAGGTGACATGTACGGAACTCTGGTCGACGAACTGGTCAGTAATGGGGCAGACATTGACTGCAACACTTATGGGGTTCTGACTAATTAAATAACTACTTGGGGCTCAAGAATATCGCGAACCAAGACACTTTAACATAACTAAGACCGATTCTTACAGGATTATTACAGGAAAATAAAGAAGGGAACAAAAACCAGTTGTCAAACAATACTTTGAGGATTAGTTGACTAAATGATGACGGTTGTGGACACTCGTGGTGTGGTGAAGGGAGAGGGTACGACTGTGCATCTGTACAGAGGTAGATTATACGTTCTGTATTGAGTGTTTCTCGTACAGTCTTGTTCCTGAGAGAAATGACTTCAAGATCGTTATTGTAGAGAAATTCCTTTTTTGTTAGTAAGTAGTTGAATGTGTATGTTTGAGCAATGGAATGATAAAAGACGAAAAAAAAAGGACAATTGAGTGCGTAGATTGTCTTGGGTAATAGTAATGACAATACACCTTGAATAACAAATATTGCGGTTTCGTAAGACAAAGAATTAATTCTTAGTTTGTACCGGACTGAGTCTTATACTGACGCGATCTGTCATCAGTTGCTATAATTTGCTGTAAAAAAATAATTTATACAAGAGACCTCAAAAAAGGAGTCGAAGGGCTCATGTGTAAGTGTCAAGGCTTTAACTAGTTTGTTCAGTCACCTAAAAGCTGAGCTTAATAACAACATCCACACAGCCAAATATACAATTCGTCCGCCGTCTATTGAGTATTATAATAGACAACTGGAGAGAAGCTTAAGATAGCAAAGACCTGGATAAGGTAATCAGAGGAAAGTTGGTGAGAACAGTTCACTGGAAAAATCTCTCTGACGTGATATGTTGGGGAACTGAAATTAATTGGCGAATTTTAAAACAATTAATTTCACGTGAGAGAAAGAAAGTTTAGTAAAAACTCCCAAGAAAATGTAAGACAAACCGGAGTAGATGGTGTAGGTCGTGTTGAGTTGTTTATATTTTTAACAGACTGGTGTATGGGCCGTGAATGGTTAGTTCTTCAGGGTCAATGACCTTCAATTAAGGCAGCAATTGGAAGGATTTGGCTTTTACTATAAAAATGAGTAAAAAGTTGAGAAATTAGAGGAGACAAAAATAAACATGAATTTGCTAATTAACAATGGAGTTTGAGTGAATTATTTCAATAATATTAATTTTATTTTTAATTTGTGATGTTCTCTTTATTTGTGATGTGTCTTCTTTATATTTGTGTTAAAGCTAGCCAGCAGCACTAGTGTCATAATTGGACCTACTAATTTCTCTAAGCATTGATTTCAGGTATGAAGGACATTTAGCAGTGAATAACTCTGATTTTTTCCCATATACTGAATATATAATTAAGGAAATACAAAATATTTGAAGCTATGAATCCTCTCGGGTTCATACTACAGGAGATATTGATCACCACCTTTCATGATTTGAGAAAATAAACACCAACAGTTTTTATTTAGTTTCGAAAATATCGAAAAACAATAGAAAATTAATAATTCAGACCTTTATATACATATTTCAGGCACCAATAGTTTTCACCCTGAAATTATAAGAAAAATCAATTAATAATATTTGAGATAAAATCATCCGAAAGCTAAAAAACAAATAAAAATAAAAACAAATATTAAAAATGTTATATGACTCAAGGCATCATTCCTTTACGTACGTTCTTTGAGTAACAAAGGATTTCACTCCTAAGGATGTCACCGAACAGTTTTTTGAAGATTTCAAAGATGAAAAATGCTGTTGCTCTCCCCCATAATAACTAAGCCTTAGAAAAATTGCACAAAGGCTAAAAACTGATTAAAGTCAGTCATCACCTTAATTGAATATTTTGAGTATTGTCTTCAATTCACTTCTAGATACACGCATTGTCAGATAAATTCAATGACCACTATTTTCATATTCCAGTTTTCAATAGTTGATACCCTGTCGTCTGTGATGATAAAAACTAAACGAAGCCTCTCATGTGTTTACGTATACAGACATCACGATAAAAAGTAACATAGACAAGAGTTATATAAGATATGGTTATTGTGTCCTACACAGAGCGTTCCCGAATACTTTCTTGACACGCCATCACGAAGTACTACAAAGATTAATATTATTCATAGAGGAGAGAAGCGTAATATGTGACAGGAAGAAGAGTAGCTGGCGTATAGTATAGTTTGAAACAGGTTACGGGGGTAGATTGAATTTCATCAACATGTTAAGTGTGCCAGCAGCAGTAGAAGAGTTGTTGACAACTGAAGTGATGGGGAGGGAGAGCGGAGGTGATGACCCAGTCACACTGGGCGTATCTCTAAAGGGAAATTTTGCCCTGATATACAAAGGACCGAGAGCCAATAATGCCACCTCTGATATGTAGGTCTTGAACGAAGACTGAATCCTACGTCTTCTTCAACGTTTCATACCTAAATTTGGTGCAACTCTTTCCTGAATACTACAGCTGGAGACCTGGATCAAAATAAACTTATACCTATCATCAACCATTGTGCATTCACAGATCAGATGGTACTGTCTCTTAGGCCAGATGCTAGTGTTTCTTAGGCCAGTAAGTACTGTCTTTTAGGCCAATAGGTACTGACTCTCAGGCTAGGCGGTACTGTCTCTCAGGCCTGGTGGTGTAGGCCTGTGGCTTGTAGGCCTGTGAGGAGTGAGACTTGTCACTATACAGTTTCACTATATATTAATTTGCTTGTAGTTATTTAGAGTCCCGTTGATATCAGTAAGATGCCTGAGACTGTCGATAATTATGGTCCAACAGAGCGGTCACTTCTTCCACAAAAGGGATGGATAATAATACCCAAAACTGGTGTATGTGTACAGTGTGATATTTACAAGTCCAAATATTGTACAGTTAATTAGACTGGCTCCGTGATCTACTACTGGCAGAGTTCTCGGTGTGAGTCGCGCTGTAACTGAGGCGGGCTCTGTGTGAGGCGTGCCCGTACTGAGGTGGTCCATGTAGATCTTTACTCAAAGGGGTCCAGATCAAGACTGACAAGGGGCTTGGCCTCGCCCGTAGAGAGTAATTCCTGCACTCGCCAACTGAGCGATCTATGAGTCAAGCTTCTAAAAGGTTCTCGAAGGAAGAAGTAGTCAACTCCGTGGAATGTCAAGCAGAACAACAGACAACGGTGTTAACATAACGTGTATAAACAACCGGCTGGTAAGTGATCCCTTTGACCCATGAATCACTCTTAACTGGTGGTGCCATGATCTATATATTACTTTACTAACTATCTAACATACTTGACGCATTGCAAGTGTGAAGCAAAGTATCCAATTACCACAAATGAGCAATCTATTCAGTGTTTAAAGAAATACCCACTACTGAGAGAGAGTCGCATCATACTGCGACACTCGGGCTAGACTAAACCTCCGCTGGATGTTTAATACAGCTATAACCTATGAACAACCTTTACCCTCTACAGGTCATTGAATAATGAATATTCATAATTATTCATCCATGGTTGTAGGTTACTAATTACTTACTCTAAATTATACAGTATGTAAATTATACTGGTTACAGTGGTACTGTCTCTCAGGACAGGTGGTACTGTCTCTTAGGGCAAGTAGTACTGTTACATTAGTTTGCAATAAAAAAAAATCCGGAGTAGCACTGAAATTGGTAATGGTTAGGCCTGACTCACCCGTGCTTTATTGAGCTGGTCGGCCTCCAGACAGCTTTCCCTGGCCACAATACTCCACTACCTCAACCCTCGAGAGCTCGTTGAAGGCAGCTGGTCCCATGAGGAAATAACTCCTTGGGTAAGGTACATTTAGCGATACATTGCATGAATTATATCGTGACTTAAAATGTTTTTTGTTTTTTTTCATTTGTGTTTTTTATGCTTGGACGTGTTAAAGCCACGACCGCATTTTGAATATCATTAAAATCATGTCACAGCATTGCAAAGGAGAGTTATACTACAAACAGAGAGGTATTACCGCCTGGGAAGATATTGGAAGCATAATGTATTGTCTAATGGTAGACCCTGCTGCTATATGGCATCACGAAAATTGTGACCAAGTCCCAGGTTGCTAATCTGACTTTCTGCCTCATTTACATACAATTGCAGAGTCTCAATTGTTTCTCGTACTATTGACAACACAACATACATATATTGTTTCTCACTTTTTCTTTTTCTTTTTAATGGATTTTATTATTATTATTATTATTATTATTATTATTATTATTATTATTATTATTATTATTATTATTATTATGAACAATGCTCTTAAGTACTGTATTTTTCTTTCTTGTTATACCATCGGTTAAATCTTTCATGGTAATCGCGTAAAAAATGTGATCATTCAGATGACGGATTTTCGGGATTATATAGAAAAATAGTTGGAAGAATATTTGGTGGGCCTAACTCACTTCTGGTTATGCAAAAATAAATTTGGATTTTTTTTCCGAAACTAGCCATTTGATGGTTGATATCCTGAAGAGTTATCTAGGGGCGACAACAGCACTTTTTATTCTCTATTCTGCTGTATTTATATTTCGAGTTTAATATTTTAGCTATTTAAAATCACCCATGTTATTGAGCTTGAGTTATTTTTTTAGTAATTACCCATTTATTTATTTTATAAAATATATTTAATGTGACTGAACACGAATGTGTGAAGGGGTAACACTGATTATCTGGCGCAAGTCTATTGATCGATAATTAATTAATTAATCACGTATTGTACTCCACTTGTCTAGTGTTTTAATATGTGCGACTTCTCTCTCACCAGATGACTCGAGACCAATACAATCAATGAAATCGTGACTAATCGCTCAAAAACGAGCAGGAAAAGTGAAAACGCAACAGTGGTGGGAATCGTTCTGGTGGACAAGCGCAAAATTTGCGGTCACCTTACTAGCATGACAACACAACAACTGGACCTTCTCCGGGAATCTGCTCGCACCGCCACTCTCTCGCCCACTTGTGCCACTTTCAAAAGACTTTCAGATATCGTCATTGTTTCTACAAAGTTGTATGCAAGGTTTTAACAATATAAAAATGTTTGTATTCGGTAGTTAAGAAGAACAGCAGTACCCCCTTAACTTGCTCTGAACACAGAACATAGGCAGAGAGTCAGGCTTAGTTATGCCGAGCAAAGAGAGATGGGTGTAGCAGAGTCTCCGGGTCGGGTCGCAAAAAGAGTCCCGTAAGTATCCTAGAGTCCAGATTTCTCTTGTCGATACCTGATCGTAGAGTAGGATCCACGACTTGTCTCGTCGAGTTTATCTGTGAGACTGGCGAGAGACCACGCACCCGCTGCCTAAGAGCTAATCCAGACCAGGGGGTGAGAAGGGGGTGTGCCACCTTCCCCCACATTTCACCCCCATAACCTTACTTTCACTTTCGTCGTGTTCTCCCCCCCCCCTACCAACCCCTCCCACCCTTCCTCCTTTACTGCCCACCCCCTCTTCCCCACAATTTATCATGTAACGTAGAGATGGCGAAATATATAGTTCTGGTTCCCTGAGCCTGACTGGTGGAAGGACTTAGATAATTCATGCGATTTTTTAAATGTGTCAAATACTCTCTGCCCTGTTGCATGTGACTACCTTAAATTACGTCTGTTATTTACTTCTTTACGAGTTTGTTTAGGAGTTTTTTTTTTTTTTTTAGGATATACAGGTATTATCATCTGAGTCTTACTAATAATAAACATTAAAAAAAAAATCTAGTTTGTTTCATTTCCTTATATAAACCAACTTAAACACTAGCTGCTGTACGTATACACAGACATACATGCATATTCATACTCTAGAACTTAATACACAATAGAAAGGCAGACCAACGTAACACTTTATACACACGGGGAAGACAGACCAACACAACAGAGGTTCATAAACTCAGGTTATTCACACTCACTGATTTATTCTTCAACAAGTCATCTTTAATTTGTGAAAGTGATGTTGGGATCCAGCTCTTACACAGGAGCCTAAAGAAACCTTCGTAAAAACAACTTATCTTTATATCTTATGTCTGCATTTTCCTTATCAATCACTTTTATTTGTGCCTAACGCCGTCATAATAATTTTATTTTTTATTTTTTGTTATAGAACCGCTCTTGTAAGTAGCTTCGTTCTTAAAAGGACAAGGATGTGGTGTCGACAGTAAAGGAACAAATCTGTCATCAGTTGATAACAATCCCATTATAACTTATCGTAATTAGTAATATCGTTCTGGTAAACTTGTGTTCCTTGTAGACTAACACATGAACATTAACTGGATGCGTCTAGTCCTTCAACTCTAGAAGCTGCGTCGTTTGTGTCAAGAGATTATGTCAATGAACTTAATATAGGCTTTGGAAATATTGTCAAATGAACCAAGTCAATGAATTTCAGGTTTAGGGTAATTTATGTCAGGGGTTACATAACAGACTCAGGCAGGCATTGCAGTAAATCACTTCCCTCCAAGGGTTAAGTAACTGGTTTCACAGAATGAAGTCATTGACCTGAAGGAGTGACGTTGATAACTCCGGGATAAAAGTGCGAGTGTCTAAATATATTATGCCCAAGGAGCTAAATCACTGTAAATGAAGAATTTTGTCATTGTACTCCATACAAACCTAAACTATGCTGGAAGAGGTACAGGAAGTCAGTAACTCAGCGGGTTAAGTCAATAATCAAATTAAAAATATACAGCATGTAACATCAACATTGGAGTTTCTCAACTTACAAGTATGAGTATTTCTTACCATTACGGAACACTTTTTATAGCGCGAATTTCACGTTAAGATTATTGTCAAAATAAAGGATCAACTTTATAATGTTAAGTTTTGACGATATTTTCTGGAGAACGAACAACGTCATTCTTTTGTCTTAGAATAAACAGTGATATAGTCTATCTGTTATGATTATTTTACTCTTTAGGTGTTCGGACACACTAAGGATGTGATAGTGGGAGTGTAGGTCAGGTCATTTGGAACATGACCTCTATGACCCACTTGAGCGGTGTCCAGCCTTAGTTGTAAGAATACTTTCAACAGCTTGGCCTTACTCAAGAGCTTCCCGTATGATCTGCGAGATGAAATCAATTATCACCGTAGAAAGTCTCACAACACTACGGTTAGTCCTGCAACAAGAACTACAGGAAGTATTAATGACGTCAAAAGTAAAAAAAAAAAAATGTGGATGTGTACCAAAAATTCATCTGTGGTAACGACGTGGTGGAAAATGGTATGATTGTTCCTATAGAATATTTTCTTCTTTACTTTACCTCATATTTAATGACATTTAAATTCAATCACTCGACGTCACTCATGTAAACTTATATTTACTGGGACTGTTTAGCGGGCAGAATAGTACCAACTAGGCACTTAATACAACTACACATGGCCCTGTGACCAAAGTAAGGTTTTTAATATAACAGTGAGGGCGGAGAGCAGCCATTGTAGAGTATATACCACATAACTAGAGCTCTACTGGGAAATATGTCTCGTCTCATCTTGACACAAACAAATTATATATTACACTTGTCAATGCTATTTATTAAGTGTTGCCTTTCAAACAAAGTCTTTCAATAGTCTTATTGATTTATTCGTAAGTATTCTTTAGGGGTGTACCAGACATGTAATTGTTTGTATTCCTGCCATTGATCCTCAGAGTACCGATGCTCGAGCGGGGTTCACTTCTTTCAGTTGACATTGTTTTACTTTCTACCGTCTCCCTTCACAACATAAACTCTTTAACGAACATGATTTGTCTTTAAAACAAAACTTACCAGCAGCCCATACTATGAGTTCTCAGAGAATGTTCCAGAGGATAGCAGTAGTACTCTGGTAGTCGAAAAAAGCAAGTAGGAATGACAACTGTGAACTTCAGGCTTACTCGTTGAACTGTCCAGTTTATGTTCGTTATTACCTGTGTTGTGGTGACCTGGTCCTTACCAGAGTGAGTTACAGGCAATATTTGTCTCTCGTAGCTGTTCTTGATTCTTCGTACTTTTTTGGTACTCTTCCTCCCCGACTGATCTTCGTAGATTAACATTAGGGAATTCCTGTTGAATCAGCATCATCTAAAGGTTCAACCTCATTGGCTCTCGTGCTTTAGGGAAGTGAGTCACAAAGAGCTGGTGATACACTTTGAGCAAAACAAAGTCTTGAACATGAAGCAACAATTTGAAAACTTAAGGAGAAGAAGGGCGCTTAAACTCAAAATAAGAACTTGGGATGTTAGAATATTAGGTGAAGGTGAGAAGTACTCACTATGAATATAATATAATAAAGTAGTGAAAATGTTCATCCAGAGATCCAAGAAATAAATATTTTAAATATTTTATACCAGCAGATAGAAACTGTGGAAGGCTAGATGTAAAGTGATGCAACAACAGGTGGTAAGATCTAAAATAATTTAACATTATGTAAATGATACTACCATAAGACGGTGGGTTAATCACTAGCTAAAGGTGAATTCTTCAAAGCACGACGTCAAGGAAAATTGCAGAAGCACGGAAGAAACCGCGAGAACGAGGTTATTGCAATACCAAGGTTAAGTTTCTACTATTACATATTCTGGTTCGCCTTGCTCTCACGGAAAATATATGGACTGGCTTAATCACCAATGTGAAGGTCTTAGCAGTCTTTTGAAGCTCTTCTAGTTATAAATGAGAATAACATCAGTGGGTCGTCTCCCTGATGAGAGAGGAAGGGCAATGATCAACATTACCTACACCAGCTTTCTACTAATTTTGTTATTAAACAGTATCATTTTTTCAGGTTACAGTCAACTCGGGTAAAAAATAAGTCTTGATATAAGTCACAAATTATAAGATTTCTCCTTAATTATTTGCTTTTTCAGTTACAATACAAAAAATGTTGCCAAATAACGCTGAGACTGGAATGAGGCTCCGCCGTTAGGAAATGCATTTATTTTATTGCCAGTTTGAAGTAAATGCTTGATATACGAATGTTTTGAGTTGTGACGCATCGTGTGTTCTATCGAGTATCTGTAAAATACTTCTTTGTTTGGCTCCATCATCCAGTGGATACAACATTCGTGTCCTCTCGTAGCTATCAAAGGCTACTCACTGTGTTTATGAGATCTTGATCCAGAGAAGTTACCCTGACCACCCCTGATCTCCCTCACATTTTTTTTTACGGGGATTAGCCCATCTGGGCACAGCTGATCGACCCACCTCGGGGTCTCGGCGGCGAAAAAAAATTAATTGAAGCATAAATAATTACGATAAAAAAAATTAAGAGTGAGAAACGATATATAGGTTGTGTTGTCTAAGCAAGAGAAACAATTGAGACACTGCAATTGTGAGTAAATGAGGCAGCAAGTCAGTCAGCTCAGCAACCTGTGATTTAGTCAAAGGAAATTTCTAACATTAGCATTGGGTCTTAGAATTGTCCCTGCAATTTACTGCACGTATTTGAGAATCACCCTGTTTTAGATGATGATTATTGCCTAAAACACCCAGGGAAGGGGACTACTGTCGTGCATTAGAAGAGTTAAAGTACACCTCGATTCCTTACCTTCTCCATGCCAGAAGTTCTGGTTTTCACTCGGCATCGTTAGTACTAAATATGCACCTATAAATGTTAGAAAAGCTATGATGTTCTAAAAATTATCCAGGTCTTAGATTTGGATTATCCTTTTTTTCTCAAACAGTGACATTTGTCGTCTGTTCATCCAATAGTTAATTTTTTTTTTGCACTTTCGACTTCCTAATTACTAAAGGTTAATTTTGATGAAAATTTCCCCCAAATGTTTTTATGTGGTTCTGTCCCAAGGTCACTGTATACCGTCAAAGATTGCTGCGATTGCCTTTCCATATAGCATTGTGGGTCTTCTGTCATATTTTGAAAATTATCTTCAGTGGTATCACCCCTAAGGCTCAGCTAATGGATTTTCTTAGAACATGTTTCTGTTAAAGATCTGCTTACACTTTGAACTAACTTGCGATTTTACCCAATTTATTAACAGCAACAAGCAAGTGGATTTGGAGTTGTTACGAACCAGTTATCTTAATAATTATCCAACTAATTATAGCACCCTATGATAACACAGGTTCTCATAATTAACAGGTCAACACAGGCTCTCATAATTAACAGGTCAACACAGGCTGTCATGTAAACACAGTCTGCATCTCCTTCAGCTGATATGATACGTTGGTGACTTATTATGGTTCATAGATCATACGAGTCACTTTGGCGTCCTGTAGCCTCTACCCAAAGGCCCTTGGGCGTCCTATACCATCTACCTGGAGGCCCTGAGAGTGACTCGCTCGTTCACACACTTAGCGGCGGTTAATGACGCAAAATATTCGTGCCATAAAAAGTATGCCACTTGCGCCATTATCACATAACAGGCTTCCGAATTACGTTATATTGCACAAGTACATTAATAAGTAGTTTACGGCTGAGTAAAACAGTGCCGTCGCCAGGCCAAGGTTCAGGAGAGGGGAAAAGACTGGATTTTTATTATTCATTAAATACAATGACACTCTGTACGTATAAACATAGCGTAATACACTGTTTATACACCGTGATATACCGTAGAAATATATGGAATTTCAGTATATTATTATTAACTTGCAAAATTTCCCTAGCCTCGCTCGGGTTAGGTATATACTGTTAAACCTTGACTGCCACAGTTTGCCCTCCCTGACACCAGTAACCACCTCCCACAATCGCCGTGGTGATATCTCAGTCGAGAAGACTTTTTGTTTTTGCCCAGACAACCCGGGGAAGCACAACCTTGGGACCCGTGTAATATGTGTGTCAAGTTTCAGGTCCCTGTTTCTATTTAGGAGACAGACAGATAGACAGACAGACAGACATACACGTCCTTTATTATTATAGATAGTAATATCGTATGTTTTAAGTATCATTGTAGCCTGTAAATATTAAGGTACTGTATCATGATTATATTGTGATCATTTAGCCACAATGATACAGTTTAACATTGTCAAGTACTTCTAAACACTGGTAAATATCATAAGACCTCGTCATACAGTAGCTTCCTGTTGTCGATTAATAATGACAAGCTTTCTCCCTCAGTGGCGGGCAGAAGGAGGGTGGGCGGGCGGGCTCGCGAGTCTCCTGTTCTAGGCTCCTCCCTTCCACACTTTCACTTCTTGTTTCCTGCTTACATTCTTACTATTTTTTTTTTTTTTTTTTACTCTATGTTTCCTACCTCCTTTGCCTCCTCCTCCTCCTGCGTTTCTTTCCTATTTTCTTCCTCCCTCGTCCTAACTTTCTCATCCCTTCCATTTACCATTATGTTTTTCTTCCTCTGTACCGATTACTGTTCACTACATCCTCCACTTCATCCTCCACCTTATACACACTTCATCCTCCATTCCACAAACATCCATCCTTTTATTTACACACACTTTATCCTCCGATCTACATTCCTTACTCCCAATAGACACATCAGTTTCCTTATTATTTCAACACAGTCAGGGTTGTCCTAGATACAGGGCACAAGAACACCAACCATCAGCGGAAACAAAGCGCCGCTGTGTGACGTGTTTATCAGTGAGTCAATATCTCCCTGGTGGCTGCATTAGGAGGGCTGAGAGTAAGTGTTCCTTTGTACGATGTCGAAGGGTGGGGGAATTGTTGTGTTGCACTGAACTGTTAGGTAATTGATGGTAGTTAGTGGAAAATTAAATCAGGTACTGCATTGAGTTTCCCCACGGTTAGGTTAGGTTAGGTTAGGTAGTAGTCTTGATATACGAAAGGTAAACACACCACCAAAAACAACAACAATACGGGAGAGTGTGTGATAAAATACTCGTTATCCCAAGAGCACTGGTGGCTGGCGTGTTTAGTGAGTTGTAGCACCACCGCCCACCAGACAACAGATAAAGGAACCAATGACATTCTACTTGGTAATCTATATTATAATTATAACCATGCAGGAATTACGCGCATTTAGCATCCTTGGTCTAATTACTATAGTGAGGGTAGTTTTACACATTCTGCTTATTTACTACGATGTAAACAAACAGTGGTACCACATCTTACAAAACACGCCTGTCACTGTACCTGTTACAAATGGGGGCATCTGTACAAAAGGTCAACAGGTTTATCAATATAAAAAAATAAATAAAAATAAACAACACATTCAATGCGGAGGTAACATTAGATACAGGAATGTTGATCGAAAACGTTATGAAAGGTGAGGTATATCTACAAGAATTTCCTGGATGAATGTAGAAGTTCAGAGAATCAAATAGAGGTAACTGACATACTTACCAGTCAGTGTAGTCCTCTGACGATGTATATGTCTTCTATCATTTCAAGCGTTCAGGAAATGATCACTCTGACGATTCCTTCTATCTGTCAGTCTTTGTGTGGACTGGCGAGCAACCCGTCCACTTGCTTCTCCAGGAATTTCAGTGAGGGAGGGCAGTGGGAAGGAGTCATTGGCGTGGGATAGAAAGTCGGTCGGCTGCTCTTCCCAGATCCCACCAAAAATGTTGAGAATGGTTACGACACACTGGTGAAAAGTTTCTGTGGTGATGACACTACACTGGAGGGGTGGACGTGCCACTATTATGACAGTAATGGCTCTCTGTTGGCTACACTCTCCCGGGTTCACATAATACTGCTGGTCCAGCCCTCACAATATACATACAGTGATGAAGTTATTTACAATGGTACAGTGGCTTTTACTAATAGCCTCTTACTTACATCGAAACAATTACTGGAAGTGATCCAGGTTTGATCTATGAGGGACCAAAAGTTTCGTCATAGGTTAAAGCTGCTGCATGATTTCCGTTATTAATATACTCTACCATAGCGTTGTGAGGGACTGTGTACGACATCACCAACCGTGTATCACTGATCATTTATGGCGTCTGTACCAACGTAGGCAACTGAACCATTAAAAGTGATTGCCCTCTTATAATGTGAGACCCATTGTAAATCTTTAAACCATTCTCAATAACTGTACCATTGTAAGTTACTATCATCGTAGATGCCTATAAGTTACTATACCATTGGAAGTGACTGTCATTTTAGGCGTTTGTACCATTGTAAGTGATTGTACCGTAGTGATAAGTTATACCAGTGTAAGTGACCATAAAGTCGGAAGTGAATCCCCCGGGCGGTCAGGCCTATGAGATCTACTTTTACTTTTACCGTTGTAATATGGCTGTGATGGTACCATTGTAAGTGGTCGTGCCCTTGTGAATATCTATACCAGTGGAATTAATACTACTATTGCAAATGACTGTACCATTGTAAGTGACAGTACCATTGTAAGTGACTATGTCGTTTTAGGTGATTGAATTATTGTAAGCGGTTGTACCATTGTAAGGGACTATCATATGTAAATGGGTGACCCACTGTAAATTACTGTATAATTGTAAGTTATAACACAATTATACGTCTCGAGTGTAGTAATGGAGTGGGTACAGCTCTCCCCGGGTCAACGCTTGATAGGACAGACAAACATACTGTATGCCGCAGATAGATAGTTACACATGCTGCAGATAGATAGTTACACATACTGCTGATAGATAGTTACATATATTGCAGATAGATAGTTACACATACCAAATTGAAAGAGAGAATATTGATGGCTACGAATAGGGAAGAATAAGAAGAAGGGAGATGGATGACATAGGGAAGGGTGGAAGAGGAGGAGAAAGGAGATGGATGACATAGGGAAGGGTGGAAGAGGAGGAGAAAGGAGATGGATGACATAGGGAAGGTGGAAGAGGAGGAGAGAGGAGATGGATGACATAGGGAAGGGTGGAAGAGGAGGAGAGAGGAGATGGATGACATAGGGAAGGTGGAAGAGGAGGAGAGAGGAGATGGATGACATAGGGAAGGGTGGAAGAGGAGGAGAAAGGAGATGGATGACAAAGGGAAGGGTGGAAGAGGAGGACCAAGACATTAACTTTCTCCATCATAATCTCATCCGTCATCATCCCCCTAGCTGGGACACATCCGGGACCCCGCTCCACATTCCTGATAAGATTACCCTCTCTCTGAAGGTCGTCGTATTGATGTACTCCTGTCTCAGATTTCCCCGGCTAATTCATCATCAATCATCATCATCGTCATCATCTTCATCATCGTCATCATCGTCATCATCATCAACTCTATGAATCCAATGCTGGCTGGAGACTTTTTTCTGGTGTAAAGAATATTGCCCACAATTTCACCCTTCCCGGGGATCGAACCCGGGAACACTTGCTTGCGAGATCATCATGCTGACCATTACCCCACAGTTCGACACACACACACACACACACACACACACACACACACACACACACACACACACACGCAACGATAAACGATAAAAACAAGATCTCAAAATGGTACAAAATATTTATTAGGATTTTTATTAGAAATTTCCAACAAGTTGTCTCGTGTGAACTGAAATACGACCAGTTGCTTCAAACATCTTTAGATAAATTCTCAGCATTCTCCGGTAAATGAATGTACATATTAGCTGTACTCTTATATGGTTTCTTCATAAAAACAAACCGGTGATCCAACTACTGTGCTAAAAAAATATAGAAAGTGCAGGTCTTGACGATGGTACTTCACACGTACAGTAAACTTTCATCACAGCAACTCTTATAAACACTTAAATTTATCTTCGTGGTTGTTAACTCTATATTTTGCTTTCATCTGCAACACTGATGTCTGTCTCGGTGATGGCAGTAGACAATATCTCCTCCACAGTGTAGGTAATTTCTCTCATTGTCTCAGTGTTTGTTGTGAGCCGAACTGTGTCCATCAAGTTCTATTGTTGCGATGGATCATTATAAACAAATGTTGCACATACTTGGCCCTGGTGCTTTTGATAATTCACTTAGAGATGCAGAGAGAGAGAGAGAGAGAGAGAGAGAGAGAGAGAGAGACTAGTGTATCTAAACATGATACACTTAAAAAGATAATTATACATTGATACCTATAATATATTAAAGCATCTGAAGGTTAACAAATTTTGATCGACCATTCAATGTTTTCTATGGTGAAAGCAAAATATGGAAGCCTTTATCACACGGGAGTAGAGCAGCTCTGTATTTAGAAGATCGAGTCAGTGGGTATAATTTGCTTATTTTATGATTGTAAATAACATCTTAAATAAAATAGAGCAAATTTAATTATATTCACAATAGTTTCCATAGAGTTACAACATTAAAAACCAAAAGTTGTCTGTTTCACAAAAGGATAATTTTTAAAAGTTTAATCGGACGAGCATCTCTTTTTAACATAACATCATGTTTAAAGGAATATGATGATCTCTTATGTTTCCCGAGCGTGAAGCTTCACACATCACCTGCATGTAGTAAACGCCACTTCTCTCAAAGCACTTATATCTTTATGTATTTTACGGTATATGAAATAACTTAATCTATTACAGTTACACCAAGAAACACTGGAGCACACAACTCTACCCTGTGGTGTTGGGCGGGATATAAATCAGATACTGTGAGATGCGACTTTATCTCCTGACGGAACTTCATCAGATTTATACCTATTCTTCCCAGGTTAATCCCCATCTTACTGTTTGTGAAGTTTAATCAAAATCGTTCTACCCGTTATAAAGACATTTGATTCACTCACGTACTGATACAGGGATCAAACAATCAGACTCCCGACTTTCTCCTAGAGGGCGGAGGTAACCAGGGGATGGCTGTTCAGTCCCAGAGACCGTGGGACCATCAGTGTTGGCTTACAGGTAACACAATCTGGTAGTTCTCAGACACTTACACTAGGAAGTCTTGAGTCAAGTTAATGCTCCGCATACGTTCATCACAAGTACTATAGGCACACGATAGTTATGGAAACGTCTGCCTCTTTCCACTTATGTGTGTCTCTACCCTACATAACCAATGGGTAGAGACACATATATAGTATGTGTGTGTGTGTGTGTTCTATATGCGATTCCACAGTTTTGAAGATAGAGAACAAAAATAGGGTAGGGAGGTGTGGGTGACCTATCTCTTGTCCCTTAGGGGGGGGGGGGATAGACCACGCCCCCCTCCCTACTTTGTTTTATTGCACACAAAACTTGCTCATTCGTCTTATCTTTAAGCTACGTGAACCTTTACCCGAGATTGCCCGTGCCAACTATAAGGTCGTAGTAGCATTTTACCGACTCAAGATAGGAAACACGAGACTACATATATATCTCAGTAGTCCATAAACACGCCTTGGCCCACCCGAACACAGGTCACAGACCCACAACGGGGACTTGGGGGACGAAGAAATAAATAAATTGAACCTTAGATAAATATAGAATTGGACAAAAAATCAAATCAAGAGTAAGAAACGATATATATGTTGTGTTGTCAAAGTAAGAGAAACAATTGAGACCCTGCAATTGTGTGTAAATGAGGCAGAAAGTCAGTCGGATCAGCAACTCGGGACTTGGTCACAATATATTATGCAAGAAACCGATTTGTGCATGTGTGTTTTTGAGAACAAATGTATGCAGCTCTGTGTAATTATTATTATTATTATTATTATAATAATGCTTATTATTATTAGTAGTAGTAGTAGCATAATAATAATAATAATAATAATAATAATAATAATAATTCCCAGGCTGTCACAATATCATTTGCTACCACCTACAGCAAGGCTACTTTTCAGTTACCTAAAAGTAACCTTCTCTCACTGGCAATTCACTACGACCTAATAACTGCATGTCTGGTAGGGACATACAGTAGATATAGGCGCAGACAGCATCATTAGTAAATTTGCTGACGACACTAAAATAGGGCGTGTAATTAAATCTGACGAGGACTCCGCAAAACCACAGGAAGATTTAAAAAAAATATTTCGAATGGTCTGAATAATGACAGATGAAAGTTAATGCAGACAACTGGACAAATGTAAAGTACTTAGTCTAGGAGATGTAAACAGAGAAACCAGATATCAGATGAACAGCGACATTATAGAGAAATCCGACTCTGAGAAAGATTTAGGAGTAATAATAAGTAGGAATCTTAAACCACGTCAACAATGTGTATTTGCTTGAAACAAGGCTAACAAAGTACTTGGGTTCATACAAAGGAGTGTTAATTACAAGACTAGCCAGGTTATTCTAATACTACTGTAAATATTGCGCTTGTGAGACCTCACTTGGATTACGCACTTCAGTTTTGGCCACAGTACTGCAGAATGGATATAGAATCCCTAGAAAGAATTCAGAGAAGAATGACAAGACTAATCCCGGTCATTAAGAACCTTGAGTACAGAGACAGATTAAAGCATCTTAATTTGCACTCCCTCGAGAGATGTAGAGTGAGGGGCGATATGATCGAGGCGTATAAATAGAAATCAGGGTTAAACAAAGGTGATATAACAAAGGTACTCATATTATCCAACCAGGAGCGAACTCGTAGCGATGGTTTTAAATTAGAGAAATTTAGATTTAGGCGCGAGATAGGTAAACATCGGTTTGGAAATAGTGTAGTGGATGAGTGGAACAAGTTACCAAACATCATCATTAACTCGAATACGCTGGATAGTTCAAACATAAGTTGGGTGGACATATGAGCGATAGGGGTTGGGTGTAAACGGGGCTGCCCAGTATGGGCCAATAGGCCCGCTGCAGTTTCTTCCATTCTTATGTTCTTATGTTCTTTAGGGATATACCCTGCCTCTTAGTTTACCCTCTACGGCAACTTCTCAGCGCAGCTGGCATGTACTGTACTTTCCCCACATGCTTGACATGCTAACACTACTCCACCGAGGCGGAACATATAGTAAAATTGTCTTTCATTTAAGACAACCTTGAAAGCATCCTTCACGATCAGCTCGAACCTGTGAACAACCACAAGCTTCTTCAAGATTTGAGAGTTACAGTGCCCTGGCTCTGTGTATTGGCTAAAAAGAGCGTCACATAATAACGAGAGGGTGTCAATGGATCACAGTGCTTTACAGGCTGCTGCTGCTGCTGCTGGTCAGTTTTTATTAACAGATAGGTACAGGGCAGGGAGGTAGTATATGGCAGGTAACGACGTGGCAGGGTCTCATATAATAGAGGTGATCATTAAAAGTTAGTGATTTTGATTTCATACTATAACTTTATTGTTTTCGTTTAATTATAAAGTAGACGCAGCTTGCAGTCCTTCCCTGCCGATTTTTTTGGGTCCACATTTGTACATTTTGACGCGCATTTTCTATGTACAAGTAAACGCTGCTATTTTGCTCCCTGGTTGGAAATAATTAAAGGTTTCGGCTTCCTGGAGTTTTTATTATTGTTGACTAACTCCAATATCTGATTTTATTGTATTATACATAGTTATCCCTTGGGAAATATTGTGGGGCTGAACAGGTAAAACCGGTAGTAAATAAACGAGAAACGCCACGGACGCTTATTGACCAGTTGATGGAGGAAAGTTGTGGGGTCTGTGAGGGACATGACGACCACAAAGAATGCCGCACAAAGTAGGAGAAACCGAACAGATGATTTAATGAATACTTTTCCACTAATGAGGAGAAATGCGGACACCAGTGAGAGAGTAAGTACTGAAGTATAAACGGTCGATATTTTCACAAAGAATTAACAAGTTATCATCCTCAGTGTGGCTAGCAAGAGTATACTTACATAAATACGAAAACCAACACTGTGACGGCTCTTACCACTCACCCAAGTATATTATCCGCAGCCGACAAGTAGGAATATTCTCTGTATAATGTCTCTTTCTGATATATATTTCAGATAAACTGTAATGAATTAACGTTCTGATGAAGTAGCGTGGTTTGTTCTGTATGTGACTTTGCTATTGGTGGCTGGGTTTGGCGCGCTTATAGTCTATAATTATTTTGCTAAACACACACACACACACACACACACGACGAGAACAGTCGTAACTCTGCATACACATACGGTATATATATATATATATATATATATATATATATATATATATATATATATATATATATATATATATATATATATATATATATATATATATATATATATATATATGAACAGTTCCCTTTCATTTTTTCTGGACTAAACTGTACTGTACACCTGTTAATTGCTGAGTGTAGTTTTATCTTCTTAGACAACTCCAGCACTAGGATCCCCCGTCTCCTATAATATGGAATAAAACTGTTGAAACTGAAGAAAAAATGAGACAACTCGTATAGGTCGTTAAGTGCCTGTCTGTACGTCCTATAATTTTATAGAAGTTAATGTGCATAGTGACACACTTACACAATAGGTTTAAGCAGATTTCATCGCTCTTACTATGACTCCGTTCTTCAAGATTAGTAAACGGGAGGTCGATTCGTAATAGATCCAGGATAACTATGACAAGTGTGTCGAACTAGTTATGTCCATTGCTGAGCACGAGCTGTGTTCTCAGTGAGAAGACTCAGCAACGAATAGGCAATATAGCTACGGAGATGGAAAGTTAACAGTGAGCTCCGGACAACACGAAGACCCCTTGAAAGTGAGAGAGAAATCACCAACTCCTCTCTCATCGTCATCCTAAGGTAAGAGGGATTACTATAACCTTCTCGTAACACTGATAAGACTCTCCGCTGTTATAGCTGACCGCAAGTTACACACGTAGCAGCAACCATTTCTCACTTTCTTCTTCTGTGTCCATAAAAAACACACCAAGGTAAAGATTATAGGTCCACTCTTTCTCTCCTCTGCGGTGTGGGGAGCCGGAGCGTCTGCCACTTAGGAAAGTTTCCCTCGATTTCCCTGCTCACCGGCTCATCATGTAGTTTTTCCTGGGATGAACAAAGTCTTGCTCAGATACGTCCAAATACTGTAATAAAGGGCACATTATCATTATCTAACGAAATTAACCCCAATTCAACAGACAAGCGTTTATTATAATTATTTCTAATAATGTAATTCCTATTAATTTTCATTATAAGACTTATGTTACTGTCTTTATTATATATCATTATCCTGTAGTTTTAAAAGTTTAGGGGCTCTTAACCACATTTAACGTAACTATATATTTACAAAGTTAAACGTAAATAGCCGCGTGCAGGATACAACATTTGAAGGTTAAAACTTCTATCTTCTTTTTATGTATCGTTTTAGTAAAATATTTTCAATTATTCATTCATCAACCAGTATATTACTGATGATCGTGAAATATCCGATAATGGGCTTGTACAGTCCCCTTCACAAGTGCCTTTACTGGGGCTCGTCAGGTTTTGTGCGGTGTGGCAGCGCTGTGTTTGTTTACATTCGACAGAAGAAAACTCGCAATAGTAAACATATTATGGAATCAAAGTAAAACTATATTAAAACAAATATCTCAATGTAATGATTCGTGGAATTTTTATGTGACGAGCCCCTGTAAAAGCACTAGTGAAGGGGACTGTACTGTACATATTTAGTACTGTACAGTGGGGATAGTAGCAACAGTACAGTACGCCACGGCCCGACACCTGATGGTCAATGGTCGGCGGAGAAAGTGAAACTACCAGAAGAAACGCTCGCTGACATTCGTAACTGAACGAAATATTTCTTCCCAATTCTCTTAACTTGTTAGCTTTTGCTCTTATAAAGTCAACAAAATAACGCTAATTAAATTTGCATCTCTTAGTAGTTGTAAAAAAGTGTCTGTCGGAGTGTGAAGGCCTCAAGCTCCACCATGACAGGGACGATGTCCCCGTGCCACCTTTTATTTATTTACTTTACAACATAAACAAAATACAGGATTCTTTGTTACAGAATATAAAAACGCTCTTGCATTATCATTCAATTAATGACTTTCTTGCTGCTGTGTTTCATGTATCAGCTTATCCCAAGAGTGAGTGATCTCTAGTTCGAGAGCTCCGCCTCGCATCAGGTTATCCCCGCTACAAGATCCATTTTCCCAGTTCTATCCAGAAACAATGAAAAATACAGTTATTCTGACAGTTTTTATGTAACTGTCAACATATACTGATATATGGTACTCGATCGTAGATAGAAACAGAGCTGTAGATAGAGAGATTGGACCACACGGTGACATACGGGCGTCTTGTTGTTATTCAGCTGATGAAGAAGTTTTCGTATGTACTGTGGAGAATGATGATGGTGATGATGTTTATTCAGTAAAATTTTCATACAACTTTGCAATTGGATTATAAATCCGATCATGATGTGGGAGACAGCCCGTGAAGACTTCCCACCCTCTGAGTGGTTGGCCAAACTCTCTCTATACACAGCAGTAAACTGCCAAAGCAGCTACTTTACAGTCATCTGACGAATAGTAAAGGTAATGCTGGCGGGCAACTAAAAAGGTATAAGGATAGTCTTAAGACAAACCTGAAAAAGTGCCAAATTGACCTCCTTACCTGAGAGTATTGCATCAAAATTACCCCTTTTTAGGTCATCGTTTTTTCTGTTTTAACCCCTCATTTTCCCTGGTTTTTAAAGCCATCTGCACTTCCAAAGATCTTCAGATTGTAGGCATTCGCTTTCATTACATGTGTAGTGCTATGTGTCTTATTGTTATCTTTAGTTTAATATTTTGTTATATATTTTACTGTGGATTTTTTTTAAGTTTTGAGACGACAAATAATTTTGTTGTTACTTTTAACTTTCAGTACTTGAGTACTTTATGAATGAGATACTTTTTTTACTTCTACTTGAGTACATTGAACTTTGGATACTTTTACTTCTACTTGAGTAGCATTTTGCCAATGTAACAATGCCTTTACTTAAGCAACAAAGTCCGGTACTTTTTACAACTCTGCCTTGGTTACATACGATTTCTGGTAGTTTAACACGCACCAACCCTGGTTTTTCACGGCGGGAAAGATTATGACAGATTTGAAATAAATGTATTGTAAAATATTGAGAATTATCCTAAGCTACAGTAACTATGTGAGGAAAGAACCGGGAAGGCCCAGTGTCAGAGATAGAATGACTGAACTCAACCTCATAATAGCTCTGAGGCTTTTGCGTGGTGATCCAGATAACATTGTGACCATGAAGCATCCAGAATATATGAGTCTTGGAACTGGTGAGTCAAAGTGGATTCAAGCTACAGCTATAGTATTGGGGATGCTTGGACTTAACCAACTGTACGAAACTGAGACAACAGCAGCACTTCCTGTCACCCAGGCTGACTGTTCGGTCCCACATCTCTACATCCACATACTGGCCAAAATAAATGACTTTGCATAGTCCTTACCTTTAACACAGTACACACACAATTACCCCTAAACACGTATATAATCTTCAGATCGAACACACAAACTATCTTAAGGACAGCTCTTTCAACATTGCCTGTGTGAGAGCTAGGAAATGCAGCTATTTTGATTCACACTAATGGGAAGAAACTAGAAGAGTAAGATTCAACAAATGGACAGTTACTTTACAAAGTCAACTATTTGCCACACTCATCGCCCTCACTCTTCACAATATCTTTCTCACGTCGTCGAATCCTAATTACGTGCTCTTAACACCCTCAGCTCAGATTGCCACATAATTGTCAATGCTGGTGGGAAGGGGTGTTAAGATAAAGTTTATGTGGAGTATTTCACATACATAGGCCTCCGGGTCAGGACAGAATAGAAACCGTAGCTAACTAAAGTTGCGTCCAATAAAGACACGGTTGCAAATGATCTTGGACTATCAAGCAAAACTCTTAGACAGTAATCAAGAAAGAACTAATGGAAGATTTTGAAAAAAGAAGACACGTGGAAACATACACTCGTCGATACATTAGTTACCATGAGGAGATTTTCCGTATCAGTAAGTAAACTGATATAGCCACAGGTTAGAACACTGCGATTTTTTATTAAGAGAAAATATAACATCTTTTTTTGTTACTGTATCCGCATTTTTAACCAGTGGATAAATCATTCTCTCCGTGAAGACTCCTAACACTATATAATGGTAAAAATAATATGCGTACTGTGGTTTGGAAAATATAATTTGTAGTCTTTACTCTGTCATCTTGTGTGCGCACATGTCTAGCTTAGATCAGCTCACTCAGCATCTCTCCAAATCTTCTTTCACTTTCGTTTTACTGCTATTGTGTAGAAAAAAATTGTTGAGGAATTATATTATTATTTAGTTGGTTAAAATTCTGAAAATGGAGAAGTGCAAATATGAATTTCTAGTTATATGAATGTAATCATAAATACTGTTGAGTGTAAAAGAAAACAATAGTGAATTGTGTAAGTCATTTACCAACAAGAACTCTCTAACAAGGTGTTCATAAGGCTAGTTTTTCGTTTGAGTCTAATAACTGTTTTCCAGGCCAGACACACGGCTTAACGAAAGTCGAGATAACAGGCTCCCACATAAAAGTTGGAGGCACGTAATAGTCACCGACCGGTAGGACCTGGGGCTAAGGATGAGGTTGTACGCGAGAGTTGAAAAGTTAGTTTTAGACACTTTAAATATATTGTCCTCCTCACATTCCCTGTTTATTATTTTTATTATGCAAGGTAAACATAAACTACAAATAGGAGTGATGTAAACTGCTTTCATTCGAGAGTAGGAGGCGAGATGCAGGCCAGCGGTGCATTTTGTAGAATCTGTAGATACAATTTAACCTGCAGCCTTTGGTGGTGAAGTTGTTCCATAATTCATATAATGAGGACGTAAAAACAAATGATGAAAAATATAAATCTCTATAATTACACCTAATAGCTATTCCTCATTTTCCTCGTGTACTACATTCTCCTAATTCATCACTTCATGGCCCACATCTCGAAGTTGAATGTGGCTAAATTCTAAAATTTATATCTTATTCCAAATAATTATTGTTGAAAACATCGAAACTCACGGAAATTTGTAAAGGTTTTCAATTTTTAATTTGACCCACTGTGACACTTAAATTCAAAGTAATTTAAATATTTTTGATCAGTTATACATTCAAAATTAGTCACAAAAGAACCATTGAAACTCTTCGGGACTTGATACAGTACCAATTTTGTTCCGAGTCAACCAATTTTACTCGTTGTAGCTTCATGTGTTTACAGGTTAATATACTGTATGTTGTCCTCGATATATTACCCAGATGTGCCTAATATATTTTCTGCCCAAATGAAGGATTAATGTCTTCAACTACTGACTGTAACGAAGTCATGCAGGAAAGAACCGTTTGCTCAGAGCTATAGATATTATTATTATTATTTATTATTATTATTTTCTTATTATTGTTATTCATATAATTAGAAAGATTACTACAAGCGTTTCAATAAAGCAAAGACGGATGTACCGCTGAGGGCAAAACAATTAAGAGGAGACAGTGGATGTAACCCATTACTCCCAGAATGGTAATATAAAGAACTTTCACTGTGTAGGGTGTGTCGTCTCCTGGACAGCTGCCAACACTGATCGACGACGTCTTACTGTATGTTGGTAGTTGACAACACTACAGTTTGTTGTCTTGCTAGAGTTTTATGCTGGACAAGTTGCTTCATCATCGCCGTAGGTGGTGTTGTGCCATAAGCTCATAACACCCAAAGATTTGCTGTGGTGTTTGTTTATTACAGAAGGTAACTTATTGTTTAGTAAACACACCAAGGGAATCAAGGTGTGTCGTAAGGTGTGTGTGTGTGTGTTAATAAAGATCCCTACATTCTCCACCGTCAATTAAAACATGAGACCCTTACAATTGTTGATGTAATGAAACACACCGCTGTTCTAGTGTGTGATCTACATTTATGATGGATGATGATTTTCCTGGTTGTGTCGTCAGTGTTGCCAGTATCTAATGACTGGTGTGCCTGAGGCAGTGTTGCAACCGGTCTCACACCACAGGTCGGTCATCATGCTGATCTAAGGCTGTACTCAGCGTCACGTCAAACTATCATCTCTAGCAGCACTATCAAAAGAAATAAGACTGTAATATCTTATATATGTTCCTTTTCCTGATGTAGTGGAGAACGGCCGGGCTGGTGCTGTTGTCCAGTTGAATTCTAATGTTGCTCACATGTACACCTGATACTGTGCTAACTTGCTGAGGAGTCTACTGTACAAGTAATAGTGTACAAGGAAGGAACTAAATCTTCCTTTCCGTTCGGAAGTCGAACTTGTGTCACCTTCGCTTCGATACTACTACTGCTTATAATAATAATAATAATAATAATAATAATAATAATAATAATAATAATAATGATCATAATAATAATAATAATAATAATAATAATAATATAAAATAATATAATTTTTACGACTTTGCATTGTTTTAATTACGGCAGAAAAATACATGGAATTGAAAAGGGTGAATTGACATGTTAGTTCAGTCAACTTTATATATCTGTTGAGATTCGTTCACAAAGATTAGTGTTGTTAACGGAGGGTGTACAGTACACCTCTGTGAAGTTCCCCTTATCAAGTAAATACAGTACAAAATATAACACAACTTCGTGTGATACTGATGTGGCTGTTTATCGCTAACGACATTGTTACCAAGTACAACTTACCTTAGGGTAACTGCTTCTCTCACATTTACGTTATAGTATCAGTTGCTTTTGATTACGTTGATAACTTAAAGAGAAATAGAGAATGAGGCAGCTTAATACATAACCCATAATAATGTTGCTGGGGTGTGAATAATAATTTTAAAGTATTCTTTTAAAATTGATTTTTTTATTAAAAAAAAGGTAAAGAGTGGAAATTTGTTTAAAGAAATAAAATTTTTCAGTTTAAAAATTTAATACTGAATTGTCAGTCTACATAAACTAAATAATAAGGAAATGCAAGATTGTTATTTTTTATCAATTATTATTGAATAATGGAAAATGTGCCATATATACATTTGTTGCTATACGATAAACCAGCGACTACATTATCGTAGGTCATTGTTTTCTGTAAGTGTTGTCAAGTCTATGTGTTATATTGCTGACTCTAACAACCATTTATGGGTAATGGTGAAAAACATGACGGAATATAATCGTACATATGGTTCAGACTGGCACAGGGTTTGTCAAATAATTTCAGATGAATTATATACTATGTATGGGCCTTGACTGATGTATGATACTTGTTCTACTCGTACACTCGGGCCGCGCGTCAGTTCTAACACACACCGTTAACTTGGAAGAATGGGAGGTGATGACCTCTGTCACATTAATACAGAAAAAGTTACATTGTTCGTATTTAGTAGTTACATTCACCATGACAACCTTCAGAGCTGCCATGTTTTTGAGGTCAAGATCCAAAAGTCACGATCACAACTTTGACGTCGGCAGTCGGCCGAGTGCGGTCTCAGCTGAAACAAACTAATACTACTCAGGAGCATGAGAATGAACCCAACCTGGCTCATTTGCTATGGAAACTGCAACTGAATATAGGAAAACAACAAACAAACAAAGCCTTTCACCTTTCTTTTGGCGTAGACTACCTCCTAGCTAACACTACAGTAAGCCGTTTTAAGATAGAGGAACAGCATTATACTACCTTCACTTCTCATTGTGTAACACAACTCTTCACAATAAAGTCATTATTGTGTCACATGCTAAAAAATAGGTGGTTGCGTCGTAATAACTTCCGTAGTTGTTGGATAATTTTTCTGAAACATTCGCCATTCTCTCACATAATTACCCTGAGTCGAGTTACTAAAGGTATTTTATTGTGAGCGGATGAGTTACCTCCTGTTGCCACACAGTGTGTTACTTGTGATGCTCCCTTACACAAGTTAAAAATACGTTAGGTTATGTATTACAATCTTTAAAATATTCAGCATTTAAGAACCAAACTTAAATACATTATAGTTTTAAGTTTTAACTATCAAGTCAATAACGGGAACAATAAACCCGTTAATATAGCCGTAAGCAAAAAGACAACCCCATACAATAGTGGAAATGTTTTGTAGTGGAGCTGAGGTCAGGTGGTTCCAGTGCAGTAGTCCTAACGACGGTTCATACAGACAGTGTGAGTACAGTATATGTTATAACGCTCTGACCAGAAGATAGACTTGAAGATATATTACACCTCCAGGTACAGGGAGTTAAGACTCAGGTACTGGGAGTTAAGACTCAGGTACAGGGAGTTAAGACTCAGGTACTGGGAGTTAAGACTCAGGTACTGGAAGTTAAGTCTCCAGGTACTGGGAGTTAAGAGTCCAGGTACTGGGAGTTAAGACTCAATTTAGTAGGTGTTATGGCACCATGTACACTCGGAAACCATATTCTCTAGCCCACCTGTGTCGGTGCTGGAGGTTAGTACAGTGTCCTTTCTGGACTGGGGCCCACTCTAACTATCACGAGGCAACACACGCACGAACAAACACACACACAGTCATAGTACGGCTGTATAGATGATATTATAAATATTGTATATGGCATTTTATACTCTGCATTATCTTCATTATATATGAACACGAGAAAAATTACCATAGGTTGTAGTTACGTAAGTATGAATGGAAATAAACACTGCCAAACCACCCAGTGAATCCACACAACGTTTACAGAGCTTCCACCACACCCCAGCTATATCTTTTATTTCCCATCATTCGCGTAACTATATGAAAAATCGTGTTTAATTTCACTACATATTTCAAAAACCTTAAATTACATGTGGATCAGTCACTCCTCATTTGACACACTTCTTGTGAAATACTTTGACCATCCCACCTGGGCACATGGAGGCCCACGGTAACTCTCACGGGGCAACATACCCACGAACACACAAGTTATGATATGAACCCTTCCAGGCTTCACTATCATTATCATGTTATGCTCATCGTGCTCTGTATCTTGGTTACTAGTCATAGTATCAATACATGACAGTGTTATTAGTATGATATTGTAATTTTTGCCTTACAGTTAATGTTGTAAATCGTGGACAGGAAGGATACATAAATTGTAATATCAAGTGTATGGTTCGCTCAAAGCCACCCCAAGTCAGACAACGTGTCACATAAAGTTACACTGTGTGTGTGTGTGTGTCTGTTCCGTAACATTTAGCTTCATCCTTAGTAGGTATAATGTTTCATAAAGAGGTTTCTCCCATTCGTCATTGTGAGCATCGTCCCAGAGCACAGTGTTTCCGTCAAAACCATGGTTCATCCTTATTTCCCTTCTTCCGTGTAACTGTATCCATATGGCTAAGTGCTTGCTTTTCATTTCTTTATTTACCATACATGCATTTAGAGCATCAAGATTGTTTTGTAGGCATGACTATTGGTTAACTGAACCCAAAAAATATTTTTCACATTTATTATGCATAAACATTGTAAATATATCTATGTGATTATTGTAGTATATAACATATATTTAATGTCTGGACAGATTCCCAAGAGTTATGCATATTAATGCATAGATTTTGTAAGCATATTTATGTGAAGTGACGTAAAACCACATAGTAAAATACCTGGACAAATTCCCGAGAGTTAGGAAACGAAGTCTATGTGGCCCCAACGAGGTTACACCAGAGAGCTAACTCCCCCGCCACCCCCTACAAGGCACCGTCGTGGGTGGAGATTTAATTCTTGACCACAGGTTAATACCGTGTCCAACCTCCATCTGCTGCTATAACTTCATGCAATCTGGTGGGCATGGAATCTACCAGATTGCTGCAGATGTTCGGCCTCCTCCTTATTCCCTCCCACGCATTATGTGCGTGTCTCCTCACTGCCTCACTCGTTTTCTCCTCAACATCCCATTCAACAACCATATGCGCCCATAGATTTTCTATTGGATTACAATCGGCTCCTTTAAGGGGCCAGTCCAATAGAATAATCTGCGGGTGCGCCTCAAACCAACACTTGACTGCCTGACTTGCATGTATTGGACTGCGGTCTTGCACCATACATATACGTAGGCTGTGGGTCTGGGATGGCAATATAGTACAGCGGCATAGCCAAACAATTGTGCATTTTATGATGAAGGCATTAACTTTGGCACAGATATAGAGTAATACATGGTGAATATTTTCAGATATGGAACCACTAGAAACTCAACCTCTGTGGGTGCCATATTGAATTTCAAGATTGCCGCCGTTCAGGATACGCTAAACTATGTATTTCTGTTTTTACGGTTGCATATTTCATTCCAATGCATCAATATACATAATCCTGGTTACGAAAATCATTTGTGATAGTTTTCGAAGTTTATTACAATGAAAAAGACAATTAAAAGCATTACACTGGAAAATTAAAATACCAATTTTCCGAACTCCCAAAACTTAAAAAAAAATTCTGAACATTCGGCTATTGAGGCCGAATCTCTGTAGATATTTGGCCTTAACAGCCACCTTCACATGCACAAAGTCCAGTGCATTTAAGTGCAGCTTTTTTGCACCCACACTTGCCACCGCAGTGTTTTCTGGAACCGCAAGAGATGAGCTCGTGGCATGACTTTGACACGTCAGAGAGTGTGGTCCAGATTGGTTCCAGCTCATCACCCGACTTCATCCAACCCCAGTCACATGGTGATGGCAGACTGACAAACGCTATTGCGGCCTGTCCCCAGATATGTCCAGCCTGATAAGCAGCTGTCTTTATGTGCTGCTCCAGAGCTGCTCGTGTTGGTGGGAGATCTTCCAGTGATCTTGATTTTCTTGAAAACAGTTTCTTTCTCAGCACGTTCACGTCACAGCATGTGCTCGTACGGTCATAGAGTAGCACGATGAATCTCGCCAGTGTCGACAGGACACCATCAGGCAGCTCACTTGGGGTGGAAGCCAGACTGAGGAAGGCGGTTGTCACTTCCGGAAATGCATTCCATGTGGCCCAGGCTGCCTTCTTGCTATGACCTGCAAAGACAGATACCGTGACGCAGCCCGTTATTGCGTGAAACACTGGAAGAGCTCTCGAGTTCTCAGGTCCCAGGGCCTTTGCAATCTGATGTGCTGCTATGTAACGTCGATTCTTTCCTGTGCCAAAAGTAAGCCATAGTTCATCTAGTACCTCACTCCGTTCATTCGCTAGAGCAACTGCAAGGACGACAACATCTGTATCGACGGTACGAATGAGTATTCGCCGATGACCACATTCCAAGGCATCAGCTGCATGAACCATCATCCTAGTGTCGGCCTCTTCGTGGTTGCATGGTGCCAAGTTGGCAGTGTCCTTCCGGGGTGGAACAGTGAGTACCCGTTTCTTGCCTGTGACAACCAGCTGTTTACTTTCTTTGACAACCAACTGCATAACCTGTTCTGACAGGAAACTGAAGAGTTCCTCTTTGTTGTCACTGTTGCGGAGAAAGTTTTGGCAGTTGCTAGGTAGAGGACCAGAGGCAGTGACGCGTCTTCGAATGCCCTTGCCATGGTTACATCTTACTGTTGCTTTTAGGCTCCCAGATTTCAGGTAGCAATCCCATACCAGGTCAAGTCGAGATTGATATTCGAGCTGTGATTCAATATAGGGAATGAATACAGCTGTGCTGTATTCTTGAAATACCCTACTGCCTCCTGGCTTGAACATTTCCACAACGGCAGGTCCATCGAGTATAGATGAGGTGACATGTGGAGCGTCAGTGATCTTGTCACCAAGCTGTTCAAGGGGTGTGAGTAAGTCGGCCTTCTGGCTGAAGCAGAGTTTCCCATTACTGGAGAGTGCTGGTGGACAGGCCCGGTTTTCATGCTTGAAGAATTCGTCCAAATCACCCTCTCTTGTTTGACAGGCTATGTAGAGCCTGGAGAAGAGTCCACGGTCGTCTTTTGCAAAGGCTAGTTGCTGCTTACTCCTAGTTAGAGACCTGGATTTCATAGAACTGAATAGTGTCAGCTTGTTGAGCTTATTAGGGTC